>NW_027507764.1:2955739-3472178 GCF_037356315.1 Lithobates pipiens
CAAGACCATACAGCGGTATAACAGGACAGGTTCCACTCAGAACAGGCCTCGCCATGGTCCACCAAAGAAGTTGAGGTCACCTGGGATGGAGGAGAACTGGTGCGGAGAACTGGGGAGGAGAGCAATGGAGGAGAACTGGGGAGAACAATGGAGGAGAACTGGGGAGGAGAACTAGGGAAAAGAACTGGGGAGGAGAACTGGTGAGGAGAACAATGGAGAACTAGGGAGGAGAACAATGGAGAACTGGTGAGGAGAACAATGGAGAACTGGGGAGGAGAACAATGGAGGAGAGCCGGGGAGGAGAACAATGGAGGAGAACTGGGGAGAACTATGGAAAAGAACTGGGGAGGAGAACAATGGAGGAGCATTGGAGAGGAGGACGATGGAGGAGCACTGGGGAGGAGCAGTATAGAGCTTTACCTAAAAGCAACACAACGTTGGACTAGGAAGTGTGGCCTTTTATTTTTACTTTTATCCAGGGAGAATGTTCAAGATCTAAAAATATTATTGTAAGGGTGAAATTCCTTTTTAACTGAAAAAAGTCTCTTCTATTACTCTCAGACACCTCCATATCTACAAATTACTTTTTTTGTTGCTGTGATCTGAGGGTGGCGACACTCATTCTCCATGATCCCCCCGTATGTAGGAATGTAGTCACCCTCTCTTACCGACTCCTGAGTTGGGATATGGTCAATGGGGATACGATGGACTATGGCCCTGGTTCCCAACTTGCAACCTTTAGGCCACATGCGGCGCTTTAGTATATGATGTGTGGCCCTCCTCAGTCTGTAGTAGGGACTATGCACTAAGGACTATGGCCTAGGAGCTATGCACTGTGCACTATGGCCTATGCACTATGACTTAGGGACCATGCACTATGGCCTAGGGGCTATGGACCGTGGCCTACTGTCTATGCACTGGTGACTATAGACTGTGGTCCAGGAACTATAGACTATGGCCTATGCACTATGACCTAGGGACCATAGCCTAGGGATTATGGACTGTGGCCTAGGAAGTATGCACTATGGCCTAGGGGCTATGGATCATGGCCTAGGGGCAGCAGACCATAGCCTAGGGTCAATAGACCATGGCCCAGGGACTATACCCTATGGCTTAGGGATTGTGGGCTAGGGACTATGCACTATGGCCTTGCGACTATGGACAGTGGCCTAGGGACTATGCACTGTGGCCCAGAGACTATGCACTATGGCCTAAAGATTGTGGCCTAGGGACTATAGACCGTGGCCTATGGACCATGGCTTAGGGATCGCAGACTATGGACCGTGGCCTAGGGACTGTAGTCTAGGAAGTATGCACTATGGCCTAGGGGCTATGGATCATGGCCTAGGGACAACGGACCATGGCCTAGGGTCAATAGACCGTGACCTAGGGACTATACACTATGGCTTAGGGATTGTGGCCTTGGGACTATGGACAGTGGCCTAGGGATTATGCACTGTGGGCTGTGGCCTAGGGACTGTAGCCTAGGAACTATGCACTGTGGCCCAGAGTCTATGCAATATGGCCTAAAGACTGTGGCCTAGGGACTATGGACCATGGCCTAGGAACTATGGCCTAGGACTGTAGCCTAGGAAGTTTGCACTATGGCCTAGGGGCAATAGACCGTGGCCTAGGGACAATAGACCGTGGCCTAGGGACTATACACTATGGCTTAGGGATCGTGGCCTAGGGACTATGCACTATGGCCTTGGGACTATGGACAGTGGCCTAGGGATTATGCACTGTGGGCTGTGGCCTAGGGACCGTATCCTAGGGACTATGGACCATGGCCTAGGGACTATGCACTGTGGCCCAGAGACTATGCACTATGGCCTAGGGACTATGGATTAGGGACTATGGACCATAGCCTAGGGACTATGGACCATAGCCTAGGAAGCATGCTCTATGGCCTAGGAGTTATGTATCATGGCCTAGGGACAATGGACTGTAGCCTAGGGTCAATAGATCGTGGCCTAGGGACTTTGCACTATGACCTAGGGACTATGGCCTACGGATTATGCACTGTGGGCTGTGGCCTATGGACTTTGCACTGTGAATGGTGGCACAGGGACTATGGCCTATAGACTGTGGCCTAGGGCCTATGCACTGTGGCCTAGGGACTAAGGATGAGCTCCGGCATGTTCGCATAGTCCACGTGCAGAGCCTGCGAGGAAGTTGGCGCAGCTCTGCGCTAACCACAGGCAGTGAGACATTGCTCCGATACGCGGCTGCAGAGATAGGAAATGTCTCATTGCCTGTGATTAGCGCAGTGCTGTGCTGACTTCCTGGCGGGCTCTGCACGTGGACTGTGCGAACACGCTGGAGCTCATCCTTACTAGGGACTATGCACTGTGGCCTATAGACTGTAGCCTAGGGCCTATAGACTGTGGCCTAGGTACTATGCACTGTGGCGTAGGGACTATAGACTGTGGCCTAGGGACTATAGACTGTGGCCTAGGGACTATGCACTGTGGCCTAGGGCCTATAGACTGTAGCCTAGAGACTGTGGCCTAGGGACTATGCACTGTGGCCTAGGGACTATGCACTGTGGCCTAGGGACTATAGACTGTGGACTATGCACTGTGGCCTAGGGCCTATGCACTGTGGCCTAGGGCCTATAGACTGTAGCCTAGGGCCTATAGACTGTGGCCTAGGGCCTACGCACTGTGGCCTAGGGACTATGCACTGTTGCCTAGGGCCTATAAACTGTGGCCTAGGGACTATAGACTGTGACCTAGGGACCATAGACTGTGGCCTAGGGACTTTAGACTGTGGCCTAGGGCCTATGCACTGTGGCCTAGGGCCTATAGACTGTAGCCTAGGGACTATAGACTGTGGCCTAGGGACTATGCACTGTGGCCTAGGGTCTATAGACTGTGGCCTAGGGCCTATAGACTGTAGCCTAGGGACTATAGACTGTGGCCTAGGGCCTATAGACTGTGGCCTAGGGACTATGCACTGTGGTCTAGGGACTATAGACTGTGGCCTAGGGACTATGCACTGTGGCCTAGGGACTATAGACTGTGGCCTAGGGAATATGCACTGTGGCCTAGGGCCTATAGACTGTGGCCTATGCACTGTGACCTAGGGCCTATAGACTGTGGCCTAGGGACTATGCACTGTAGCCTAGGGACTATGCACTGTGGCCTAAGGCCTATAGACTGTAGCCTATATACTGTGGCCTAGGGACTATAGACTGTGGCCTAGGGACTATGCACTGTGGCCTAGGGACTATAGACTGTGGCCTAGGGAATATGCACTGTGGCCTAGGGCCTATAGACTGTGGCCTATGCACTGTGACCTAGGGCCTATAGACTGTGGCCTAGGGACTATGCACTGTAGCCTAGGGACTATGCACTGTGGCCTAAGGCCTATAGACTGTAGCCTATATACTGTGGCCTAGGGACTATAGACTGTGGCCTAGGGACTATGCATTGTGGCCTAGGGCCTATAGACTGTGGCCTAGGGAATATGCACTGTGAAATAAAAAAGGTATGGCGCTAAACCCTATCAGTGATAAAATGAATTAACTTATCAAGCCCTAGTGTTTGTTTTTTATATATAAAAAAGGGAAGAGAAAAGAAAAAACTGTTGGTGCTACCGTGCAAAGATATCCTAAAGCAATTTTGTCCAAAGCAAACTATGTGTAGATAATGTGTAAATAATGTGAAATCAACATTCACATTTCATTATAATAAAACAACAAATGAGTGTTAATTGTCCTGTGCGTATCAAGTTATTAAAAACATTCATTAAATGTGCAAAAAGGTGAAATTGTTATTAGTATTCGATGATATATTAGTTGAAAACAGATTGTGCAAACATGTGCAAAAAATTGTGCAAAAAGACAACTACAGATCAGAGCAACCAAGGATCAGAAATCATTCAACCAAAAAACCGCATAAAGGCGTTAAATGTGCAGATCAACAATGTTTTCAACCAATAATCGCATGAAGACGCTTCTGAGTCCAATATAAGTCCAAAATTAATATTTGGCTTGATAGTGCTGCCTCTTCGGATTATTGTTGTAATGATTACAAAAAATCAATGGGGGGTATTTGATTCACTTGTGCAAATAGTGTGGACTTTCACTTAGAAAACTTCATCCCCGGTGCGCCACTCTGTGCTATGGTATATAAATGCTCTCACCAGAGTTAATGCCCTCGTGGGGCTAGATGAACCTTCACAATGTAAGCCACTGTGTCGCTCTCTGGCTGCTGCAGGTGCACTGGGTGAAGCTTCGTTGTTCCGTCCGTGTAATATCCAACGTTAATGTATAAGGAAAGACATATCCATAGTGTAATACGTTCTTAACCAAATCGTTCGTTTATTAAATTTAAAATCTACTCACATTTTGTATTAAAAGCATATGCGTATAGTAAAAACTCCGTTCGTCTCAAACGAGTGCACACAACGTGGCCACGCCCTACGCGTTTCGTCACTACGACGTCCTCTGGAGCGGCCATATTGGTGCACCTTATTGCTTAAATAGGGTGCAGTGCTCCACTACGCCTGCGCTGAACTAGCAGCGCCATTTTGGATATGGGATGCCCTTTCTTTGCTAGGGATAAAAGCAATTTTGCCCCCTAGCGCCCTTAAGAAAAACCGATGTAATAGGCATAATTAGTCTTGGAGCACTGCAGCCTACCTATGAGCCACACTCAATTTAGATGACTTTCTTTAGTCATTTCCCATTTGACCGGATGTTTATAATTAGTTTTTTCTTGTCTGGGAATAACACTAAAAATACAGTAAATAAATAAATATATGCATATAAATACATGTAGAATTCGCATATATAAAAAATACAAAAAATATAAAAAAAATACTTATATAAAAAATACTTATATAAAAAAATTCATATGTAAACAGGGGGGTACACATTAATATTAGAGAAAACACATGAGAATTTATAAAAATTATATGAATTATAAAAATTATAAAAATTACATGAAAAGGTTTTTATGTATTTAAAAAATCTTTTGTACATACTAATAAAAGAGGGAATTATTCCAGAGGAAAGTTGTTTGGGGAGACATTAATTTAAAATAAAACTCTATATGGAGGTGCTAAGGAGATCTAACTAGCATCGTCCTATAGGTGGTTGTGATATTGTAACTGTATATTACGTTCAGGGGAACTTTTGGATAATTTTAAAAGAAGGGGGTCTTATTGTAGTTCAGACATCTCTAACGTATTTTGAATGGATAACATTCGACCTGAACCCAAGAAAGGTTGGGCCATGAGGTGTAGAATAGGCTACTATATATGTGGTTAGGTCTTGTCGGGATCCTATAATATGTGTGTGTATGGGTAACATTCGACTGCGGAATATTCGTCCAGCATTATCCAATGCTGGGGCGATCAGTTAATTGTTAGAAGTTAGTTAAGAAGCAATTGAGGTCTAGTTCTATGTTCATTCCCCTTGGCTGGAGGGTATCTAAATTAAAAATCCATTTAGTTTCGTTCCTGGATATTTTGATCGTTTTGTCTTCTCCTCTCCAGTGGCCTCTTATTTTGTCTATTCCGTAGAAAGTCATTTGTCCAGGATCCCGATTATGGAAATCCCTAAAGTGTTTGGAAACACTGTGTTTCTGGAAGCCTTTTTTGATATTTGCAATGTGTTCCCTTATCCTGACTTTTAACTCCCTGGTGGTCCTTCCCACATATTGCTTGTGGCAAGGACATTCAATGACGTAAGTAACGTGTGAGCTGCTACAAGTAATCAATTCCCTGATTTTATATTCTTTTCCATTAGAGGTGGATTTAAAACTCGTTTTCTTTTTTTCAGTTTTTTTACTATTTCTACATGGAAGGCAATTTCCGCATTTATAGAATCCTTTTAAGGTCTCAGAGATTCTTATTTGTTTTGGTGGGTCCACCACATTCTTTACTAATTTGTTTCGGAGTGTTGGAGCCCTCCTGTAGATGAACCGTGGTTTGTTCGGCAACATGGCCTGGAGTGAGCTGTCTGCTTGTAGAATCGGCCAGTGTTTTTTAATAATACGTTCCACATCTTTATGTTGTCTATTATACCCTGTGAGGAATGCAATGTTATGGAGGTTTTGTTTTGGTTTTACTTTCTTGCCTTCAATTAATTTTTTCCTGTCCATATGTTTTACTTCATTTTTTAATTTACGGAGATTTTTTTCTTTATATCCTTTTTTTCTAAACCTTTCGATGACGATTTCCGCCTGCTCGTCAAAATCATCTGTTTTGCTACAGTTCCTATATAGCCGTAGAAGCTGGCCTTTGGGTATATTCCCTAGCCACCTGGAATGGTGGCAGCTATTTGTGGGAATATACCCATTGCGATCCGTGGTCTTGAAGAAGGTTCGGGTGCCAAGATTTCCTTCATGTTTGTAAATTTGGAGGTCCAAATAATCTACAGTCTGGGTGTTAAACTTTCCTGTGAATTTGATATGGTATATATTGTCATTAATTTCTTCAAAAAAGTCTTGTAGTTGTTCTACCGTGCCTCCCCATACCAATACGATATCGTCTATATATCGCCGGTAAAATTTCAAATTTTGCCTATGCACTCCATAAATTTGTTCTTCCTCCCATCGGTTCAAAAACAAGTTCGCCACACTTGGAGCGTACTTTGCCCCCATTGCCACGCCTTTCGTCTGTGTGTAGAAAGTTCCATTATACCAGAAATAGTTCGATGTCATTGCCATCCTTAGGCCTTCAGTGATATATTTTATTTGCTCCTGTTTTAAATCCGATAGTCCTTGTAATGCCCACTCCACACTGCTGATGCCATCCTCTTGTTTTATGTTTGTGTATAGCGATTCCACGTCTATCGTCACCAGTATGTCACTTTCACTGATAGGGATTCCATTCAAGTCCTCTAGTAATTGCTTGCTGTCCCTTAGGTATGACCTTCCTTTTGTTACCAGGGGCTGTAGGAAACCGTCCACATATGCCCCTAGCCTGGAAAACAAAGAATCAATTCCACTTATTATGGGTCTCCCAGGTGGGTGAGTTTGATTTTTGTGGATCTTAGGGACGTAGTAAATAACTGGGGTCTTAGCCGCCTTTGGAACTAGGTATTTCGCCTCTTTTTTATTCAGAATGCCTAGATCTTTACCTTTTTTGATATATTTCTTAAGTTTAGTTTCATATTCTGATTTCGGGTTTTTCTTCAACTTCTTATATGTGTTGGGTATGTTCAACAAGTTCTCCATTTCTTTCTCATAGTCATGTCTATCCAAAATGACAAGACCACCTCCCTTGTCTGCGGGTCTGATGATGATTCCCTTTCTTTTTTCTATAGATTTAATAGTGTCCCATATTCCTTTTCCTTTGGTTTTCCTCACCTCTATGTTCCTTAGGTCATGTTCGACCATCTTCTTAAAAACCTTAATGTTTTCGTCCTGCTGGACTTTGGGATTGAAGGTTGAGTTGTTTCTTAATTGCGAGTGCTGGTAGAATGTGTTATTATCTTCCTTCGTGTGGGGATTCTTGGCTGCAAAAAATTTTTTGATGTTGAGTTTCCTCACGAATCTTTGGAGGTCTATATATGTTTCAAATTTATCTAATCCCTTATCTGGGGCAAACTTTAAGCCCATGTCCAGCACCCTGAGTTCTTCCTCCGTAAAAACCACCTTACTTAAATTATAGATGCCCTCCCCTATTGTTCCCTTCTTCTTTTTCTGGAGGCCTCCTCTCTTTCCTCGTATGCGTTTTCTGCTCTTCTGTCTTGTATCCAGTGAGCTTCTTCCCCTCTTTGATTCCGATGATGGCCATTTTATATAAGTATTTTTTTTATATTTTTTGTATTTTTTATATATGCGAATTCTACATGTATTTATATGCATATATTTATTTATTTACTGTATTTTTAGTGTTATTCCCAGACAAGAAAAAACTAATTATAAACATCCGGTCAAATGGGAAATGACTAAAGAAAGTCATCTAAATTGAGTGTGGCTCATAGGTAGGCTGCAGTGCTCCAAGACTAATTATGCCTATTACATCGGTTTTTCTTAAGGGCGCTAGGGGGCAAAATTGCTTTTATCCCTAGCAAAGAAAGGGCATCCCATATCCAAAATGGCGCTGCTAGTTCAGCGCAGGCGTAGTGGAGCACTGCACCCTATTTAAGCAATAAGGTGCACCAATATGGCCGCTCCAGAGGACGTCGTAGTGACGAAACGCGTAGGGCGTGGCCACGTTGTGTGCACTCGTTTGAGACGAACGGAGTTTTTACTATACGCATATGCTTTTAATACAAAATGTGAGTAGATTTTAAATTTAATAAACGAACGATTTGGTTAAGAACGTATTACACTATGGATATGTCTTTCCTTATACATTAACGTTGGATATTACACGGACGGAACAACGAAGCTTCACCCAGTGCACCTGCAGCAGCCAGAGAGCGACACAGTGGCTTACATTGTGAAGGTTCATCTAGCCCCACGAGGGCATTAACTCTGGTGAGAGCATTTATATACCATAGCACAGAGTGGCGCACCGGGGATGAAGTTTTCTAAGTGAAAGTCCACACTATTTGCACAAGTGAATCAAATACCCCCCATTGATTTTTTGTAATCATTACAACAATAATCCGAAGAGGCAGCACTATCAAGCCAAATATTAATTTTGGACTTATATTGGACTCAGAAGCGTCTTCATGCGATTATTGGTTGAAAACATTGTTGATCTGCACATTTAACGCCTTTATGCGGTTTTTTGGTTGAATGATTTCTGATCCTTGGTTGCTCTGATCTGTAGTTGTCTTTTTGCACAATTTTTTGCACATGTTTGCACAATCTGTTTTCAACTAATATATCATCGAATACTAATAACAATTTCACCTTTTTGCACATTTAATGAATGTTTTTAATAACTTGATACGCACAGGACAATTAACACTCATTTGTTGTTTTATTATAATGAAATGTGAATGTTGATTTCACATTATTTACACATTATCTACACATAGTTTGCTTTGGACAAAATTGCTTTAGGATATCTTTGCACGGTAGCACCAACAGTTTTTTCTTTTCTCTTCCCTTTTTTATATATAAAAAACAAACACTAGGGCTTGATAAGTTAATTCATTTTATCACTGATAGGGTTTAGCGCCATACCTTTTTTATTTCACATTTCATTTCCCTCTCCTCCCCAACAAGGAAGTGAGGGCTTCAGGCACAGGCAGCTCTAACCCAGCATATTTCTTTTCCTTCTTTTAATTTTACCACATATTCCTATCACAGCGGAGATTTGTTTGTCCATAGCGCGACTTTATTTATTCATTTATCAATATGCACTGTGGCCTAGGGTCTATAGACTGTGGCCTAGGGACTATGCACTGTGGCCTAGGGCCTATAGACTGTAGCCTAGGGACTATAGACTGTGGCCTAGGGCCTATGCACTGTGGCCTAGGGACTATGCACTGTGGCCTAGGGACTATAGACTGTGGCCTAGGGAATATGCACTGTGGCCTAGGGACTATAGACTGTGGCCTAGGGCCTATGCACTGTGGCCTAGGGACTATGCACTGTAGCCTAGGGACTATAGACTGTGGCCTAGGGCCTATGCACTGTGGCCTATATACTGTGGCCTAGGAACTATATACTGTGGCCTAGGGACTATAGACTGTGGCCTATGGAGTATGCACTGTGGCCTAGGGTCTATAGTCTGTAGCCTAGGGACTATGCACTGTGGCCTAGGGCCTATAGACTATGCACTGTGGCCTAGGGACTATAGACTGTGGCCTAGGGACTATAGACTGTGGCCTAGGGACTATGCACTGTGGCCTAGGCACTATGGCGTAGGGACTATGAACTTTGGACAGTGGCCTATAGACTTTTTGACTTTGCACTGTGGGAAAGTGACGGTTGGTGGAGGAGGAGAGGTACATGACCGTTGGCAGTTGGTGGAGGAGGAGGGATACATGACGGTTGGCGGTTGGTGGTGAAGGAGGAGTGGATGACGGTCGGTGGTGAAGGAGGGGTAGGTGACGGTTGGTGGTGGAGGAGGGGTAGATGACGGTCGGTGGTGGAGGAGGGGTAAATGACGGTCGGTGGTGGAGGAGGGGTAAATGACGGTCGGTGGTGGAGGAGGGGTAGATGACGGTTGGTGGTGGAGGAGGGGTAGATGACGGTTGGTGGTGGAGGAGGGGTAGGTGACGGTCGGTGGTGGAGGAGGGGTAGATGACGGTCGGTGGTGAAGGAGGGGTAGGTGACGGTCGGTGGTGAAGGAGGGGTAGGTGACGGTCGGTGGTGGAGGAGGGGTAAATGACGGTCGGTGGTGGAGGAGGGGTAAATGACGGTCGGTGGTGGAGGAGGGGTAGATGACGGTCGGTGGTGAAGGAGGGGTAGGTGACGGTCGGTGGTGGAGGAGGGGTAGATGACGGTCGGTGGTGAAGGAGGGGTAGGTGACGGTCGGTGGTGAAGGAGGGGTAGGTGACGGTCGGTGGTGGAGGAGGGGTAAATGACGGTCGGTGGTGGAGGAGGGGTAAATGACGGTCGGTGGTGGAGGAGGGGTAAATGACGGTCGGTGGTGGAGGAGGGGTAGATGACGGTCGGTGGTGAAGGAGGGGTAGGTGACGGTCGGTGGTGAAGGAGGGGTAGGTGACGGTCGGTGGTGGAGGAGGGGTAAATGACGGTCGGTGGTGGAGGAGGGGTAGGTGACGGTCGGTGGTGGAGGAGGGGTAGGTGACGGTCGGTGGTGGAGGAGGGGTAAATGACGGTCGGTGGTGGAGGAGGGGTAGGTGACGGTCGGTGGTGGAGGAGGGGTAGGTGACGGTCGGTGGTGGAGGAGGGGTAAATGACGGTCGGTGGTGGAGGAGGGGTAAATGACGGTCGGTGGTGAAGGAGGGGTAGGTGACGGTCGGTGGTGGAGGAGGGGTAGGTGACGGTCGGTGGTGGAGGAGGGGTAGGTGACGGTCGGTGGTGGAGGAGGGGTAAATGACGGTCGGTGGTGGAGGAGGGGTAGGTGACGGTCGGTGGTGGAGGAGGGGTAGGTGACGGTCGGTGGTGGAGGAGGGGTAAATGACGGTCGGTGGTGGAGGAGGGGTAGGTGACGGTCGGTGGTGGAGGAGGGGTAGATGACGGTCGGTGGTGAAGGAGGGGTAGGTGACGGTCGGTGGTGGAGGAGGGGTAGGTGACGGTCGGTGGTGAAGGAGGGGTAAATGACGGTCGGTGGTGGAGGAGGGGTAAATGACGGTCGGTGGTGGAGGAGGGGTAAATGACGGTCGGTGGTGGAGGAGGGGTAAATGACGGTCGGTGGTGGAGGAGGGGTAGGTGACGGTCGGTGGTGGAGGAGGGGTAGATGACGGTCGGTGGTGAAGGAGGGGTAGGTGACGGTCGGTGGTGAAGGAGGGGTAAATGACGGTCGGTGGTGAAGGAGGGGTAAATGACGGTCGGTGGTGGAGGAGGGGTAGATGACGGTCGGTGGTGGAGGAGGTGTAAATGACGGTCGGTGGTGGAGGAGGGGTAGGTGACGGTTCCGGAGGGAGTTCCGTTAAGCGGTGAGGCCTGGTCGTGTTTTCTCCACCTAAGAGCTCCATCCGGGGATCCGCTGATCCAGTGCTGGGGCGGAGCCTCGGCCGTCCCCATGTGAAGACGTCATCGCCCTCTTGTCCCTCCTGAGAGGACCCCGCCGGTAGCCAATAGGACGTATATACGTCAGACAGGCAGTGACGAGGACACCTAATGAAGGACCCTTCCAGGCGGTTACCCGGAGAGGAGAAGGCCCGGACCTGCGGGGCGGTGTTGTTTCCATGGTTACAGGTAAGAGATAATGACCCCCGGGGTGGTTTTACTTTCATTTGGGGGCATTAAAGTAGAATGTACCGGACCGGGGACACGGCCAATACAAAGGGGGCCTTCTGCGGTGGG
Source organism: Lithobates pipiens (assembly GCF_037356315.1). Taxonomy (NCBI): domain Eukaryota; kingdom Metazoa; phylum Chordata; class Amphibia; order Anura; family Ranidae; genus Lithobates; species Lithobates pipiens. The sequence continues at coordinate 2,967,592 of NW_027507764.1, forward strand.
CTGGGGGAGGGTTGGGGCCTGTCCACGTCCCCATTGTAGAGATTTCTCCTCACTTCCTGTCATGTTTCCTTTACAGGAGGAGGAGGGACACATGACAGAGGCGCTAACCCCTCCATACTTCATACTGACATCCTGGGGTGCAGAGGCTCTTACACCTCCTGCAGATTGGGGGGGGGGGGAGGGGGCATGGATAGTTTAACCTCTTCAGCCCTGGGGTATTTTTTGCTAAATAAATGAAAAAAAGCTGAAAAATAAAACAAACAATTTTTCATAGTTTTAGAAATTTTTCTCCTTCACTGATAGGCTGTACTAATGAGGTGGCACTGGTGGTCACTGATGAGGTGGCACTGGTGGGTACAATCAGGTGGCACTGATGAGGCACTGGTGGGCACTAAAAGGGGGCATTGATGAGGTCGCACTGGTGGGCACCGATGAGGAGGCACTGGTGGGCACTGATGAGGGGGCACTGATGAGGTTGCCCTTGTGGGCACTGATAAGGAGGCACTGCGGGGCGCGGATGACTGCGGGGCGCGGATGACCATGGGGCCTGGATGACCGCAAGGCACGGCTGACCACGGATGCCCACAAGGCGCGGGTGACTGCGAGGTGTGGATGACCGCGGGGCCTGGATGACCGCAAGGCGCGGCTGACCACGGGTGACCACGGGTGACTGCGGGGCGCGGGTGACTGCGAGGTGTGGATGACCATGGGGCCTGGATGACCGCAAGGCGTGGCTGACCACGGATGCCCACAAGGCGCGGGTGACTGCGGGGCGCGGGTGACTGTGAGGTGTGGATGACCGCGGGGCCTGGATGACCGCAAGGCACGGCTGACCAAAAGGTGCGAATGACCTCTGGGCGCGGATGACCGCTGGGCGGGGGTGACTGCGGGGCACTAATGACTGCGGATGCGAGGTGCGGATGGACGCGGGGCCTGGCTGACCACGGATGACCGCTGGGCGTGGGTGACCACTGGGCGCGGGTGACTGCGGGGCGCGGGTGACTGCGGGGCGCGGATAACCGCTGGGCGTGGGTGACTGCGGGGTGTGGGTGGCCACGGGGCCTGGGTGACCATGGGGCCTGGGTGACCGCAGGGCCTGGGTGACCCTGAGGCGCGGATGACCGCGGGGCCTGGCTGACCACGGATGACCGCTGGGCGCGGGTGACTGCGGGGTGCGGATAATCGCTGGGCGCGGGTGACTGCGGGGTGTGGGTGACCGCTGGGCGCGGGTGACTGCGGAGCGCGGATAATCGCTGGGCGCGGGTGACTGCGGGGTGTGGGTGACCGCTGGGCGCGGGTGACCGTGGGGCGCGGGTGACTGCGGGGTGTGGGTGACCGCTGGGCGCGGGTGACCGTGGGGCGCGGGTGACCGATGGGCGCGGGTGACCGTGGGGCGCGGGTGACCATGGGGCGTGGGTGACTGCGGGGAGCGGACGACTGCGAGCGCGGCTTTCACCTGTAATCATCTTGTCAGGGAGCGGCGTCAATCGCTACAAGAGAAAAAAAAAAAAAACTTTTGAAAGATAATTTGCAATTGTAATGAAGTGGCGGCTCAGCGGTAATGGATTGATGGTTGGCCACTCGCTGCTCCTCTTACTATAGGAACAGATGTGAGGCCGGCTTCCTCGGCTCTCTATCCGGGCAATCCCGCGCCGCACCTTCCTGCCGCTCATTTACATGAGATGCAGAATTGGCGTCCCACTCATAAAACGGCGAGAGGTGAGCGCCGCACACTGTCACTTCTCCTGCTAGAGAGAGAAAATCACACAATCCCCCTCACATCGCATGTGGAGCTTTGGAAGTGCAGCCTGCCGGGGCCGGGAGCCGAGCCTGTGAAAACGCATGAGTCACGCCGCCAATTAGTCAGTGAGTAGGCGGCCGATTGTGGTGACTAAAGAGGCCAAAAGCCGCTAGTTAGCCGGAGTGGAAGGGATCAGGGATGAGAGCGAAGGAATATATCAAAGACTGCAGATTGCAGCGGATCGAAGAAAAACAACATTCCCTAGAAGACACTCACATTCCTCAATGGTGGAGAATTTCCTGGGCTTCATGGGGAGGGGATTTAGTTATTTGACTTTTATAGTGAGGTGTATATAGAGATTCAGAGGCCCAGAGGAGGAATGAATAGAAACCCCAAAACAGAGCCCAGAAAATGTTCCCTCACATTACAGACAATTCTGCAAACTGACTTTGTTCTCTTCTTATTCCTCCCTGTCAGGCCGCCTTCTCTCTTCATCATTTATCTCTATCCTCATCTCCCCTCATTACTTTCCTCCCTACCACTCCCATCTCTTACATTACTCCCTACTCTCACTCTCCTCTCCTATTACCTCCTTTCCTCTTCTCTTCTTTTGTTCCCTGTCCTCTCCTCTCTTCTCTTTTCCTCTTCTTCTCCTCTCTTTTCCTCTCCCTTTCCTTTCCTTTCCTCTCCTCTCCTCTATTCTCCTCCTTTTTCCTCGCCTCTCCTTCTCCTCCTTTTTTCCTCTCTATTTATTTTCCTCTCTTTTCTCCTCTCCTCTCCTTTTTCCTTTCTTCTTTTCTCTCCCTTTTCCTCTTTTCTCTCCTCTCCCTTTTCCTCTCTCCTCTCCTCTCCCTTTTCCTCTCTCCTCTCCTCTCCTTTTTTCCTCTTCTCTCCTCTCCTCTCCTCTCCTCTTCTCTCCTCTCATTTTCCTCTCCTTCTCTACTTTGCCTCCTCCTTTTTTTTTTTTCTTTTACATTTCTTTTCCTTTTTTTTATTTTTCTTTTAATTGCCTCATTTTCTTCTCTTCTCCTCTCCTGTTCTTTCCTCTTCTACTGACCACTTTCTCTTTCCACTCCCATTTTTCTCGTCTATTTCTTTTTGCCTTCCTTTTGTTCTCTCACATCTGTCTGTGCCCCTCTAATCTTCTCTACTAGCTCTTCTTTTCTCCTCTTCCCCTCTCCTTTCTCTTCCTCTCACTTGCTCTTCCCTCCTCTCACTTGCTCTTCCCTCCTCTCACTTGCTCTTCCCTCCTCTCGCTTCCTCTTCCCTCCTCTCTCGCTTCCTCTTCCCTCCTCTCTCGCTTCCTCTTCCCTCCTCTCTCGCTTCCTCTTCCCTCCTCTCTCGCTTCCTCTTCCCTCCTCTCTCGCTTCCTCTTCCCTCCTCTCTCCCTTCCTCTTCCCTCCTCTCTCCCTTCCTCTTCCCTCCTCTCTCCCTTCCTCTTCCCTCCTCTCTCCCTTCCTCTTCCCTCCTCTCTCCCTTCCTCTTCCCTCCTCTCTCACTTCCTTCCCTCTTCCCTCCTCTCTCTCTTCCTTTCCTCTTCCCTCCTCTCTCTCTTCCTTTCCTCTTCCCTCCTCTCTCTCTTCCTTTCCTCTTCCCTCCTCTCTCTCTTCCTTTCCTCTTCCCTCCTCTCTCTTCCCTCCTCTCTCTTCCCTCCTCTCTCTTCCCTCCTCTCTCTTCCCTCCTCTCTCTTCCCTCCTCTCTCTTCCCTCCTCTCTCTTCCCTCCTTTCCTCTTCCCTCCTCTCTCTTCCCTCCTCTCTCTTCCCTCCTCTCTCTTCCCTCCTCTCTCTTCCCTCCTCTCTCTTCCCTCCTCTCTCTTCCCTCCTCTCTCTTCCCTCCTCTCTCTTCCCTCCTCTCTCTTCCCTCCTCTCTCTTCCCTCCTCTCTCTTCCCTCCTCTCTCTTCCCTCCTCTCTCTTCCCTCCTCTCCTATCAGTTGTCGGCCCTTCTCTCCTCTTTCTCCCTCCTGTCCCTTTTCCCTCTCCCTCCAATTTGAATAAGCTTTATTGGTAAGACCTAATACGTTTCTGCATTCCCAAGCAATGGAGACATTATTATTATTATTATTATTATTATTATTATTATTATTATTATTATTGATAGTGTGCCGGTGATGGATTTGGGGGGAGGGGGGAATTATTCCTGTAAAATTATTAGGGCCAAAGGATTATAAAGGGAATGGGAGGTGTGTCCAGGGAGGGTATTGGGGTAAAGGGGGATGGGCTGGGGAATCCTCGGATTTACCCTCCTCCACCAATGGGCTCCTTGTCTCTCAGTACAATGTGGAGTTTCCTCTCTATAGAAGTCCGGGATGAGAGAGGAGAGTCTCTGGAAGCGATCGCCCCCCCCCCCCCCCCACTGATAAGTATTTGGGCCCTGTAGCAGGAAATGAACCCCAATTTTACCCCCCCTATCGGTCACATCACTGCCAGAGTCTACTTTCCTTGGGCTTATGGAGGAGTCTGTGCCAGTGGGGTAACCAGGGCCCCCCCCCGGAGGATGTGATCTACTTCCTGCTGGGGGGCCCCCAGTACTCATTAGTGAGGAACACTCACCTCCCAGAGACGTGTGTGTTTTTTGTGTTCTTTTCTTCTCCTCTCCTCTCCTCGTCTCGTCTTGCCTTTTCCTCCCCCAGACTGAAAATAGACAGTGAAAGGTGAAGCAGCAGACTGATGGGATCATCACTCTGCTTTCTCCTACTATCAGCATTCTCCAACTGTCAGCACATGAGCAGTGCAACACAAGTGGATGACTCCCCTTTTTTTATGCTGCTTCTCCCTCTTCCAGTCTGAGCTCTGCTGTGCAGAGATTGCAAGAGGCTGATACCAGGTCACATTCAGATGTTTTGAATTTAAAAATATCTTCACCGATGTAAATAAAGAATAGAAGACCGAGTTCTGTTCGCTTTTAGTCTTTATATTTGTACCGGAGCTCAGCTGGTATTAATCTGACTCTTTTTTTTCCATTTGTGGGGATATTTTTATGATGAGATAATAGGAAGGGCGGTAAAGTCAAGGAGATGTAATGCTTTTTTTTTTTTTAACATTTCTATAGAAAAGCTTTCAGGTTTTGAGGCCTCCATGAACATAGCGGAGGGTTCTGTAATGTGTGAGTGACGGCAAGAAAATCGCAGAGCAGTGATGAGGATTTCAATGTAATCTGCATTGTTCTAATTAACAAATGTTTATTATTTGATCAGCATTCGCCTTTTACTGTAGGCATGGATCGGTTGTGGTTAGAAACATAATGGTAGTGACAGGACTGGGGCAGGAGGGGCAGCCGCCCTGGGCACATCGGTAAGGGAGGAGGGTCGTCCCCTCACCACAGGCAATGCACCAAATCAACGACTAGCAACCAGCAAACTGCAGCTTCATGTGTGCCTTGACAGCTACTGTGCCCCAGTGGGCAGGAGGGGCAGCCGCCCTGGGCACATCGGTAGGGGAGGAGGGGCGTCCCCTCACCACAGGCCCTCGCCAAATCAGTGGCTAAAAACTAGAAAACCATAGCTTCATGTCTGCCTTGACAGCTACTGTGCCCCAGCGGGCAGGAGGGGCAGCCGTCCTGGGCATAGCGGTAAGGGAGGAGGGGCGCCCCCTCACCACAGGCCCTCGCCAAATCAGTGGCTAAAAACTAGAAAACCATAGCTTCATGTCTGCCTTGACAGCTACTGTGCCCCAGCGGGCAGGAGGGGCAGCCGTCCTGGGCATAGCGGTAAGGGAGGAGGGGCGCCCCCTCACCACAGGCACTTGCCAAATCGAGGGCTAGCAACCAGCAAACCATAGCTTCCAGCTACTGTCCTCCAGCGGGCAGGAGGGGCAACCGTCCTGGGCACAGCAGTAGGGGGGCGCCCCCACACCACGTGTCCCCTCACTGCAGGCACTCACCAAATCAGTGGCTAACAACCAGCAAACCATAGCTTTATGTCTGCCTTGACAGCTACTGTGCTGCAGCGGGCAGGAGGGGCAGCCGCCCTGGGCACAGCAGTAAGGGAGGAGGGGTGTCCCCTCACCACAGGCCCTCGCCAAATCAGTGGCTGGCAACCAGCAAACCATAGCTTCATGTCTGCCTTGACAGCTACTGTGCTCCAGCGGGCAGGAGGGGCAGCCGTCCTGGGCACAGCAGTAGGGGAGGAGATGCGTCCATTTACCACAGGCACTCGCCAAATCGATGGCTAGCGACCAGCAAACCATAGCTTCATGTCTGCCTTGACAGCTACTGTGCTCCAGCGGGCAGGAGGGGCAGCTGTCCTGGGCACAGTAGTAGGGAGGTGCGTGCATTCACCACAGGCACTTGCCAAATTGATGGCTAGTAGCCAGCAAACCATAGCTTCATGTCTGCCTTGGCAGCTACTGTTCTCCAGCGGGCAGGAGGGGCAGCCGCCCTGGGCACATCAGTAGGGGGGCGCCCCCTCACCACAGGCACTCGCCAAATCAATGGCCAGCAAACTGCAAACTGCAGCTTCATGTCTGCCTTGAAGGCTACTGTGCCCCAGCGGGCAGGAGGGGCAGCCGCCCTGGGCACATCGGTAGGGGAGGAGGGGTGCCCCCTCAACACAGGCACTCACCAAATCAGTGGCTAGCAACCAGCAAACCATGGCTTCATGTCTGCCTTGACAGCTACTGTGCTCCAGCAGGCAGGAGGGGCAGCCGTCCTGGGCCCAGCAGTAGGGAGACGCCCCGTACACCACAGGGAGGGGGTGGGGTGTCCCATCATCACAGGCACTCACCAAATCAATGGTTGGCAACCAGCAAACCATAGCTTCATGTCTGCCTTGACAGCTACTGTGCTCCAGCGGGCAGGAGGGGCAGCCGTCCTGGGCACATCGGTAGGGGAGGAGGGGTGCCCCCTCAACACAGGCACTCACCAAATCAGTGGCTAGCAACCAGCAAACCATGGCTTCATGTCTGCCTTGACAGCTTCTGTGCCTCATTTTGCTTCGAGGTTCTTAGCCTTCCCATGTTCACCCTTTCGGAGTAAGAAGACTCTGAGGAATAAACTCACTTGTAATGCCAAGTGGCTTCTTCTGAGCCATGGTGAGTTGACACTGACTGTGGACCTTGTTGAGTCAACACGTTGCCATACTTTTGGCAGAGGCTTGGTCTCGGGTGTGTCTTTTGCACAAAGTGTCATTTAGAATAGAACATTACCTCCTCCTGTCCGGACCCGGGTCTGAACCTATGCCATTTCTCTTCTTGTTGAGCCACCTGAGATGCTGGCCCAATCCTTTGTTTGATCCGTTGGACAATCTTGTCTTGAACCTTTTGTTTCTGGTGAACCTTGAACCCTTTGCTCCTCCCATATACTTTCTTTTTATGGCCTTGCACTCCCTGTTTGCCAGATTATTATGCTCTCTCCAGTCAATATCTCACTCTTGTCTCTCCTGTTGCAGTCCGTATTGCCACTACTACTGGTTTCTCGACATTTGGCTTGTTTATTGACTACGCTTTTGCTTGATCCCAACCTGAAACCACTTGTTACTGACCTATGACTTGTTTACTGACTATGCTTCTGCTTGTTTCCAGCCTTCTATATTTGCTACTGGACCCCCCCCCCCCCCCCAGCTTGCTCACCTCCTGGTGGGGATATCCTGAGGACCTGGTACTAACACACAACAAAAGCCATCCCCACCATCAGGAACTCTGGTGAACACTGGTTAGTGCTTAGACCCTGCACCTCACCTTGCACTCCCTGTTTGCCAGATTATTATGCTCTCTCCAGTCAATATCTCACTCTTGTCTCTCCTGTTGCAGTCCGTACTGCCACTACTACTGGTTTCTCGACATTTGACTTGTTTATTGACTACGCTTTTGCTTGATCCCAACCTGAAACCACTTGTTACTGACCTATGACTTGTTTACTGATTACGCTTCTGCTTGTTTCCAACCTTCTATATTTGCTACTGGACCCCCCCCCCCCCCCCCGGCTTGCTCACCTCCTGGTGGGTATATCATGAGGACCTGGTACTAACACACAACAAAAGCCATCCCCACCATCAGGAACTCTGGTGAACACTGGTTAGTGCTTAGACCCTGCACCTCACCTTGCACTCCCTGTTTGCCAGATTATTATGCTCTCTCCAGTCAATATCTCACTCTTGTCTCTCCTGTTGCAGTCCGTACTGCCACTACTACTGGTTTCTCGACATTTGGCTTGTTTATTGACTACGCTTTTGCTTGATCCCAACCTGAAACCACTTGTTACTGACCTATGACTTGTTTACTGACTACGCTTCTGCTTGTTTCCAACCTTCTATATTTGCTACTGGACCCCCCCACCCCCCCCCCCCCCCCCGGCTTGCTCACCTCCTGGTGGGGCAATCCTGAGGACCTGGTACTAACACACAACAAAAGCCATCCCCACCATAAGGAACTCTGGTGAACACTGGTTAGTGCTTAGACCCTGCACCTTTAGGTGAGCCCGTGTCACCTGCCAGGGTGATCAGTTTGTATAGCTGTCCTGCTGGTTGGTGGAAACCTCTCTACTGCTATAACTACTGGTCTCTCAGCCTGACCGTGACACCTAAAATGATGGCAGGCCCCCAGTTGTCTACAACCTATGTCCCATATACTATAAATGTTGCTCCTGCAGTGCTGGTACATCCCATTCAAGTCTATGGAACCGTCAAGTCTTTACTGTGGTCTGTGTTCCCATCAGCAGAATTATCTGTCACAACCTGCCGTGATAGGAAGTGGGTGGAAATCTCCCCAACAGAAGGTGGTGTTGCCACTTTTTTTTTTATTCAAGCCAAACCCAAAGACTTTAGCAGTGCATGCCAATTTTTATTCATTTAGTGGAAACGTTGTGTTTTCTGCTCAGCAGAGCCCCCACTTGCAACAGAGTTCCCAGCATTCCCCCTTAAAGCAGGGTTCCCAAAGCCCCCCTTGCATCATGAGTCTGCGGAGCACCCCTTACATCTTAGTCCCCCTTCCCTTCATGTAGTCACTCGGAAGGAGGGGGGGAGACTTCAGGCACAGATGTGGATGGTGAGTTCACTCACCCGAGGGTGGAGGCTCAGGCATCGGCACCTTTCATCCACAATGTATCTGCCAGCTGCTGGGCTTCAGCTTCAAATTTCCCAGCCACTCATCCCTTTCCTGAGGTACAGCACACCTAGGATTGGAGAGGAGTAGGGAAGGGAGGAGGATCCGATCGAGTCCTCTCTTTTCTCCCATTTGTGCTACCTCTGGGCATTGTCAGAGACAACTGCAGCCAACCCTCGAGACCAGGGGTCTCCAGACTTTTCAAATAATGGGACGGTTTTCTGTCCTTCAGACTTTAGGGGGGCTGGATTGCGGCCAGTGGGGGTAGAAGAAGAAGATGGCCCAGCATCAGTGAGAACCAACATTGCCTTAGGGTTAGGCACAGTGGTGTAGTGGGTGGCGCAGTGGTGTAGTGGGTGGCGCAGTGGTGTAGTGGGTGGCGCAGTGGTGTAGTGGGTGGCGCAGTGGTGCAGTGGGTGGCGCAGTGGTGCAGTGGGTGGCGCAGTGGTGTATTGGTCGGCACAGTGGTGTAGTAGGTGGCACAGTGGTGTAGTGGGTAGCACTCTCACCTGGCAGTAAAAAGGGTCGCTGGTTCGAATCACAACCATGACAACTACCTGCCTGGAGTTTGCATGTTCTCCCTGTGCCTGCGTGGGTTTCCTCCGGGTACTCCGGTTTCCTCCCACACTCCAAAGACATGCAGGTAGGTTTATTGGCTTCTGTAGAAGATGGCCCAGCATCAGTGAGAACGAACATTGCCTTAGGGTTAAGCGCAGTGGTGTAGTGGGCGGCGCAGTGGTGTAGTGGTCGGTGTAGTGGGTGGCACAGTGGTGTAGTGGGTGGCACAGTGGTGTAGTGGTCGGTGTAGTGGGTGGCACAGTGGTGTAGTGGGTGGCACAGTGGTGTAGTGGTCGGTGTAGTGGGCGGCGCAGTGGTGTAGTGGTCGGTGTAGTGGGTGGCACAGTGGTGTAGTGGGTGGCACAGTGGTGTAGTGGTCGGTGTAGTGGGTGGCACAGTGGTGTAGTGGTCGGTGTAGTGGGTGGCACAGTGGTGTAGTGGGCGGTGTAGTGGGTGGCACAGTGGTGTAGTGGTCGGTGTAGTGGGTGGCACAGTGGTGTAGTGGTCGGCACAGTGGTGTAGTGGTCGGCACAGTGGTGTAGTGGTCGGTGTAGTGGGTGGCACAGTGGTGTAGTGGGCGGTGTAGTGGGTGGCACAGTGGTGTAGTGGTCGGTGTAGTGGGTGGCACAGTGGTGTAGTGGTTGGTGTAGTGGGTGGCGCAGTGGTGTAGTGGGTGGCACAGTGGTGTAGTGGGTTGCGCAGTGGTGTAGTGGTCGGTGTAGTGGGTGGCGCAGTGGTGTAGTGGTCGGCACAGTGGTGTAGTGGTCGGCACAGTGGTGTAGTGGTCGGCACAGTGGTGTAGTGGGTGGCACAGTGGTGTAGTGGTTAGCACTCTCACCTGGCAGTAAAAAGGGTCGCTGGTTCGAATCACAACCACGACACTACCTGCCTGGAGTTTGCATGTTCTCCCTGTGCCTGTGTGGGTTTCCTCCGGGTACTCCGGTTTCCTCCCACACTCCAAAGCCTAGGTAGGCTAATTGGCTTCTGTCCAAAATTGGCCCCTAGTATATAAATGGGGACCTTGGATTGTGGGCTCCTTGAGGGTAGGGACCAATGTGGGTGTGTGATGCATGTGTAAATAAATGGCGCTATATGGGTACCTTTTAAATAAATAATACTATAATAGATGAGCATCTTAATGAGGTGCAGTGTACAGGGATAGGGATAATTGTAGACACTCACTCACGCTTGGGTTGAACTGGATGCACTGGTGTCTTTATTCAAGTAGGAGGAGTAGTGCCCCATCATTGGTGTCAGTGGGAGGAATAGTGCCCCATCATTGGTATCAGTGGGAGGAATAGTGCCCCATCATTGGTATCAGTGGGAGGAATAGTGCCCCATCATTGGTGTCAGTGGGAGGAATAGTGCCCCATCATTGGTATCAGTGGGAGGAATAGTGCCCCATCATTGGTATCAGTGGGAGGAATAGTGCCCCATCATTGGTGTCAGTGGGAGGAATAGTGCCCCATCAGTGGGAGGAATAGTGCCCCATCATTGGTGTCAGTGGGAGGAATAGTGCTCCATCATTGGTGTCATTGGGAGGAATAGTGCCCCATCATTGGTGTCAGTGGGAGGAATAGTGCCCCATCATTGGTGTCAGTGGGAGGAATAGTGCCCCATCATTGGTGTCAGTGGGAGGAATAGTGCCCCATCATTGGTATCAGTGGGAGGAATAGTCCCCCATCATTGGTATCAGTGGGAGGAATAGTGCCCCATCATTGGTGTCAGTGGGAGGAATAGTGCCCCATCAGTGGGAGGAATAGTGCTCCATCATTGGTGTCAGTGGGAGGAATAGTGCCCCATCATTGGTGTCAGTGGGAGGAATAGTGCCCCATCAGTGGGAGGAATAGTGCCCCATCAGTGGTGTCAGTGGGAGGAATAGTGCCCCATCATTGGTGTCAGTGGGAGGAATAGTGCCCCATCATTGGTGTCAGTGGGAGGAATAGTGCTCCATCATTGGTGTCATTGGGAGGAATAGTGCCCCATCATTGGTGTCATTGGGAGGAATAGTACCCCATCATTGGTATCAGTGGGAGGAATAGTGCCCCATCATTGGTATCAGTGGGAGGAATAGTGCCCCATCATTGGTGTCAGTGGGAGGAATAGTGCCCCATCATTGGTGTCAGTGGGAGGAATAGTGCTCCATCATTGGTGTCATTGGGAGGAATAGTGCCCCATCATTGGTGTCATTGGGAGGAATAGTACCCCATCATTGGTATCAGTGGGAGGAATAGTGCCCCATCATTGGTATCAGTGGGAGGAATAGTGCCTCATCATTGGTGTCAGTGGGAGGAATAGTGCCCCATCATTGGTGTCAGTGGGAGGAATAGTGCCCCATCATTGGTGTCAGTGGGAGGAATAGTGCCCCATCATTGGTATCAGTGGGAGGAATAGTGCCCCATCATTGGTATCAGTGGGAGGAATAGTGCCTCATCATTGGTGTCAGTGGGAGGAATAGTGCCCCATCATTGGTGTCAGTGGGAGGAATAGTGCCCCATCATTGGTGTCAGTGGGAGGAATAGTGCTCCATCATTTATATTAGTGTAAGGAATAATGCTCCATAATTGGTGTCAGTGGCAGGAATTATACCCCACTGTTGGTGTCAATGGGATGAATAGTGGCCCAATGGCCAAGTAAAGGCTAGCAAAGGGCCTCACCCGCCCTTGGGCCTCAGTTTGGAGATTGCTGCTCTAGACAGTTGGCAACCCTGGTAATGAGGGTGTGCCCAAGCACACCCTGTCCGTGCGCACACCTATTTTGCCGTTGTGGTACTCAGTTACTTGGGGAGCCACAATCGGGTCTGAATAATGTGTCTGGGTTTCAGGCAGTCTGACACCCGGACACATGATTCGAAACAAAGAAAAGTGACGTCAGAAAAAGACCAAGTAGTCCATCGAGTCTGCACATTTTTTTTCTTTTGTTTTTATTGTTTTTTTCGTTTTATTTTTTTGGTTTTTATTGTTTTATTTGTTTTTTGTTTTTTTTTCATTAACTTTGTTTTCTGATCTAAGTTTATCCCAAGCATGTTTGAAGCCAACGACTTACCTCTGCTGGTAGTTTATTCCAATCATCAGCTACCCTTTTTAGTAAAAGAATACTTGTTGAAGATGAGCGCCGTCCGGGTGAAATCCTGGTTGGGTGGCAAACCCTAGGGTAAGGGGGTGTCTTACCTGAGAAGATTCTCTTGGGTACTCAAAGGGTACGCCGTTCTGACTTTTTGTAAAAAGTTTTATTAGCCCTCTCAGACCAGAGGTCTCCAAGCTGGAGGGCCGTAGTTTGGAGATCCCTCTCTTAGCCCCCCGTACACACGGGTCGGACAAAGTTGTCGGAAAATCCGATTGTTAGGACGGGACTACGCTCAGGCTAGTAGCCAATAGCTTTGGTCTAGGAATTTAATCCGAACATGCGTGGCACTTTGTCCGATCGGAATTCTCTACACACAATCGGACAAAGTCTGATCGGATCATGTTGTTGGAAAGTTTTATAGCCCAGCTGTCATGGTCGACCTGGTGATCCGATCACACATAGGAGACCTGCCCACAGGATTCCTTTGCTGAGAACTTGTCGGTATCCTTGGGCGCGCGTTAGTGCGAACGGACGCACGCGGGTGCACGTAGATACGAACGGGCGCACGCGGGTGCGCGACGGCACGAACGGGCGCACGCGGGTGCGCGGGGTCACGAACGGGCGCACGGTTACCCGCGGGGGCACGCAGACTCGCCGTGCAACCGTTCTTGGCGCCCAAAGGGCTACTTAAGGAATCTGCCTCTGTTCCTCCTTCCTGTCCAGCCTACAGCGTGTCCGGTGATTCTGCTATCTGCTTTCTGTTGTTCCTGATTCCCGTTACCCGGCCTGTTCCTGACTTTGTTTGTTTGCTGCCTGCCTCCGACCTCCTGCCTGTCTGACTACGTCTCCGTCTCTTCCCGTGTACCGCTGCTGCCCGCCTGCTACCGACCCGGCTTGTTCCCGACTCTGCTGTCTGCCGCCTGTTGTTCCAGCCTGATTGCTAGTGCCTGCTGATACCCGCTGACTGCCACCTACTGTTCCAGCCTGACCGCCAGTGCCTGCTGTTACCCACGGACTGCCACCAGCTGTTCCAGTCATCCACCTGTGCCTACTGTTTGACCACATCCCTACCTGCCTACCGGGTGTCTACCATCCAGTGCCTCTGTGGATCTCTTGCTGCTGCGGGTCCGAACCTACCTTACTCCAGCTTGGCACTTGTGCCCTCTGAACTCTTGAATTCCTGTTTCCACCTCCAGGGGTTCTCGAGCCGGAGGCTTATGAGGAGCCGCTCCCTGCATTCTGGGCTTTCATACCAGGTACGTGACACCAGCTCTAAAACTTTGTCCGTCGGATATTCCGACAACACAGTCCGATGGAGCCCACACACAGTCGGATTATCCGACAACACAGTCCGATGGAGCCCACACACAGTCGGATTATCCGACAACACAGTCCGATGGAGCCCACACACAGTCGGATTATCCGACAACACAGTCCGATGGAGCCCACACACAGTCGGATTATCTGACAACACAGTCCGATGGAGCCCACACACAGTCCGATGGAGCCCACACACAGTCGGATTATCTGACCACACAGTCCGATGGAGCCCACACACAGTCGGATTATCTGACCACACAGTCCGATGGAGCCCACACACAGTCGGATTATCTGACCACACAGTCCGATGGAGCCCACACACAGTCCGATGGAGCCCACACACAGTCCGATGGAGCCCACACACAGTCCGATGGAGCCCACACACAGTCCGATGGAGCCCACACACAGTCGGATTATCCGACAACACAGTCCGATGGAGCCCACACACAGTCGGATTATCCGACAACACAGTCGGATGGAGCCCACACACAGTCGGATGGAGCCCACACACAGTCGGATTATCTGACAACACAGTCGGATGGAGCCCACACACAGTCGGATGGAGCCCACACACAGTCGGATGGAGCCCACACACAGTCGGATGGAGCCCACACACAGTCGGATTATCCGACAACACAGTCCGATGGAGCCCACACACAGTCGGATTATCCGACAACACGGTCCGATCGGACGTTTTCCGTCGGAATCTCCGAGCGTGTGTACAAGGGCTTAGACCGATTCATAACCTGAATAGACCTGCAGACTTGAGTCCTCCATGAAAGTCTTTGTAGTCTTCTCCATTGGTCTCTTTATAGCAGCACTAATTGTGTGGGAACTACACATTGCCTGCCAGCCAGCTTTGACATACCGGCGGCATTCAAAGGTTTCCGTGAGGGGTCCCCCTTGTTAGTAAAAAAAAAAAACATCATCAAAGGGGGTGGGGGGGGGGGGGGATCATACTCCTATTTAATAAATCAACCCACTTTAACGCGGACGCCAAATTTCCTCCCCCTCTTTATTATGACCCAACGCCCCAATGTGATCAAACGACCTTCCAACTCTTCAGAATGTCAAAGGAGCGTTGTGTTTATTTTACGTAGGTGTGCGGAATGAAGGAGGAGGGGGGAGGGGGAGGGGGGAACCGGCATCTTTCAGTCACCAAGACATGAGATGAGACCTTTTATGGCAGGTTGAGGCAGGGAAGACGCTACAATCCGTGGGAGATGTGTCTCCTGCTTCTCGCTGAATTACGTGTTCTCCTTTTTTTTTCTTTTTTTTTTTTTTTCGCATAGGGGGAATTACACATAATTCCATAGCTGGAGTGATTGCAGCTTCCAATGTGTGTTCGCTGAATCACAAGTGGGGGGGGCAAGTGAAGTGCCATCTGTTTCCAAGGAGATGGAGGCTCCAACCAATGGGCGGCTTGTACGTAGTATGGGGTTTGCTGATAACTCACAAGACTAGCTCTGCTAGATAGAGTATAAATACCCTCACTGGCAAACTATTCCCACAAACTCAAACCGCCAACAGCTAGAAAGTACTTTTCTCTACAGGCTGGCGGCTTTTACCTGCTCCATATCTTCATCTTCTTCTTCTTTTACCTGCTCGATATCTTCATCTTCTTCTTCTTTTACCTGCTCGATATCTTCATCTTCTTCTTCTTCGGATTCCCGGCTTCCAGACTGAACTTCTTCTTCATCTTCTTCTTCTTCTTCTTCTTCAGATTCCCGGCTTCCAGACGGAACTTCTTCTTCTTCTTCTTCTTCTTCTTCTTCTTCTAATCCAGCCCTTTGGACATAGGGGGTTCTTCATCTTTTCAACCATCACTCTCTCTTTTAAGATTTTGGGACTTCATCTCCTATTGCTTCTGATTCCAGAAAATTGCATCGGAAGTTCTGAAAAGACTGGACTTTTGGGTGATATCCAACTGCAGCCTTTTAAATCCCCTCTTATTTTTTTTTTTTCTTGCTAAAATCTGACATCCGTGATTTGTAATTCTTGCATTTTAGTTTTTTTTTAGTGCTTGCTGAATAGATCTAGAAAGGGATTGTTTTTGCTGATTTTGTGGAAAATGCTCTTCGCTTAACGGAAACCAGGAGAGCCTGGCTGCCTGTCGAGAGCAAGCTATTTTTTCTCTTTTTTTTTTTTAAAGTTTGTTGCTTGAAAAAAGTTTGCAAACTTTAAAAATAAAGCAAGGCATTTGCTGGCTACAGTTTTTTTTTTTTTTAACTGCTCGTTAAAAAATGGCAGCAAGCCTGGCTCTCAGCGGTGTGGTGGCACCCGCACTCCCTCTTCCCGAACAAACGGTTGCTCTCCAGATTGGCACTTGTAGCCCAGCTGAAATGCTGGACAGGGTTAGGAAGACGCAGGTGTACATTCTCTCCGGGGTGTCCAGGCAAGTCGAAAGCGAGCTGAAAGGGTTTAAGAGGTCTGTGCAGAGGCTGAACGCCAACATGAACGATCAGTCCCACTTGGTGGGAATCCAGAGGTGGAAGCGATCGATAAAGGCTTGCCTTATGAGATGCCAGGATACCTTGGTCAACTTAGAGAGGTGGATGAAAAGGGAGATGAACTCTTGGAGGGGGGTTTTTTCCCGATTTGAAAAAATGGTAGGCAAGGAAGAGCCGCATAGGAGGTCTTTTTACGGGGAGAAAAGCGCGAAGGAAAAGGAGGCAGAGGCGGCTCAAATAGCTCAGGAAGTTCTTGATAACCCCAATCCTTATGCTCCTACCCCACCATGCTCTCCTCCAGCTCCAGCGTTGCCATCCCAGTCATGCCAGCAGCACCACTGGGTTGTCCTTTCCGTTGACCTCCTCTCCCCACCTGAGTTTGATGCCAAAATGTCTGAGGATCCTCGGGATTTCCTAGTGAACTTAGAAAAGTATTTTAAGCGCAGCGGGTGGCATGAAAAAATTTGGCTGTCTCAGGTAGACAACCACTTAAAAGGGGCAGCCAAGAAGTGGTGGGAATTCAGGCAGGAGACCATAGAAAACTGGCACGACTTCAAGGTGTCGTTCTTGCAGTACTGCGAACGTTTAGTGGTAAGAGAGGCCATCAAGAGGGACCTAGACCTTCCCCAGAGGCGCTGGGAGCCCTTAGAGCAGTTTGTGTGGAAGAAAAGAGCCCTCTACCACCGGCTCTATGTCGACGCCAACGAGGAAGACATGATCCGGTTTATCATTAGCACCCTTCACCCAGAGATCAGGCGTTTCCTCAAACCCCCTTTCCCTAAGACCATGGACCAGCTAGTGCAGATGGGCAAGGAAATCCAGTTTGAATTCGAGCAGTCCGAGAAGCAAACCCTTAAAGCCGCTTATTCCGATGAGCAGATTAGCACCAAACTTAACGTCCTCGTCACTAAGGATCCTTACGATAGCAATAGCGTCTGCACTGAGAAAGCTAGCTACGAGTAAGGAAAGTTTTTCACAACAAACTTTTTGGATCAATTTTAGTTGCTCTCTGGTGAGAAAATATCAGCTCTTGAAATGAAAAAGAGTTAAAAAGTTTAGCTAGAGAACTTTACGGGAATCTTTCTTGACTTTGCAAAGTCCTGTTCAATGCAACAAGTAGCAAGGCGAGGGGCTTGTGTTCCGGTATAGGGAGGCAGGTCAGATGTGACAATTTCAGGTTGTCACCGGAAAAAAAAAAAAACGACATTTAGTGCTGAAAAATAGTAGGCAAGTCTTAATGGCAGTTAATAAATAACAAAAGAAGAACTTCTCATTTGTTTATACATCACGCTATAATCAACTCCAAACTAGAGATGTACGACGCTTTAGATCTTTATTACACAACTAGGACATATTGCCCTGCATGTAGCCAGGACGTAAGCAGGTTATTGCTGTACTAGTGGCCACTTCCAGTAAATGGGATTTTGGACAAATATGCCGAACTGTCACCAGAATCTGGTGTCACGTTTTTTTTTTTTTAGCGATTGTCGCTGAAATGGTCCATTAATGCCAATTGTTTGCAACGATTGCCAGATGAAACCATTTACTGTAAGTGGGGGCTGTTTTCACAGTGTTCTGCCTGTTCCCTTTAAATTTCAGGGAATAACGGCATTCATGGGAAAGTTAACCATTTGTTCGGTTTTAAGAGCATTTTTTTTTTTTTTTAAATTATTGCTGAATGTGTAAAATAAGGAGAAAAAAAATAGAAATATTTTTGATATTTTTCAATGTACAGAAAATCTCATCTATGAAGTTTAGTGCAATATCATGTGTATATATATATTAGAAGAACAATTCCTTAGAATATTTTGATTTTATTAATCAGGCAATAACATTTCATATATTGTGACAGACCAGTGTGTTCACTTTTTGAATACTGTAGACATTTTTCAATTTTTTTGTGGTCTTAATTATGAAATGAATGTTAATTTTGAGTGGGGGGGGTGGGTTTTCTCTATATGAACAATCGGTAGCACTTTTAAATCGGCTTGTCAGATTACAAATGGACAATAGGCAATGAGGACTAGGACTTTATGCAAAGTTTTTACCATGGACTCTGGATATCTGATTTAAGCATTAATATTAGATGGACAATTTCAACTTTTTCCACAACCATCTACTTGGAAGCCAACCAGTTCCTTTGAGGTATCTAGGGTGTTTCACCCTACCTACAAGAGAGACTGCATGACCAGGCCACCATGTTCTTGGCCATGCCAACCACTTTACCTACAAGAGAGACTGCATGACCAGGCACCATGTTCTTGGCCATGTCAACCACTCTACCTACAAAAGAGACTGCATGACCAGGCCACCATGTTCTTGGCCATGCCAACCACTTTACCTATAAAAGAGACTGCATGACCAGGCCACCATGTTCTTGGCTGTGTCTACCACCCTACCTACAAAAAGAGACTACATGACCAGGACCCGATATAACTTGGCCATGTCAACCACCTTACCTACAAAAGAGGCTGCATGAACAGGACCCAATGTTCTTGGCCATGTCAACTATTGGCCGACCTTGCTATACAGGGGAGCAGCTTGGGATGTAAGAACCTTTACAGGACTTCTCAGGAATATCTGATAAACCCAGCAATTCTTGAACCGATTTGGACTTGATTGATACAGAAGTTGAAAGGACACCAAGACCTCTTCCTTCTGGCCTAAAATTCCCCAGGCGGGTAACAATGGCACCTTGTCTGGAGCAACCTATGGCGAACTGTCAAGACTTGACCATCGTGCTCTTAACTAGAGGTCCAAAGGACTGACGATGAAGACCCACCCAGTGAGCTAAACAAAGTAAGTATCTTTTTGAAGAACTATTAACAACTAGTAGCTTAAAGAGCAAGTAATGGCCATTACTTTTAAGATCTTCTGAGTGCATATACGTAAAATATGGCCGGTGCACTCTACCCTTTACCCTCTAGTATTGTTTACCCTATACCCACTAGAACCTTATACCCTGTAGTAGTGCTTTACATTTACCCTCTTGTAGAACTCTACCCTATACCCTGTAGTAGGGCTCTACCCTTTACCATCTAGTAGCACTCTACCCTATACCTACTAGAACCCTATACCCTGTAGTAGCGCTCCACCCTTTACCCTCTAGTAGCAGTCTGCCCTATACCCTCTAGTACCCTTTACCATCCAGTAGCGCTCTACTCCCCTTTACCCTCTAGTAGCTCTTACCTCTAGTAGGCAGTATAAAGTATTAAATGTGTTTTGGTATTATTTGTATACTAACCTGTCCTTACTTTTGTCTTCAGGTACAACAAGTGTAAGCTCATTCGCCTGGTAGCCCATTTGGCCATGCTTCATCCTTCGCCCCAAACTTTGGGCCAGCGTTCCAAACCAAAAGGACTGGTGGCATCCAACCGAAAAGACCACCAATCCTGAAAGAGGTCTTACATCAAATACTGGACTTCAACTCCAAAGCACCCCCCCCCCCCCCCTGGAGTTCCAGATGAACTTTGACAAAAACAGATGTTTCAACTTCATTTAGAAAGCAATCATTATTTCGTTTTTTGCAGTCACCCCAATCTTCACAACCGTCCACTTCCATGTCCCTCCAAGGTGCATTGTCCACTCAGAGTCTCCATACATTTTGGTGGACATCCTTCCTAAGATGCAAATATCTTTCATGCAATATGTCTAACGTGCAATGAATGTACATTTTTTTTTTTTTTTTAATGAAATAATGTTGATACCTCTCTTCGAATTTACCGGAATGTACCACTTAAAGGCAAAAGATGAACTGTCGAGAAAAGTCATTCTAAAAAAACAAAACAAAAAAAGAAAAAGTGACCTTAATTGGAAAACAGTAGCACTTTTACTAAGAAAAGAAAAAAAATTCTGTGTTTTGCACAAAAGATCACAGTCTTGTCTATTCTTTGTATGAAAGCACATTGCATTATCCAAAGATCATGTAAAGAGGTTGAGATTACCTGAAAGCCATAATGTATTCATACAATTTGTTCGTTAATAAAAAATTATATTTGATGGAAGTCACACTTGATTTGTTATTTCCGCATGCTGGAATTGTAGGGTTTTAGGTAAGAAGAGGTCTGAGAAGGTCCTCGTTTCTCCAGGTGGGACTCTGGTGCATCTCTGCGTGGAAACCAATCGGCTTCCAGATTTCATTGTCAACGCTTAATTGAAGAAGCCGAAGGTAGAAGCTGATTGGCTGCCATGTACAGCTGCACCAGATTCTATGTGCTCCGGTTTTAGTAAATACCCCCCCCCCACCCCTCCCCCTGGACCTTGACCTGGACCTGTTCTGTAATGTTGAAGATGTTTCTCTGCTTATCCAAACGGCTTCGTCAGCCTGGATAAGAAGGAACTTCTTCATTATTACAGAATAAGTTAAAGTGGTTGTAAACCCTTACAAACCACTTTGACCTACAGGTAAGCCTAGATTAAGGCTTACCTGTAGGTCCAAGATATATCTCCTAAACCTACACGGTTTAGGAGATATTTACCTGAAGACAGCCACCGCTGTCTACGGTGCATGCGCCGTAGACAGCGGCGCGCAGGCGCACTGGGTAAGCCGCAGATCGTGAGTGTCGGTTGCTATGCGCATGCGCGGGAGTGACGTCATCGCTGCTCCGGCGAATCACAGCGCCGGAGCAGCGAGACCCACCAAGAAGATGGACGCTCGGAACTACAGGGGACAGCGGTGACTTCGCTGGCTCCTGTGTCAGGTAAGTGACACATAATGGACTACTATGCGATGCGATGCGATGCGATGCGATGCGATGCATAGTAGTCCATTATGCTTTACCTTTGCAGGGAATGAAAGAGGAAGTAACACCCATCAGGGTTTACTTCCTCTTTAAAGTATAACTGAAGGCAAACTTATTTATTTTAGTTTTGGAAGGAGTGGAGAGGGATTGGGACTAAGGTCACCTGAACACATATGAATTACTCGGGTTCTGAGGCCAATTTAATGCAGATACGGCACCGAGTGATTTTAACCGCCACCTTAATCATCCACAGAACCCGTGCAATTATTACGAGTTTTTGCTTTTAAAGGGATGAGGTGGCGACCCTAATTAGGACCCCTGTCAGGTTTTTATTGCTGCCTGTGCCCCTGTTTGGGGAGATTTACCCTCTCTAGTTATCCTGTTTCATAATTTTTGAGCTGTCCTCAGAAAAGTAATAGAGGGAAAATCTTCCAAATGGGAACACTAGTCCTGGTAGTGAGCGATGGAGGGGTGGGGTTGGGGTTGGTCACCAAGGGATTTCCTCACTTTGGAGGGATTTGCTGTCACTTCCTGTTTTGGCTATGGGACAGGAAGTGAAGGTAAATCTCCCTAATGGGACACAGATGGCAAAAAAAATAAAAAATAAAAATAATGGGTTTTAACCCTCATTTACATTTAATCAGGTTGAAAAAAAGACACCAGTCCATCTAGTTTAACCACTACACAAAAAAAAAAAAAAAAAAGAAGTTTGGCCTAAAGTTCTGCTTTTAAATTATAACTAAAGGCAAGACTGAATGGAGTGGAGAGAGATTGGAACCCCCGTCAGTTTCTATTGCTGTCTGTGCCCCCTCCTTAAAGAGACACCCCTCCCCTCCCCCTCTATTGCTCCTGTTTACCATTGTCATTGAAAGTAAAAGGAAATCCCAAATTGATGGGTCGCCCCCAGAAACGTAATAGAGGGGAAATCTTCCAATGGGGGACACTAATTCTGATGTCCTGGGGGGGGGAATCCTTTACTTTGGAGGGATTTCCTCTCACTTGCTTTCTGTTTTGGCTTTGGGAGGGGAAGCGTAGGGAACCCCTCCCCCCCCCCCCCCCATGGGTTGGAAATGGCACAAAACACAGGGGTTGTAACCCTCCCTTTATCCAAAAAGAAAAAAAATGTTTGCCTTTCATTTCACTTTAACTCCTTCTATACCAAGGATGTATGAAAGCGTCAGTTGTGTGTGCATGGAGCGCGCACGTAAACACCGCTCGGTGTCGGCACTGTGATTCTTAAAGGAGAAGTCCACATTGTTTAATAATTAGGATGTAACAAGAAGCATGGTTGCACCCCCCCCTTCCCCCCCCACCCCAAAACGCCTCCCCTCCCCTTTCCTAAATGGTGGGCTGCTTCTCCATTCTGAAAATCTTTATTTTTTTTATTTAGTGCGTCTGTACGTGGCTTCACCCACTCAGCTGTGTCATTTTCGGGGTCCTCAATTGTTTACAAAGCCTCCATGCCAGATGGGATACGTTGCAGAGTGAACAGGAAGAGGGGAAATCTATCAAGGGGGACACAGGTAACACCACACCGTTCTGTCGATTTAACCAACCCGTCAAAATCTCCAACCATGTCACTTCCGGTCGCAGATTTCGAAAAAAAAAAAAAGCACCTGCAGTCAGAAGGCGGCAGCGGACATCTTGTTACACCCAGCCAAGTTTTACATTTCACGCTCATTTTCGAAAAAAAGTTAGCTTATATGCTTAAAGGGATTGTAAAGGAATTTTTTATTTTTTTCTTCCTAAAATAACAAACATGTCATACTTACCTCCATTGTGCAGCTCGTTTTGCACAGAGTGGCCCCCGAACCTGCTCTTCTGGGGTCCCTCGGCGGCGGCTGTCTCGGCTTCCTCCTGCAGGTACTTCTCATGTTCATGTGAGCTCCCTCGCATTGTGAGAAGCACCTGCAGGCGCGCTCCCGTGATACAGCCGGCGGCTATAGCCGCTCGCTGTATCGCACGGCCCCGCCCCCCGCGCTCCGCATCATTGGATGTGATTGACAGCAACGCGAGCCAACGGCTGCGCTGCCTTCAATCCATCCACTCCAGCCAATCAGCGGCCAGGCTGAGTGGTGAAGAGGAAGTCGGGGGCGAGCGTGGGACTTTCGATGGGGTGAGGTAAGTAAAACGGGGAGACTGGGGGCGCCGGGACTGTCAGATGTTTTTTCACCTTAATGCATAGAATGCATTAAGGTGAAAAAACATTTACCTTTACAACCCCTTTAAATACACTATATTGATAGCCTTGTGAGACTGTTTTCCGTTAGCTGATATGACATGACAGAATGCCGCAAACCCGCAGTTGTAAGCCTGCGACGGCCATCTTGGTACACCCCGCACTCAAGCAATGGTACATGGTTTGCTAATCTGACAGAACAGTGGCTTGTTGCTGCTTTTTGTAACGTGAACAGCAGTGGCGCTGCGAATTACATGCGATGCCTGGCATCGCAATAGTTTGAACCAGCACTAATACAGTACAGCAGCGACGGCCATCTTGGTACACCCCGCACTCAAGCAATGGTACATGGTTTGCTAATCAGACAGAACAGTGGCTTGTTGCTGCTTTTTGTAACGTGAACAGCAGTGGCGCTGCGAATTACATGCGATGCCTGGCATCGCAATAGTTTTGAACCAGCACTAATACAGTACAGCAGCCCCCCCCCCCCCCCATTGCCCCTGTTTTACTTACCGGAACCCTTTATTTCTCTTTCTTTCCAGCTCTAGCCTCTGTCTCATGTCCTGATTGGCTAGATTGATAGCAGCTCAGCCATTGGCTCTCACTGCTGTCAATCAAATCCAATGACCCAGGAGGCGGGGCTGAGTCCTGCTGTCTGTGTCAATTGGCACAGACAGCAGGACATGGGAGTGCGCACCCGCATGAATGCCCAGAGGGAGAGACACACACCTTCGTTAAAGCGGTAAGGAACCCAAATCCAGAAATTTCATTGGCTGCCGCTGCTGTCAGCTAGCCAATCAGGGGAGAGAGGGGGTGGGGCCGGGTCGGGGCTCTGTGTCTGACTGGACACAAGAGGCTGTGGCTCAGGTGCATCCATAGCAAGCTGCTGACTGTGAGGGGGGGGGGGGGGGAGGGCACTCAACAGGAGGGAGGGGCCAGGAGATCAGAAGAGGGACCCCAGAAGAGGAGGATCAGGGCTGCTCTGTGCAAAGCCAACTGCACAGAGGAGGGAAGTATAACATGTTTGTTATTTTTATAGGGAAAAAAAAAAACGAGACTTTACAATCACTTGAAGCCAAACTCCAGATCACACTTTATAATCAATTACAGCTGTTTTTTTTTTTTTTTTTTTTTTTTAATTTTTTTTGGGATAAGGTCTTTACATAAATAAAAACTGATCTAAGCACCCCCTGTCAGTGCTAAATAGTTTATCTCATCTCTTTTACTGATACATTTGCAGGCACAGCTTCTTCTTCTTTTGAAAAAAAACAAACTTACCGGCTGGATCACCAGATGAAAACGGCAGAAGGAGCCTAAAAAAAGAAAAGGAATGCAGCCATCGCATCCATCCAAGCAGGTAGGATGCAATATAATAGTTATGCTTTTGTGCTTTTATGCTCGGGTTCACAACTAGTGCACCTCCCAAGAAATGTGCATCAGAGTAGTGCAGGAACCTTTTTTTTTTTTTTTAACCACTTCAGCCCCGGACCAATTTGCAGCCAAAGGACCAGGTCCCTTTTTGCGTCGCTTTAACTGACAATTGCGCGGTCGTGCGACTTGTGGCTCCCAAACAAAATTTGCCATCCTTCTTTTTTTTTTTTCCCCCCAGAAATAGATCTTTCTTTTGGTGGTATTTGATCACCCCTGCAGTTTTTTATTTTTTGCGCTATAAACAAAAATAGAGCGACAATTTAAAAAAAAAATTCAATATTTTTTACTTTTTTTTTTTTCTATAATAAATATCCCCAAAAAATATATATTAAAAAAACATTTTTTCCCCTCAGTTTAGGCCGATACGTATTCTTCTACATATTTTTGGTAAAAAAAAAAATCGCAATTGGCGATTATTGATTGGTTCGCGCAAAAGTTATAGCGTCTATAAAATAGGGGATAGTTTTATGGCATTTTTATTAATATTTTTTTTTTTTACTAGTAATCAGCGATTTTTATTGTGACTGCGACATTGTGGCGGACACATCGGACATTTTTGACACATTTTTGGGACCATTGTCATTTATACAGCAATCAGTGCTATATAAATGCAGTGATTCCTGTGTAAATGACACCGGCAGTGAAGGAATTAACCACTTGGGGGCGGGGAGGGGTTAAGTATGTGTGTGTGTGTGTGTGTGTGTGTTTTTTTTTTTACTGTAGGGGGCGTGGCTTGGCATCTGATGTCACTGATCGTCTTTCCCTATAACAGGGAACAGACGATCAGTGACAGGCTCAGTAGGAAGCATGAGGAGAGGTTTGTTTACACCAGTGTTTCTCAAATCCAGTCCTCAGGCCCCCCCAACAGGTCATGTTTTCAGGATTTCCCTCAGATGAAACGGCTGTGGTAATTACTAAGGCAGTGAAACTTATCAAATCACCTGTGAAAAATAATGGAAAACCTGAAAACATGACCTGTTGGGGGGGCCTGAGGACTGGATTTGAGAAACACTGGTTTACACAGACTTCTCCTCGTTCTTCAGCTCTGTGACCCGATCGTGGGACACCAGTGGTGATCGGGGTCCACTGGTCCCGCAGCTCAGGAGCCCTGGTCGGCGAGCGCGCGACCCACGGCTGGGCACTTAAAGGGCCACATACAGGTACGTGGTTGTGCCCAGCCGTGCCATTTCTGCCAACGTAAATTGTGCTGGAGGCGGTCCTTAAGCGGTTAAAGTCACTGTGATTCTAAGCCACATCGATTGAATTTGGTCAATTTCAATGGGCCACGACTTGCCAATGCGACTTTTATGTGTCCAAAGTTGCGTGGCGAGTCTCACAAGTGTTGTGCCCCGTACACACGGTCGGACATTCTGACAAAATCCATCAGATTTTTTTCTGACCAATTTTGTGCCAAACTTGTGTTGCATACACACACACGGTAGGACAAAGTTGTCGGAAAATCCGATCGTTCTTATCGAGGTGACGTACGTCGGGAGTATAAACGGGCCAGTAGGCCAATAGCTGTGGTCTCGTAATTTATTCTGAGCAAAACTTTGTCCGTCGGAATTGTCTACACACACGATCGGAATTTAAACAATTGGATTTTGTTGTTGGAAAATTTTAGATCCGGCTCTCAAACTTTTTTGTGTTCGGAAGTTCCGACAGAAAAAAAGTCCGATGGAGCCCCACACACACACACGATCGGATTTTCCGACAACACGATCCGATCGCAACATTTTCCATCCGAAATGCCGACCGCGTGCTACAATTTTCTAGATTCCAAAATTTACAAATGATTATTATTCTTCTATAGCTCGAGGGATGCTGAAAACAGACCAATAATAGCTTCGCAAAAAAAAAAAAAGTGCCTGCAAAGCGCTGCTGCCGAAGCATTTTTCAGGCGCTTCGGCAGCGGTACCCATTGATTTCAATGGCAGGGGCGGTGGAGGGGCGGTGTATGCACCGCTCCCCCACCGCCCCGAAAGTAGCTGCTTGCAGGACTTTTTCTGAGGTCCTGCAAGCGCACCGCCCCAATGTGACGGCACTTGGGCTCTCACACTGGGACTGAGGCGGATGCGTTTTTCAGACGCTTCACAGGCGCTATTTTTAGTCCAAAAGCGCCTGAAAAATTACTCCAGTGTGAAAGGGGGTCCAAGTATCACTGTTTAAATGTGCAAAATGTTTAGGCATTGGTTTTTTTGCCCCTCACCCCCCCCTCCTTTCACTTACCTGAGCCCTCATTCGATCCAGGGCTGCGCACATTTGCAGCTACTCTCTACCCTCACTTCCGGGTTTCACTGGCTTTGCTGGAGTACCAAGAGCCAATGGGCTCGTGCTGCTGTCAACCAAAACCAGTGGGGGGGGGGCGGGCCGGGTGGAATGGACACAGCAGCAGGGCTCGGGAGCAAGCACAAACGAGTGACCCCCCCCCCCCCCCCCCCTCCATGGGTGGGAAGCAATTTCCCATGGGGGCACTGGAATGAATGAATAAAATGACTTGTATAGCGCTGCAAATGTGAACTGAATCGCCTCAAGGCGCTTGATCCGTCCTGTGTTGCTTCTTAGAAGAGGTAGTTCTTGAGATTTTTTCTGAAGGCCCGATGGTTTTCTTCCATGCGGATGTTAGTGCGTAGAACGTTCCATAGCCGCGATCCTCGGAGTGCGAATCTTCTATCTCCCTTTGGTTTGTAGCGGGATTTGGACAGAGAGGAGGAGCAAGGAGCGCCAGCGGAGGACCCGAAGAGAGGAGGTTCGTGGCCGATCTGTGTAAATAAAAATAAATAATGGGGGGGGATCTGCACTTTTTTTAAATTTTCAGCCCTCTGGCTGATCGAAAAAAAAGAATAAAAGATCGATGGCCAGCCTTATTCTGTATTCTTATACACGTTTAACCACTTGAGATCCGCGCTATAGCCGAATGACGACTACAGCGCGGATCTCCTTTGCCGGGACGACGTCTATTGACGTCGTCCCGTGCACGAGCGGCCTGCCCGCCCCCTGAGACTCGCCTGATCACCGATCCGAGCAAGGGGTCGATCCCGACCCCCTTATCACGTGATCAGCTGTCAGCCAATGACAGCTGATCATGTGATACAACGGAGCCGGTAATCGGCTATTATTCGTCAGCGCGAGGAGAAAAAAAAAGAGCCGATCACCGGCGGCCGTGATCGGGACATCAGTCCCGATCACGGCCAGCCCTGCCAGTGCCCACCTGCCCCCTGCCAGTGCCACCTCAATAAAAAATAAGTGCCCCCCGTCAGTGCCACCCAGCAGTGCCCACAGTGCCACCCAGCAGTGCCCACAATCTGCCTCAACAAAGGTGCTGCACCCCAGTGCCACATATCCGTGCCCATCAGTGTCATCTACCAGTGCCCATCAGTGCCCAGCGTTGCCACCTATCAGTGCCACCTATCAGTGCCCATCAGTCCCATCTATCAGTGGTACCTATCAGTGCCCCTTAGTGCCACCCATCCGTGCCATCTTATCTGTGCCCATCTTTGCCCATCAGTGCCGCCTTATCTGTGCCTATTAGTGCCTCCTTAACTATGCCTATCAGTGCCCACCAATGCAGCCTATCAGTGCCCACCAGTGCACCCTATCAGTGCCCACCAGTGCAGCCTATCAGTGCCGCCTCATCAGCGCACTTCAATGAAGGAGAAAAATGACCGGTTTGCAAAATTTTATAACAAACTATTAAACATGATTTATTTTATTTTCCATCTTTTTTTGTTTGTTTAGCAAAAAATAAAACTCCGAGCTGTAACTAAATACCACCAAAAGAAAGCTCTATTTGTGGGAAAAAAAATGATAAAAATGTCATTTGGGTACAGTGTTGTATGACCGCGTAATTGTCATTCAAAGTGCATCGGCGCTGAAAGCTGAACATTGGTCTGGGTAGGAGGGGGGTTTAAGTGTCCAGTAAGCAAGTGGTTAAATCCCAAATACATGTATTAGGAAGCATCTGTTCTTGTGTACGTTTATATTTTTTTCTTTTTTAAGGGTTATTTCAGCGATTTCTCCTTTAAGAGGGTGTCTATGCCGGCGCCGCTACGAAAGCATCTGATTTAATTACGCCGCTTGCATCCGGCAAGACCATAGAAGGGCAGAGCGGAAGCGAGCCTCCACGCTGGCTGAGAGATCCACGTGAGACTCGGCACTTCTCTCTCTCCCCCCCCCCCCTTTTTTTTCTTTTTTTTTTTATGAATGCCTTGATTGGCGCTTTTCTAAATTTAGGGCAGCCAATTAATAGGTAGGCCGCCATTGTTCACCTGCTAGCAGGAGCCATCCCCAAACCCCCGCCGCAGGCGCTCCATCACTCCGAGCGACAACCGCAACCGATATTTAGCTTCTCCATCACACGCTGGGCCGCTACAAAGAGGCAAATTGCTGTGATTGAAGCTACAATGGAATGTTTCAAATCCGATCAAACACTCGGCTCCATGAAATGTGGGGGGGGGGGGGCGAGGGAGATGGAACACAAGCGTGACTCATATACATGCTATTGACTAGACTGAAAAATACTGATCCCTACAAGCCTTTTTTTCAGACGCTCTTCAAACCTTTATTTCAAAAATCTTTGATTAGTTAGAAGCTTTTCTCACCCCCCCCCCCGTACAATAAAGGAAGCTTTAATAGCATTTAGGTATCAGGGAGCCCCTAAAAGAATTTACATTCATTGGAGGTCAGCGGGAAGGATTATCCCAAAGCATTGACCATCTCACGGAGCTCTGTTCAATCCATCATCGGAAAATGGAAAGAGTATGACCTACCGAGACATGGCCATCCACCTAAACTGACCAGGCCGGGCAAGGAGAGCATTCATCAGAGAAGCAGCCAAGAGGTCCATGGTAACTCTGGAGGAGCTGCAGAGATCCACAGCTCAGGGGGGAGAATCTGTCCACAGGACAACTATTAGTCGTCTCTCCACAAATCTGCCCTTTATGGAAGAGTGACAAGAAGAAAGACATTGGAGAAAGAAAGTCATAAGAAGTCCTGTTTGTAGTTTGTGAGAAGCCATGTGGGGGAGGGGGCAGCAAACATGTGGAAGAAGGTGATCTGGTCAGAGGAGACCAAAATTCTACTTTATGGCCTAAAAGCAAAACACTATGTGTGGAGGAAAACTAACACTGCCCATCCCCCTGAACACACCATCCCCACCGTGAGACATGGTGGTGGCAGCAT
The DNA here is from genome assembly GCF_037356315.1 of Lithobates pipiens. Taxonomy (NCBI): domain Eukaryota; kingdom Metazoa; phylum Chordata; class Amphibia; order Anura; family Ranidae; genus Lithobates; species Lithobates pipiens. Next base: position 2,997,296 of record NW_027507764.1, read on the forward strand.
CATGTGGTGGGGATGGTTTTCTTCAGCAGGGACAGGGAAGCTGGTCAGAGGTGATGGGAAGATGGATGGAGACAAATACAGGACAATCTTAGAAGAAAACCTGTTAGAGTTGGCAAAAGACTTGAGACCGGGGCGGAGGTTCCCCTTCCAGCAGGACAACGACCCGAAACATCCAGCCAGAGCTACAATGGAATAGTTAAGATCAGTGTTTCTCAACTCCGGTCCTCAAGGCGCTCCAACAGGTCATGTTTTCAGGATTTCCCTCAACTGAAACGGCTGTGGTATTTACTAAGGCAGTGAAAATGATCAAATCACCTGTGCACAATAATGGAGAGCCTGAAAACATGACCTGTTTGGGGCGCCTTCAGGACTGGAGTTGAGAAACACTGGTTTAGATCAATGCATAGTCATGTGTTCGAATGGCCCAGTCACAGTCCAGACCTAAATCACATTGAGAATATGTTGGCAAGACTTGAAAATTGCTGTTCACAGACGCTCTCCATCCAATCTGACAGAGCTTGAGATATTCTACAAAGAAGAAGAATGGGCAGAAATGTCCTCTCTAGATGTGCAAAGCTGGTAGAGACACCCCCAAAAAGACTTGTAGCTGTAATTGTAGAGAAAGGGGGTTCTACAAAGTATTGACTCCGGGGGGAGCCATACAAATGCCCCTCACCCACACTTTTCACATATTTATTTGTATCATTTATCATTTTCTGTCCACTTCACAATTATGTGCCACTTTTGCCGCATACATACAATCAGACTACCTGGCGGACTTAGTCTGGCGGACAAACCGCTGGACTGTCCGCTGGATTGTCTGAACCATCAGACCTGCCCACACACGGGACTTTTCCGGCGTACTAGGTCCACCGGACTATCCGCCATACTTTTGAAATGAATGGACTTGCCCACACACACGGAGGAAAGTCCGCTCATTTTGAGCGCGGCTCCAGGTATCCGGGACTACCGAAGGAAGCGTCGCTGGCCCCGTCACCTGGTATGGACTTAAAGGGGAAGCCCTGTGCCGAAAGAACGGCGTGGGGGTCCCCCCTAGGTCCATATCAGACCCTTATCTGAGCACGCAACCCGGCCGGTCAGGAAATAGGTTGGGGACAAGCGAGCGCCCCCCCCCCCCCCCTCCTGAGCCGTACCAGGTCGCGTGCCCTCAACATGGGGGGGGTGCTTTGGGGAAGGGGTGGCCGCGCGGCCCCCCCACCCCAAAGCACCTTGTCCCCATGTTGATGAGGACAAGGGCCTCTTGTCGGGGTCTGCGGGTGGGGGCTTATCGGAATCCCGGAGCCCCCTTTAATAATACCGGCCCCCCACCCTATGTGAATGAGTATGGGGTACAATGTACCCCTACCCATTCACCTGTGAAAAAAAAAAAAAACACAACACACAAGGGTTAAAATAGTTTATTGCACAGCTCCGGGGGTCTTCTTCTGTCCTCGGGGGTCTTCTTGCCGGACTCCTCTGCTATCTTCTGCTAGCTCTTTTACTAGCGGAGGAGCCCGGCTTTCTTCTTCGCCGCCACCCTCTTCTGACTTCGGGGGTCTTGTTCCCCTGTTCGGTTCTTCTTGCCGGGCCACCGCACCTTCTTCTAGCTCTTTTACAAGCGGTGGCCCGGTCTTCTGTCACCGCTGCTGCTGACGCTGTCGCCGTCTTCTGTTCTTTTATTGAGCTGTTGCCTCGTCGCTGTCTCCGGTCACAATGACAGGCACGCGGCGTGCCGCGACTTATATAGGGACATCGCCGGATGATGTCCCCGCCCATTATGATGTCACAGTGTCAGCATCCTGTTTTGGCCAATTCGGGAAACGGGGTTTCATACCTGCTTCCCGATTGGCTGGGAGGAGGATCAGTGTTGCAACAGCCAATATTCATTCGCTGTTGTAACACCCCTGGGTGGGCTCAGAACGCATCCTCAGCGTCCCGAGCCCACCCTATTTTAAAGCCTATTTGAGCCTCTGGCTCTAATCAGATGCTTCAAAAAAACAAACAAAACCCTGGCCACTATAATTCATGCGCCCGGTGCCCTGAAAGGGGCTGATCACATGAATAGAGGGTGGCAGCGGCGGCCGTGGATAGATTCATGCTATGCATGAATCTACCCACTGGATGTAGGAGGTGGAGAGGAGAGAGGGCGCCCCTAGTGGACGGGCCGCCACCGGTTCTAGCTCTCTGCTTGATGATCGGCGGGTGCCTGCAGACACACGCGCCCCGGACCTGGAAGTGTTGGATCGCTTACCTATTAGTTACCTATTATCGGCACTGCCACCTTTCCACAGTATAACTACATTATACGGGCAGCAAGTGGTTCAATAAAAGTGTTTTGTTTTTGCTTCTACCAATCTGGCGCCCTGCCCTATTTCTTTGCATGTCCACAAGGGATTCCCTGATCCTTTATGAGGACCTGCCGGACTATCCTAATTCAGTCCCCAGCTGACCTCTCATCATCCTTTGGACTCTCCTTTGCTCATCGTCATATTTTTTTATTTTTTCAGGACATTTTTTATTAGGTTTAAAAAAAAATACAATATTCTATACAAATGATAAGAAAGAACAAATTACATTACAAATGGGTAATCAGCGTCAGTAACATAAAGGACAGATAAGAAGTTACAAGGATAAAAATATAGATGGGGGAAGAGTTGGAGAAGAATACCAAGTTGGGGTTTATATGTGAGAAGTACATAATACATCTCCCATGTCCAATCCAAAGCCCCGGCTGCTTGCGGTGTCCAATCCAAAGCCCCGGCCGCCTGCAGTGTCCAATCCAAAGCCCCGGCCGCCTGCGGTGTCCAATCCAAAGCCCCGGCCGCCTGCGGTGTCCAATCCAAAGCCCCGGCCACCTGCGGTGTCCAATCCAAAGCCTCGGCCACCTGCGATGTCCAATCCAAAGCCTCGGCCACCTGCGATGTCCAATCCAAAGCCCCAGCCGCCTGCGGTGTCCAATCCAAAGCCTCGGCCACCTGCGATGTCCAATCCAAAGCCTCGGCCACCTGCGGTGTCCAATCCAAAGCCCCGGCCACCTGTGGTGTCCAATCCAAAGCCTCGGCCGCCTGCGGTGTCCAATCCAAAGCCCCGGCCGCCTGCGGTGTCCAATCCAAAGCCCCGGCCGCTTGCGGTGTCCAATCCAAAGCCCCGGCCGCTTGCGGTGTCCAATCTAAAGCCTCAGCCGCCTGCGATGTCCAATCCAAAGCCCCGGCCGCCTGCGGTGTCCAATCCAAAGCCCCGGCCGCCTGCGGTGTCCGATCCAAAGCCCCGGCCGCCTGCGGTGTCCAATCCAAAGCCTCGGTCGCCTGCGGTGTCCAATCCAAAGCCCCGGCCTCCTGCGGTGTCCAATCCAAAGCCTCGGCCGCCTGCGGTGTCCAATCCAAAGCCCCGGCCGCCTGCGATGTCCAATCCAAAGCCCCGGCCGCCTGCGGTGTCCAATCCAAAGCCCCGGCCGCCTGCGGTGTCCAATCCAAAGCCTCGGCCGCCTGCGGTGTCCAATCCAAAGCCTCGGCTGCCTGCGATGTCCAATCCAAAGCCCCGGCCGCCTGCGGTGTCCAATCCAAAGCCCCGGCCGCCTGCGGTGTCCAATCCAAAGCCCCGGCCGCTTGTGGTGTCCAATCCAAAGCCTCGGCCGGCTGCGGTGTCCAATCTAAAGCCTCGGCCGCCTGCGATGTCCAATCCAAAGCCCCGGCCACCTGCGGTATCCAATCCAAAGCCCCAGCCACCTGCGGTGTCCAATCCAAAGCCCCGGCCGCCTGCGGTGTCCAATCCAAAGCCCCGGCCTCCTGCGGTGTCCAATCCAAAGACCCGGCCGCATGCGATATCCAATCCAAAGCCCCGGCCGCCTGCAGTGTCCAATCCAAAGCCCCGGCCGCCTGCGGTGTCCAATCCAAAGCCCCGGCCGCCTGCGGTGTCCAATCCAAAGCCCCGGCCGCCTGCGGTGTCCAATCCAAAGCCCCGGCCGCCTGCGGTGTCCAATCCAAAGCCCCGGCCGCCTGCGGTGTCCAATCCAAAGCCCTGGTTGCCTGCGGTGTCTAATCCAAAGCCCCGGCCGCTTGTGGTGCTCACAGGGCTGGAGAAGATGTAGGAATCTCTGGGACCCCTGTAGGTATAGGGTGGAAGTGATGTCAGCTTGCGGGAGGGGACCGCCTATACATCTCCTCCAAGCCCTGAGAGGACCGCAAGTGGTTTTGGATTTGACGTACCAGTTGTGGAGCAGCTTGGGTAAGAGACCTAAGATATACAGTGCCTTGAATAAGTATTCACACCCCTTGAAATTTTCCACATTGTGTTGTGTTACAACCAAAAACTTGAGATGAAATGACACACAGGGGGATTCTATTTACTAATTAGGTGACTTCTGAAGGCAATTGGTTCCACTAGATTTTAGTTGGGGGTATCAGAGTAAAAGGGGCTGAATACAAATGCCCCTCCCCCACACCTTTCACATATTTATTTGTATCATTTATCATTTTCCTTAAACTTCACAATTTTGTGCCACTATGTGTTGGTGTAAAATTCATTCACGTTTTTGGTTGTAAATGAAGATAAATGGAAAACTCCAGACAGCCGCACGCCAAAAAAAATTTCTTGTGCCTTTTATTGAAAAATTGGGATCACACTCTACAAGCCACAGCAAAGCGATACAGAAAAGAACTGACGCGTTTCACACTACAGAAAGTGCTTACTCACTATGAGTAACTTTGCAGAAGTAGAGGGATTTTTAGTTCACATGTATCACAATACATGTTTAAGCCGGCCAACTGCGTCAAAGTAATCCCTCTCTGGCCAGTCATGTCTTATGTAGGAGGGCTCAGTATGTGTAGTCTTCCTGGGGGGATGGTCATGGGAAGAAGTGAAAGGACTGGGGGGGGGGGGGGGGAACGACAATAACTGTAACTTACAATCAATACTTATGGAATTTGTTTTGGGGTTGGGGAGTTAAAGTGCTGATGGCCACTGATCATAGGGGCATGGGGGTCTCTAATGGTACTGATCTCCAGCGGTCCTATGGATGGGGGGCGTTAGTGCAACTGATCACCAATATTTAGGGGTTGATTGTTAACTACCACTTACCACAAGTCATTGTTTTTTTTGTTTTTTGGTGGGGGGGGGGGGGGGGGGTGTTAAATGTTGATGACCAACAATGGTGGGTGGGAGGAGTTTAAAATGACATTGTCCACCTGTGATTGTGAGATCGTTTTAGAGGGGTAGGTTACTGTACCACTTACCACCAATAATTATGGGATTAGTTTGGGGAGAGGCAGAGGGGGGAGTTAGATCCCTTTCACACCGCTGAGCCTATAGCGTCGGCGGTAAAACGCCGCTATTTTTCACAGAACGCCCCAGGGTGGTGAGTCTAGCGCTAAGTACCCCCCCACCTCCCCCACGTGGCGGCAGCTGGAGGGTGGGACCTTCACTGTCCTAAGTCCCCTCACAGGTGGCAGACAGGGTAGGGTCAGTATGGCTTCAGAAACTGGTGTTTCTTCCCCCGAAATCCAGGCTATAGCAACCGGGTCATCTGCGGTTAGCGCGGTGCGCATGGACACCCTGACGGCAGTCCTCGACTCCTATGTTGCTAGGATAGAGGCGGCACGTGGAAGGAAAGGTGCACGTAAGAGGCCCCTGCACCCCCCCCGTCCTCTGGGGAGAGCTCTGATGCAGACTCGGGCCTTGCTGTGGCTGGTGACCCCTGCTCTGACCTATCAGATGTGGCTGACCAGGACCATTCGGACAGTGAGGATGATTCCCTGTCTGGGTTCCAGGCACGACAGCTCTTGTTGGAGCACTTATCACAGCTGTGCGTGATACCCTGAAGATTCAGGAGCCAGCGGATCCCTCTGCTGATGTACCGGTCCCTTTTGGGTCCTGAAAGCCAGCACGTTCACCTAAGGTGTTCCCGTATTTGACTTATTTTGACAAATTCATCTACAGGGAATGGGGTCGCCCGCAATGGACCTTCTCGGTCCCCAAAAATTTGGCGGTGCGCTAGGAAAGCCTTCTCAAAAAGTGGTCGGCTCTTCCGGTCGTGGACCCCCCCAGTATCTAGGTTAACCACTTTCAGACCGGACCATTTTGCTGGTAAATGACCAGAGGTCTTTTTACACTTTGGCACTGCGCTGCTTTAACTGGTAATTGCGCGGTCATGCAATGTTGTACCCAAACAAAATTTGCGTCCTTTTCTTCCCACAAATAGAGCTTTCTTTTGATGGTATTTGATTGCCTCTGCGATTTTTATTTTTTGCGATATAAACGTAAAAAGACCGCAAATTTTGAAAAAAAAAGATATTTTCTACTTTTTGTTATTAGAAAAATCCAATAAACTCAATTTTAGTCATACATTTAGGCCAAAATGTATTCAGCCACATGTCTTTGGTAAAAAAAAAGTCAATAATTGTATATTTATTGGTTTGCGCAAAAGTTGTCACATCTACAAACTAAGGTACGTTTTCTGGAATTTACGCAGCTTTTAGTTTACGACTGCCTATCTCATTTCTTGAGGTGCTAAAATGGCAGGGCAGTACAAAACCCCCCCAAATGACCCCATTTTGGAAAGTAGACCCCCTAAGGAAATTGATAAGAGGCATGTTGAGCCCATTGAATATTTTATTTTTTTGCCTCAAGCGATTGAATAATGACAAAAAAAAATTTTTTTTTTTTTTTTTACACAAAGTTGTCACTAAATGATATATTGCTCACACATGCTATGGGCATATGTGAAATGACACCCCAAAATAAATTCTGCTGCTTCTCCTGAGTACGGGGATACCACATATGTGGGACTTTTTGGGAGCCTAGCCGCGTACGGGGCCCCGAAAACCAAGCACCGCCTTCAGGCTTTCTAAGGGCGTAAATTTTTGAGTTCACTTCTCACTACCTATTACAGTTTTGAAGGCCATAAAATGCCAAGATGGCACAAAACCCCCACAAATGACCCCATTTTAGAAAGTAGACACCCCAAGCTATTTGCTGAGAGGCATGTTGAGTCCATGGAATATTTTATATTTTGCCACAAGTTGCGGGAAAATTACAAACTTTTTTTTTTTTTTTTCACAAAGTTGTCACTAAATGATATATTGCTCACGCATGCCATGGGCATATGTGAAATGACACCCCAAAATAAATTCTGCTGCTTCTCCTGAGTACGGGGATACCACATATGTGGGACTTTTTGGGAGCCTAGCCGCGTACGGGGCCCCGAAAACCAAGCACCGCCTTCAGGCTTTCTAAGGGCGTTACAGTTTTGAAGGCCATAAAATGCCAAGATGGCACAAACCCCCCCCAAATGACCCCATTTTGGAAAGTAGACACCCCTAAATTTAGGGGTACACTAGTGAGACTAGGTAATAAATGGCGGGTGCCCTGAAACTATAAAAAAATAACTAACCAACCAGCGTCACCTGTAACAGTTATATGGTGATCACTGGTGAAAGGGTTAACTAGGGGGCAATTAGGGGGCTTTATGCGGTAGTATATGGGGGTCCCTGGCGCTATAAAAAGCTGCAGCGAACCTAAATACCTACCTGCCTAACTAGCGTCACCTGTGACACTAATACAGCGATCAGAAAAACGATCGCTTATTAGGCTGGGTTCACACTGGAGCGATGTGGGAACGCCACGAATGCGCGGCGGGTTCCCGCATCGCATGCCTCCCGGCGGCAGTTCACACTGCCCTATGCGAACTGCTGGGAGTGTCAGTGAAATGTTACTGACACCCCCAGATCAGTTCGCATATCGCAGTGCGATCTGCAAACTCGGATCGCATGGTGTGAACACTCATGCGATCCGATTCTGCTGCGGGCCAAAAAAAGGGTCCCGTGCGAATTTGCGGCGGGTGCGGCGGGTGCGGCGAATGGCTGAACTCGAATCGCACAGAGATCGGATGTGATTTGCACTGCAGTGCGGTGCGAATCACATCCGTTCTCAAACCGCTGCAATGTGAACCCAGCCTTAGTGACACTGGCGACGGGGGGTGATCACGGGGTTAAACCTTTATTGGGGGGGTTAGGGGGGTACCTTAGAACTAAAGGGGGCTAACCCTAACTGCCCTAACAGTTATTAGTCACAAATGACACCCGCCGGGTGATCAGGGGATTAAACCTTTATTAGGTAATAAATGGCGGGTGCCCTGAAACTATAAAAAAATAACTAACCAACCAGCGTCACCTGTAACAGTTATATGGTGATCACAGGTGAAAGGGTTAACTAGGGGGCAATCAGGGGGCTTTATGCGGTAGTATATGGGGGTCCCTGGCGCTATAAAAAGCTGCGGCGAACCTAAATACCTACCTGCCTAACTAGCGTCACCTGTGACACTAATACGGCGATCAGAAAAATGATCGCTTATTAGGCTGGGTTCACACTGGAGCGATGCGGAAACGCCGCGAATCCGCGGCGGGTTCCCGCATCGCATGCCTCCCGGCGGCAGTTCACACTGCCCTATGCGAACTGCTGGGAGTGTCAGTGAAATGTTACTGACACCCCCAGATCAGTTCGCATATCGCAGTGCGATCTGCAAACTCGGATCGCATGGTGTGAACACCCATGCGATCCGATTCTGCTGCGGGCCAAAAAAAGGGTCCCGTGCGAATTTGCGGCGGGTGCGGCGGGTGTGGCGGGTGCGGCGGGTGCGGCGAATGGCTGAACTCGAATCGCACAGAGATCGGATGTGATTTGCACTGCAGTGCGGTGCGAATCACATTCGTTCTCATAAACCGCTGCAATGTGAACCCAGCCTTAGTGACACTGGCGACGGGGGGTGATCACGGGGTTAAACCTTTATTGGGGGGGTTAGGGGGGTACATTAGAACTAAAGGGGGCTAACTCTAACTGCCCTAACAGTTATTACAGTCACAAATGACACCAATGCAAAAAAAAAAAAAAAAAAAAAAAAATGACATTGGTGTCACTGTGACTGGGGGGCAGGGGTAATTGGGGGGGTGATCGGGGGGTAAAGGGGGGGTGTGAGTGTGCCTGGCATGTTCTACTGTGTGTGTAGAGTGTTGGTGCAACTTACTGATCCGCTCTCCTCCGTGTCGGAACGAAAAATACCGACACGGAGGAGAGATTACATCACTTCCTCTCCTGTGTTTACATTACAGGAGAGGAAGTGATGTCACCGGGGATTTCCATTCGTCGAGAGCGATCGCGAGGGGGTGGCCATGAATGAATGGCCGCCCCCTCATCCCGGATCGCTCTCGACGGAATGCCGACCGCCGCAGGCACCGGGGGGGGGCCCGATCGGGCCCCCCACCCGCGGGCAGGCAGGGACTTATATATACGCCCATATGCCTGCCCGTGCCATTCTGCCGACGTATATCGTCGTGCGGCGGTCGGCAAGTGGTTAAATAAAGTAACCACGATCCCGGTTGAGGGGACTACTTCATTCAAGGATCCCATGGACAGGAAGTCTGAGGCAGTGGCTCGTTCCTTGTTTACGGTTGTGGGGTCAGCCGTGCGACCTGTACTGGCATCCGCACTGGTGTCGCAGACACTGACTGAGTGGGCAAAACTTTTGCACCGCTAATTGGAAGAGCAGAACGCCTCCCCTGTCTCCGTGGAACTAGCAGACCAACTAGTGCAAGGCCTTACGTACGTTTGTGACGTGGCCCTGGATACTCTTCCTCTGCTATCCAGGGCTTCAGTGTCAGCTGTGGTGCTGAGGCGCCTCATTTGGCTGAAATGCTGATCTGCTGACCAGGCATCCAAGAAAGCCCTGACGGATCTTCCCTTCCTTGGCGAGCGGCTCTTTGGAGCCTCGTTGGATGACATTATTAAGAATACCACTGGTGGTAAGAGTACTCTACTTCCACAGGCCAGGGAGGCTAAGGTGCCACGCCGCAGGCAAGGGCCCTCTTTTTCCGCTCGCAAGCGGCTTTTTCGTCCGCCCGGTGCTTCGGCAAAACGCCCCCAGCCTGACAGGATGCCCACGGACGGTCAGAAGCGTCCCTGGAACTGCAAGCCTAACAAGCCTGCGACCAAAAGTGCTACGGCATGAAGGTTTGCCCCCATTCAAACTCGTCTTCGGGAGTTTGCAGCCCGGTGGACCTCCCGGTTATCTAACCAATGGGTCTGCGATCTGATTTCCACAGGCTACAAGATAGAGTTTCTCTCTTGGCCGCCAAACAGATTCTTCCCCTCCAGCATACCTGTGTCCCCGGTTCGCCGGGAGGCCCTGTTAGGGGCGGTAAGAGACTTGCTGAATCAGGGGGTGATTGTACTGGTTCCGGAATCGGAACGCTTCCAGGGGTTCTACTAAAATCTGTTTGTGGTTCCCAAGAAGGAAGGGGTACGTCCAATCTTGGGCTTGAAAGCCCTCAATCACTTTGTAAAAGTGCAGAGGTTCAGAATGGAATCAGTTCGCTCGGTAGTCGCTGCACTCCATCAAGGGGACTTCCTGGCGTCCTTGGACATCTAGGATGCTTACCTGCACATACCTATTTGCCTTTGGCATCAAAAATTTCTGCGTTTGGCAGTCAGGGAAGCCCACTACTAGTTTGTGGCTCTTCCTTTTGGTGCCTGGCATCAGCCCCCCGAGTCTTTTACCAAAGTACTGGCTCCAGTATTGGCATTGCTGAGGCAACGCGGGATCACGATCGTGGGTTACCTAGACAATCTCCTCCTAAGAGCTTCTTCTGAGCCGCCTCAGAATTAGAGGAGGATGTGGTGATCACCTTTCAGTCCCTGCAAGCATTTGGGTGGCTGTTGAACCTAAAGAAGTCGGTGGTGGTACCGACTCAGCGTCTGGAATACCTGGGGCTACTATTGGGCTCCAGGGAAGAAAGGGTTTTTCTCCCCTCAGACAAATTGGGGAAACTCTCAGATCTGCGGTCAAACTACTGATGAACCGCAAGTGGTCATCACTCCGCTTTTGCATGCGGGTGCTGGGGCTTCTTCCGCCTCAGAATTAGAGGAGGATGTGGCGATCACCTTGCAGACCCTGCAAGAATTTGGGTGGCTGTTGAACCTAAAGAAGTCGGGCGTTGTACCGACTCATCGTCTGGTTTTTCTCCCCTCCCAGACTCTCAAATTGATGACTCTCAGATCGGCGGTCAATCTACTGATGAGCCGCAAGTTGTCGTTGCTCCGCTTTTGCATGCGGGTGCTGGGGCTCATGGTAGCCTCCTTCGAGGTGGTACCTTATGCCCAGTTCCACACCAGAGTCCTGCAGAAAGAGATTTTGACGAAGTGGGACAAATCTCCGTTATCCCTGGATCGGCAGATCCAGGTGAGTCAACCAGTCAGGGACTTCCTGATCTGGTGGTTGAGGTCCCCGGTGATTCAGTCCGGAAAATCGTTCCTTCCTCTGACATGGACGGTGATCACTACGGACGCCAGTCTGTCCGGCTGGGGTGGAGTGATGGGAATTCAGTCGGCTCAGGGCCTCTGGTCGGCAGAGGAATCCAAGTTGCTGATCAATCTGCTCGAATTGAGAGCGATCAGGCTGTGCCTCCACACATGGTCGATGAGTCTTCAAGGGCATCCGATCAGGATACAGGCAGACAACCCCACAGCTTTGGCGTACATAAATCACCAAGGGGGAACAAGAACCTCAGCTGCTGCTCGGAAGGTCGGTCACATACTTCGGTGGGCAGAGCGACACGTACCGGCCCTGATGGCCATTTACATCCCAGGGGGTGGAAAATTGGCAGGCGGACTATCTGAGTCGTCAGATGCTGGACCCAGGAGAATGGGCATTGCATCCAGAGATATTCAGGCTGCTGTGCCTGAGGTGGGCCACACCAGATGTGGATCTATTGGCCTCCCGTCTCAATCGGAAGGTACCAAGATTCGTGTCCAGGACCAGAGATCCGTGGGGAGACGCGTCAGACGCGCTGGTGGCTCTATGGGATCAGTACCAGCTGATCTACGCCTTTGCTCCACTAAAACTGTTGCCACGCCTGCTGCGCAGTGTGGAAGCCGAGGGAATCCCAGTAATCCTGGTTGCCCCAGATTGGCCTCAGTGGCCCTGGTATGCAGACCTGGTGCATCTGCTGGCAGACGCTCCCTGGCGACTGCCGCTGCGAGAGGACCTCCTATCTCAAGGTCCAATCTTTCACCCTGCTTTACCATCGCTGGCTTTAACACGGCATGGCTGTTGAAAGCCAGGTGTTGAGGAACCGGGGTCTTTCGGACTCAGTGATTCCAACTATGTTGAGGGCGCAGAAATCTTCTTCCCGGCAGATATACCATCGTATTTGGAAGGTCTATATCTCCATGTGTGAGGAGAAAGGGTGGCATCCGCGCTCTTTCTCTATATCCAGGATCCTGCTGTTTCTTCAGCAAGGTGTAGACCATAAGTTGGCGTTGAGCACCACCAAGGGGCAAATTTCAGCTCTGGCTGTCTTTTTCCAGCTACCCCTAGCGTCTCACTCATTGGTGAGTACCTTTGTTCAGGGGGTGCGACATGTAGTCCCTCCGGTGCGTCCTCCGTTACCTCCTTGGGATTTGATCCTGGTGTTGTCGGCGCTTCAGAAGCTGCCGTTTGAGAATATCAGGGAGATTCCCTTGTTGACCCTTTCATAGAAAGTGGTCTTTCTAGTGGCCATCACATTGGCCAGGAGTGTTCCGGAATTGGCTACCTTGTCATGCAAGTCACCTTATCTGGTCATCCACAGGGATAAGGTGGTGTTGTGTCCACAACCGTCCTTTCTACCGAAGGTGGTTTCGACTTTTCATATCAATGAGGACATTGTATTACCATCGTTGTGTCCTATACCGAAGCAACCCAAGGAGGTGGCCCTTCACGCTCTCGATGTGGTTAGGTCTCTGAAGGTGTACTTGTCTGCCACAGCCCCCTTTCAGAAGTCAGACTCACTGTTTGTTTCGGTGGCTGGTCCTAAGAAAGGCATGGCGGTCTCGTCGGCCACCATTTCCAGGTGCAGCAATCGGAACGTCTTGGGCCTTCCGACACCAAGCGTCTGTTGCTCAGGTGTGTAAAGCGGTGACTGTTGCATTACCTCCACAATGTTGCGGTCTTGGGGATCGCTCCTGTTGAGGATACCTGGTTATATGGTGGAGTTTGTCCACACACTGCTGTTTTTTTTTTTTTTTGTGGGTTTAGTTTCACTAGTTCCCACTTGCCATGGTTGATGAAGTTTCTATGCTGTTTTTTTCCCACCCCTCATTTGGCACTGCTTGGGGACGTCCTATTTAGTTACAGAGAGGAGCTGTGTCGGTCGGTGAATATAAGAGAAAATAGGATTTTTTGTACTCGCCGTAAAATCCTTTTCTCTGTAATTCACCGACCGACACAGCACCCACCCCTCCTTTTTTCTACGTTATACTGCTTGTTGACGTACTGAAGCTGCTAGGAGCAGTGGGAAGGGTTGATAGCACGGGGCCCGGCCCCCTGTGGCAGGATTAAAGTTCTGTGTATTGTGTAACAATTTTGCCTAGTTTCTCCTAATGGCAGGCTATACAACCCATTTAGTTACAGAGAGGAGCTGTGTCGGTCGGTGAATTACAGAGAAAAGGATTTTACGGTGAGTACAAAAATCCTATTTTTGTACAGTAAACTGTGTCAAATTTGTTTTCAAAATCCAGATACACCACATCTACGGGCTTTCCTTTATCTAGATACACCACGTCTACAGGCCTTCCTTTATCTAGATACACCACATGTACGGGCCTTCCTTTATCCAGATACACCACGTCTACGGGCCTTCCTTTATCTAGATACACCACGTCTACGGGCCTTCCTTTATCTAGATACACCACGTCTACGGGCCTTCCTTTAGCCAGATACACCACGTCTACGGGCCTTCTTTTATCTAGATACACCACGTCTACGGGCCTTCCTTTATCCAGATACACCACGTCTACGGGCCTCCCTTTATCCAGATACACCACGTCTACGGGCCTCCCTTTATCCAGATACACCACGTCTACGGGCCTCCCTTTATCCAGATACACCACGTCTACGGGCCTTCCTTTATCCAGATACACCACGTCTACGGGCCTTCCTTTATCCAGATACACCACATTTACGGGCCTTCCTTTATCTATATACACCACGTCTACAGGCCTTCCTTTATCCAGATACACCACATTTACGGGCCTTCCTTTATCCAGATACACCACGTCTACGGGCCTTCCTTTATCCAGATACACCACATTTACGGGCCTTCCTTTATCCAGATACACCACGTCTACAGGCCTTCCTTTATCCAGATACACCACATCTACGGGCCTTCCTTTATCTAGATACACCACGTCTACGGGCCTTCCTTTATCTAGATACACCACATCTACGGGCCTTCCTTTATCCAGATACACCACATCTACGGGCCTTCCTTTATCTAGATACACCACGTCTACGGGCCTTCCTTTATCTAGATACACCACGTCTACGGGCCTTCCTTTATCTAGATACACCACATCTACGGGCCTTCCTTTATCCAGATACACCACGTCTACGGACCTTCCTTTATCTATATACACCACGTCTACGGGCCTTCCTTTATCTAGATACACCACGTCTACGGGTCTTCCTTTATCCAGATACACCAGGTCTACGGGCCTCCCTTTATCCAGATACACCACATCTACGGGCCTTCCTTTATCCAGATACGCCACGTCTACGGGCCTTCCTTTATCTAGATACACCACATCTACGGGCCTTCCTTTATCCAAATACACCACGTGTACGGGCCTTCCTTTATCCAGATACACCACGTCTACGGGCCTTCCTTTATCTAGATACACCACGTCTACGGGCCTTCCTTTATCTAGATACACCACGTCTACAGGCCTTCCTTTATCCAGATACACCACATCTACGGGCCTTCCTTTATCTAGATACACCACGTCTACAGGCCATCCTTTATCCAGATACACCACGTCTACGGGCCTTCCTTTATCTAGCTGACAGCTCACCTCCTCATAGAAGGTTAGTAGATTTGTTTGGCAAGAACGATTCTTCATGAATCCATGCTGATTACAGCTAATGATACCTTTCTTATTACTAAAATCTTGTATATATTCCCTTATCATCCCCTCCAAGAGTTTACATACTATTGATGTTGGGCTGACTGGTCTGTAATTCCCAGGGATGTGTTTTGGGCCCTTTTTAAATATTGGTGCTACATTGGCTTTTCTCCAATCACCTGGTACCATTCCAGTCAGTGGACTGTCATTAAAAATTAGGAACAATGGTCTGGCAATTACTTGACTGAGTTCCCTAAGGACCCTCGGGTGCAAGCCATCTGGTTAAGTTTCCCAAGTCTAATTTTAATTCTGTCCTCTGATAACCATGGAGGTGCTTCCTGTGATGTGTTATGAGGATAAACACTGCAGTTTTGGTTACTGAAGCCCCCCGATTTCTTTGTGAAGACCGAGGAGAAGAATAAATTCAATACCTTCGCCATCGCCCCATCCTTTGTAACCAGATGTCCTTCCTCATTCTTTATGGAGCCAATATGGTCTGTCCTCCCTTTTTTTTTTTTTTTTTACTGTTTACATACTTAACCACTTCAGCCCCGGGCCATTAGGCTGCCTAAAGACCTGATGACTTTTTACAATTTGGCACTGCGTCACTTTAACTGGTAATTGCGCGGTCATGCAATGTTGTACCCAAATGAAATTTGTGTCCTTTTTTCCCCACAAATAGAGCTTTCTTTTGATGGTATTTTATTGCCTCTGCGATTTTTATTTTTTTGCAATATAAATGGAAAAAGACCGGAAAATGTTGAAAATGTTTTTTTCTACTTTTTGTTATATGAAGAATCCAATAAACTCAATTTTAGTCATACATTTAGGGCAAAATTTATTCAGCCACATGTCTTTAGTAAAAAAAAAATGTCAATAAGCGTATATTTATTGGTTTACGCAAAAGTTATAGCGTCTACAAACTAGAGTACATTTTCTGGAATTTACACAGCTTTTAGTTTATGACTGCCTCCCATTTCTTGAGGTGCTGAAATGGCAGGACAGTACAACCCCCCCCCCCCCCAAATGACCCCATTTTGGAAAGTAGACACCCCAAGGAAATTGCTGAGAGGCATATTGAGCCCATTGAATATTTAATTTTTGGTCCCAAGTGATTTAGTAATGCCAAAAATTTTTTTTTTTTTTTAAAGTTGTCACTAAATGATATATTGCTCACACATGCCATGGTTAGATGTGGAATTTCACCCCAAAATACATTCTGCTGCTTCTCCTGAGTACGAGGATTCCACATATGGGGGACTTTTTGGCAGCCTAGCCGCATACGGGGCCCCCGAAAACCAATCACTGCCTTCAGGCTTTCTAAGGGCGTAAATTTTTGATTTCACTCCTCACTACCTATCACAGTTTTGAAGGCCATAAAATGTGCCAAGATAGCACAACCCCCCCCCCCCCCCAAGTGACCCCATTTTGGAAAGTAGGCACCCCAAGCTATTTGCTGAGAGGCATGTCGAGTTCATGGAATATTTTATATTTTGCCACAAGTTGTGGGAAAATTACAAACTTTTTTTTTTTTTTTTTTGAACAAAGTTTTCACTAAATGATAAATTGCTCACACATGCCATGGTTATATGTGGACTTTTTGGGAGCCTAGCCATGTACAGGACCACAAAAACCAAGCACCGCCTACAGGCTTTCTAAGGGTGTAAATTTTTGATTTCACTCCTCTCTGCCTATCACAGTTTCGGAGGCCATTGAATGCCCAGATGGCACAAAACCCCCCCCAAAATGACCTAATTATGGAAAGTAGAAAAGTAGACACCCCAAGCTTTTTATTTATTTTTTTGCACAAAAAATTGAGTCACTTGGGGGGGGGGGGGGGGGGTTATGCCATTTGGGAATTCCATGGCCTCCGAAACTGTGATAGGTAGTGAGGAGTGAAATCAAAAATTTACGCCCTTAGAAATCCTGAAGGCGGTGATTGGGTTTTGGGGTTCCGTACGCGGATAGGCTCCCAAAAAGTCCCCCACATGTGGTATCCCCGTACTCAGGAGAAGCAGCAGAATTTATTTTGAGGTGTAATTCCATATATGCCCATAGCATGTGTGAGCAATATATCATTTAGTGAAAACTTAAAAAAAATAAAAAATGTTTGTCATTTTCCCACAACTTGTGTCAAAATATAAAATATTCCATGGACTCGACATGCCTCTCAGCAAATAGCTTGGGGTGTCTACTTTCCAAAATGGGGTCATTTCGGGGTGGAGGGGTTTGAACTGTCCTGACGTTTTATGCACAACATTTAGAAGCTTGTGCCACACATCACCCACTCTTCTAACCGCTTGAAGACAAAGCCCTTTCTGATACTTTTTGTGAAAAAACTATTTTTATTTTTTTTTCAAGAAAATTACTTTAAACCCCCAAACATTATATATATTTTTTAAAGCAAATGCCCTACAGATTAAAATGGTGGGTGTTTCATTTTTTTTTTTTTCACAAAGTATTTTCACAGCGATTTTTCAAATGCATTTTTTTGGGAAAAAACACACTTTTTTTAAAAATTTGAATGCACTAAAACACATAGTTACATACAGTAGTTACATAGTTAGTAAGGTGGAATAGATTCCAGTTCAGCCTGAGTGAGTGTCTACAATTGTCCTTATCCCTGTACATTGTACACTCACATCTGTCCTTACCCTCAAGGAGACCACAATGCAAGGTCCCCATTCATATACTAGGGCCAATTTGGGACAGAAGCCAATTGACCTACCTGCATGTCTTTGGAGTGTGGGAGGAAACCGGAGTACCCGGAGGAAACCCACACAGGCACAGGGAGAACATGCAAACTCCAGGCAGGTAGTGTCATGGTTGTGATTCGAACCAGCGACCCTTCTTACTGCTAGGTGAGAGTGCTCACCACTACACACTATACCCAAATGTTTGATGAAATAAAAAGTGGTGTAGTGGTTAGCACTCTCACCTAGCAGTAAAAAGGGTTTCTGGTTCAAATCCCAACCACGACACTACCTGCCTGGAGTTTGCATGTTCTCCCTGTGCCTGTGTGGGTTTCCTCCGGGTACTCCGGTTTCCTCCCACACTCCAAAGACATGCAGGTAGGTTAATTGGCTTCTGTCCAAAGTTGGCCTTAGTATATGAATAGGGACCTTAGATTGTGGGCTCCTTGAGGGTAGGGACCAATGTGAGTGTGCAATGTACAGGGATAGGGGTAGACACTCACACAGGTTGAACTGGATGGACTGGTGTCTTTATTCAACCTTACTAACTATGAAACTATGAAACTATCTTAGGTCGAGTACATGGATACCAAACACGAAATTCTTAAAAATTGTGCACAAACGTGCATCAGTGACAAACTACATACATTTTTAAAAGCCTTTACAGGTTACTACTTTCGAGGTCTGCTGCTAAAATGACTGCCCCCGGTGTGACCTTTTTGCGGTGATGCCTCACATACATGTTGCAATTGCTGAATTGCTGTTTACATTTGACCTCAGACTGACACTTGCGTTCGCTTTTGCATGAGAACGGGGGGGGGGGGGGGGGGGGCAGGGGTGCTTTTTTAAATTTATTTTAATTTTTTTTGCTTTTTTATCTTATTTTTAAACAGTTCCTTTAATTTAATTTCATTTTTTTTAATAATTTTTATTGTTATCTCAAGGAATATAATTATCCCGTATGATAGCAATAGTGGCAGGTATTCTTTTTTGAAAAAAAAAAAAAAAAAAATGGGGTCTATGAGACCCAAGATCTCTCCTACCAATTTCCCAATGGCGCTGTTTACATCCGGCGAAATCTTAAGTCATAAAACGCTCGTAGCTTCCGTTTTCTTAGGCCATAGAGATGATTGGAGCCATTCTGGTCTCTGATCAGCTCTTTGGTCAGCTGGCCGAATCACTGGCTGCATTCTCAGGTTCCCTGTTGGGACAGGAGAGCCAGAGAAAACCATGGAAGACAGTGGGGGGGGGGGGGGGGGGAGACATTCCCTCCCACTGCTTGGAAAAGCAGTCTAGAGGCTAATTAGTTGCTAGCATTGCTTTTACATGAAAGCCGACCGCTGGCTGAAAAGAATGATACCAAGATGATACCTAAACCGGCAGGCATCATTCTGGTATAACCAGTCAAAGTCCAGCAACATACCAGTACGTTGCTGGTCCTTGTTGGGCATATATTATAATCTTTTTTTTTTTTTTCATGCAACCTATTGGCTGAACGAAAAAAAGAGATTGATCGGTGGGTATGCCCACCATTAGAATACCTACCTTCATCCACCCTCTTCTAATGATGGGCATACATGCACATTACAGCAGCAGAGGAAGATTCTCATTCATCAGGAGCGTTCGTGAGGGGGTGGCCATGAATTGGTGCCCCCCCCCCTCATCAATGATGCCGACCATCGCAGGCACCGGGGGAGCCCGCTGGCAGGTAGGGACGTACAGGTACGCCCATATGCCTGCCCGTGCCATTCTGCCGACGTACATTGTCGTGCGGCGGTCGGCAAGTGGTTAATTCTCAGAATTTCCAGTCGGAGGATGGAGCTGAGGGCACCAAATCCAAAGAGGGAATTGTTTACCCTTCCCCTTGAATCGGTTTCTGCTTTTGGTATCATTTCACATCGATGTCCTCTTTGGATTTGGTGCCACCCATCACCATCATCTGTTGCTGAACTAACATTCAATTAATAGAACATCTTTCACAATGTAACTTTCCCTTTCCATATACTAACATCACACGTTTGGCCTGATTGTCCTATATACAATATATACAGCAGCTATTCTCAGCTAGGGTTGCTCCAGAGGTTGCCTGGAGTTTCTTGAGCTGTGATTGGTTGACCTCCCTTCTGATAGTGTTTGCATAGTTTTGGGTCCAGTGCCACTTCACACGGCCATCAGCATGACACCAATGATCTTTATGGTGGTCTGTAAATGTGGCATTCTGACCACCATTGTAGGAAAGATATTCTTTCCATTGATCATATATGTAAGATGGACATCCTTTCCATTGGCCATTAATGTAAGAGGGACATCCTTCCCATTGGCCATTAATGTAAGAGGGACAATCTTTCCATTGGCCATTAATGTAAGAGGGACAATCTTTCCATTGGCCATTAATGTAAGATGGACATCCTTTCCATTGGCCATTAATGTAAGAGGGACATTCTTTCCATTGACTATTAATGTAAGAGGGACATTCTTTCCATTGGCCATTAATGTAAGATGGACATCCTTCCCATTGGCCATTAATGTAAGAGGGACAATCTTTCCATTGGCCATTAATGTAAGAGGGACATCCTTCCCATTGGCCATTAATGTAAGAGGGACAATCTTTCCATTGGCCATTAATGTAAGAGGGACATTCTTTCCATTGGCCATTAATGTAAGATGGACATTCTTTCCATTGGCCATTAATGTAAGAGGGACATTCTTTCCATTGACTATTAATGTAAGAGGGACAATCTTTCCATTGGCCATTAATGTAAGAGGTACATTCTTTCCATTGGCCATTAATGTAAGAGGGACAATCTTTCCATTGGCCATTAATGTAAGAGGGACTTTCTTTTGATTGACCATTAATGTAAGAGGGACATTCTTTCCATTGGCCATTAATGTAAGAGGGACAATCTTTCCATTGGCCATTAATGTAAGAGGGACAATCTTTCCATTGGCCATTAATGTAAAGAGTCATCCTTCCCACTGACTCCTCTGAAAATTATTTCCAGGGTTCTCTTGGTGTAAAAGGATTGATAAAGGTTGATAATAGATGTCGGCATATAAAAAGGGCAGACCAGGCAGCTGACCGGCCCCAGACTACACTTAACATGCGTATATATACACCTATAGCCTATACCTGCAAACATTATACCTGCTGCCTCATTTACAGAGACTAGACTTATGGTTTTTCCTACCGCCATCCCATGGCTGAAGGGGGATCTAGTGGTGAAGTATGGGGCGATTCCTCACCCTGCTCTCATTCCTCGTTATATTTATTATTAGAGAAAGGAAGAAAAAAAACCTTCGCATACAAAGACAATTAAGGTACGACCAATCTTTATTGGAGATAAATCTATAGAAGGAAATGATTGTTGGGCTTCGGAGAACATTGGAGGTCAGTCACGGTTGTCCTAGGACTCCTCAAAGGCAGGCCCTTTTTACACTAACCCTAAACCTTAAGATGATTCAGAGGAAGGCGAAAACCCCCCCAGCCAGATGGGCTCTAAGGGGGGAAAAAATTCCTTCCTGACCCCCTAAGGCGATCGGATTGTCCCTGAATCATCAGTCTAGGGTGCCCAGTTCATCTCATATAGAGAAAAAACATACATTATGGATGCAGGTATGTATTTAATAAAACACACTTGCCTGCTTGTTAACAATCATCTTTGGGGCTCATTCAGAATATATGCATTGAGCTTCCGCACAGATCAGTGCCCCCACACCGATCAGTGCATCCGCCCGCCGCACCGATTCCTCATGTTTTCTGTGCCCGGCCCCTACAGGAGGACTGGTGGTACCCCCCTATTGGTGGCCCTGGTGCTGGGATGTAGACGTGCTGTGTATGATGGTATGTATGGTGCTATATATACAGGTATGTATGTAATAAAACACACTTAGCTGCTTGTTTACAATGATCTTTGGGGTTCATTCAGAATATATGCATTGAGCATCTGCACGGATCAGTGCCCCCCCACTGATCAGTGCCTCTGCCCGCTGCACAGATTCCTCATGTTTTGTGTGCCCAGCCCCCTACAGGAGGACTGGTGGTACCCCCTTATTGGTGGACATGCTGTGTATGGTGGTATGCATGGCGCTATGTAGACATTCTATGTATGGTGTTATGTACGGTGCTATGTATGATGGAGGGATATCAAAGCCAGTGCACCAGGTAGCCACAATTATCTCCATTCAGTATTCTTCAGGTTGACATCTCACACCAGGCACATCTCTGTTGATGTCTCATCCCCTCAGATGGTGGTAACGAGGCTCTACCCTCAGATAGGGGCTATTGGGCTCTTCCCTTGGATGGTGGGGACCAGGCTCTGCCTTTGGATGTTGGTGATGTGGCTCTCCGTTGAGGTCACTGTCCCTCAGATGGTGGCAACGAGGCTCTCTGTTTGTCACTACCCCTCGGATGGTGGTATTAAGGGTCTTCCCTCGATTGGTGGTGAGGAGGCTCACCGTTGATGTCATTGCCCCTTGGATGGTGACGAAGAGGCTCTGTGTTGATACTGTTTTTTTCAGTGGCGATTATCAGGCCACTGGCGGCAATTCACATTCTCGCTCAGGTAGGTGAAGCCGTCAAATCTCTTCTGGTGGCATGGAGCTATCGGCTCCCCATGGTCTTCATTTTGAATCAGTTCATCCCCTGGAACTCCTTCACTCAGGTTTTCCTCATGAATCTGGAAAGAGAAAAAAGTATTTTGTCAATGTTTCTGTTTGATAGGGAAAGAATCCCTAGAAATCTCCCCCTTGCGCTGGGACTCCTCCCGTATACTTACATATCGAGATGGAAATGGTGGTGGTGAGTTCCCTTTCTCTGTCTCCTTCCAGTCCACCTTGCTGAAGTAGGGGTGTCCTCTGATATCTCTTACTAGACTCATCCGCATATCTTGGTCTTTAAATAAGCACTGTAAAGAGAAACAAAATATAATAAGATACACTGGAATAACATGAACAATCTATGAACAATTGAATATTTGATTCTGACAGTTACATATTTCAGTTTCTATTATTTTGCCTTCTGACCTGCTACTATATCCTGATTGGATTGGATGGTAGCATGGGGCCTTATTTGTGTCACATTAGTTCAGAATAGTTATTAAAGGAAAGAAACATCAGATATTTTGCAATTAATTGTGAATTAGGAATGTCTTAAAAAAGAAATTTCTATGAAATCTGCACCTGCCATGATCTTTCTTATGACTCTGGCAGTCCCAGGGGAGTTCTATATGTTGTCTGTGCACGGAATGTCTCCAGAAATTGAATTCAATGTGTGTGCGATTGGCCCCATCACTATCCAATGGAACCACCCGGACCGTAAATTAAAAAGTTTAAAGTTAAACACATCCTGGGTTTTAGGGGACACAATGGCTGCGGCTTTCCTCACACATCCTCTGCAATAGGATTTCCATTCTTTGGATTGTACTTTCTATGACTTTTCCACTGCTAAATGGACACAAGGGCTGCTTCTTTCCTTATGACAGGGGAAGGCAGATCCTTCCATTAAGCAGTCAGCTTGCTGAAAGTACAGCTATGACCTCCATCGGTAAGAAGGTGGAATCATGTTTAATAAAATCCTATTAAGATATAATGTATGCAACAGGGAAAGAACATTGTCACTTAAAGTGCTTGTAAACCCTTACAACACACTTTGACCTCCAGGTAAGCCTAGATTAAAGCTTACCTGTAGGTCCAAGATATATCTCCTAAACCTACACGGTTTAGGAGATATCTGCCAAAAGACAGGCACCGCTGTCTATGGCGCATGCGCCGTAGACAACGGCGCGCAGGCACACTGAGCGCGGCACCGTCAACGAATATGCCGCGCGTGGCGGCTCCCGTGCGCATGCGCGGGAGTGACGTCATTGCGGCTTCGATGAATGACAGCGGCGGAGCAGCGAGACCCACCGAGAAGATGGAGGCTCCATACACAAGGGGACAGCGGTGACTTCGCTGGCTCCTGTGTCAGATAAGTGACACGTAATGGACTATTATGCGATGTGATGCATAGTAGTCCATTATGCTTTACCTTTGCTAGGAATGAAAGAGGAAGTAAACTCATCAGGGTTTACTTCCTCTTTAAAAGATGTAAAAGTTCTATGTATACTTACCCTCTCTATGATGTCATGGAGATTAGCGTCCATTTCATATGAATAATACGGTGTCATGGTGGTCACCATCATCGCTTCTTGCTCTCTGGTCTCGTTGCCAAGAAGAAATGGATGCAAACCGAAAGTCATCTTGTACACGATTATTCCCAGGGAATAATAATCAGCCGCGCCGAAGTATGGAATGTTTAGAAGGACCTGTAGAAACATAAATAGAAAAAGAAGGATGAGCTGATTGTTGGGTAGAGGACGGAGACGACTCAATGCTGATATATGGGATCTATGAATCCTCCCAGGACTCCTACAATTGTGCTCAAAAGACCTCAAACCAAGGCGGAGCTTGTGAATATTGGAGGTGGGGCTTTAGGTCTTGCAGAGACACAAAAGGAAATTGGTTGAAATCTTCCAAATTGAGGTAAATTTCACCAGAACAGGTGTGCCCGTTGAAGGTTTCTCCTCGCCTCGTGTTCTGGGGAAATATCTAAAACTCTCACTTTCTGTCTCAATGACAATGGTCACCAATACAAACCAATGGGGACAAATACCCCTGGAATATTGTTCCAGCCTGGAAACCCACTGAAATCAACCAGGTCACCAGTAAAGAAATTCTTAATTTAGTGAAAAGTTACCTCCCTTTAGTTTATCTCTATATCCCATTATAACAAATATTACAATTAGGTCTAATATCAGGTGGAAAGCAAGTATCTTACCTCTGGCGCCATGTACCCTCGTGTCCCCGCATTCCCTATAATCCTTGTGGACTCCGTGACACCGACCACTGCCAAGCCGAAATCGGCTATTTTGATGTGGCCGGCGTCGTCCACAAGAATATTTGAAAACTTGAGATCTCGGTGGATGATCGCCCTAGAATGGAGAAACTGCAGACCGCAGATCATTTCCGCTAAGAAGTATCTGATGGGAGAAAGAGATAGAGGAATTAGCATCACAAATCATCACAGAGTAATGAAATCTAAAGATGAAATGACTTCCCCCTGTAATACATAGGGGTATGGATGGACGAGGCTCAGGTGAAGGGGCTGACTACATCACTGGCTGTGGTCAGTCACCCCCGACTCCAGAGTGACCCGTTCATTGATCTTACCTTATGGTGTCCTCAGGAAATGGAAATGTTTCCAAGACATTATGGAGATCCCCTCTGCTCAGGCATTCCAGGACAAAGACGAGATGATTCTGTGTGAACACAAGAGATAAAGTTTACATTATAGACATGCAGAATTTCATTTTGTGGAGGAATAGACAGATACACTTAATTTAGGAAAACCGGACAGAGGAACTACGTAGGCCGCCATTACTGGACTGTCCTTATTGCAATGCTAGTTCTGTCTGGTCTGGTAAAGAAGATTGGAAGGTGAAAAGACTTACCTTTGTCTGGAACGTTCCACACAGATGTGTAATAAATGGACACTCCCTGGTTTTTTTCAGCACATCACGTTCTAAGAAGACCATCTCACTATCGTAATGAAGTAATTTTCTCTTTTCCACAAGTTTAACCGCCAGCTTCTGGTCAATGGCGGGATGAGAGGCCAAGATCACCTTCCCATATCCCCCCTGTCCAAGGACTCTATAACAGGTCATGTGTTCAAAGGAGAGTACACATGACTGGTCATTGGTGACCTTGCTGGATGGTACTGGTGAGGCGATCTCATAGTTTGTGCTGCCGATGGAAAAAAATTCTAGACTCTCAACACCACTGCTGAGTTCAATATATGAAGATGGATAGCTTGATATTTCAGTGTGGTATGATGAGAGTGATAGGGATCTGCTTCTCCATTCAGCTACCTCCATGTCCTTGCTGGTGGGGGGACTAACTTCTGTTTTCTTGTCCTCACAGAAGGGAATGACTGCAGTATTGTTGTTGTCCTCGGTGGATGGACTGGCTGCCGTATTGTTGTCCTCGGTGGTTGGACTGGTTGCCGCAATGTTGTCCTCGGTGGATGGACTGGCTGCCGTAATGTTGTCCTCGGTGGATGGACTGGTTGCTGTAATGTTGTCCTCGGTGGATGGACTGGCTGCCGTAATGTTGTCCTCGGTGGATGGACTGGCTGCCATAATGTTGTCCTCGGTGGATGGACTGGCTGCCGTAATGTTGTCCTCGGTGGATGGACTGGCTGCCGTATTGTTGTCTTCGGTGGATGGACTGGCTGCCGTAATGTTGTCCTCGGTGGATGGACTGGTTGCCGTATTGTTGTCCTCGGTGGATGGACTGGCTGCAGTAATGTTGTCCTCGGTGGATGGACTGGCTGCCGTAATGTTGTCCTCGGTGGATGGACTGGCTGCCGTATTGTTGTCTTCGGTGGATGGACTGGCTGCCGTAATGTTGTCCTCAGTGGATGGACTGGCTGCAGTAGTGTTGTCCTCAGTGGATGGACTGGCTGCAGTAGTGTTGTCCTTGGTGGATGGACTGGCTGCAGTAGTGTTGTCCTTGGTGGATGGACTGGCTGCAGTAGTGTTGTCCTTGGTGGATGGACTGGCTGCAGTAGTGTTGTCCTCGGTGGATGGACTGGCCGCCGTATTGTTGTCCTCGGTGGATGGACTGGTTGTCGAAATGTTGTCCTCGGTGGATGGACTGGCTGCAGAACTGTTGTCCTCGTTGGATGGACTGGCTGCAGAACTGTTGTCCTCGGTGGATGGACTGGCTGCAGTAGTGTTGTCCTCGGTAGATGGACTGGCTGCAGTAGTGTTGTCCTCGGTGGATGGACTGGCTGCAGTAGTGTTGTCCTCGGTAGATGGACTGGCTGCAGTAGTGTTGTCCTCGGTAGATGGACTGGCTGCAGTAGTGTTGTCCTCGGTGGATGGACTGGCTGCAGAACTGTTGTCCTCGGTAGATGGACTGGCTGCAGTAGTGTTGTCCTCGGTAGATGGACTGGCTGCAGTAATGTTGTCCTCCATAGTCTCAGACTGTGCAGTCTCTTGGTCCTCATTGGTGGATGGAGCGACATGCATGTCCTTGTCCTCCATGGTTGGGTCCTGCACAGTCTTCTGGTCCTCATTGGTGGATGGAGTGACTTGGTTTTGTTCGTCCTCCATCATTTTATCCAGTTCAGCCTTACTGGTGTACGGGACCCGTATGTAAGGCTGTCTGACGTTGAGACGATCTTCAATTTGTCCTGGAGAGAGAAGAAGAAAACAGTCATTTTTATTCTTGCTCTTTACATGTGATTGATCGATCTTACACAGAATCGGTGGACATTGAGATGGATTGTCTCTTACATATATGGGTGTCGTCTGTGTTATGGAAATAATCTCTTATTACATATTTCTCTTCATGGTGATTCTCTATATACATTATGGCAGTATTTATATAAATAAACAAAAATTATTAATATATAAAAATATATAAATTTGTGTTACCTATCTCTCTCTTTCTCTCTCTCTCTCTCTCTCTCTCTCTGTGTATATATATATATATATATATATATATATATACACACAAAATGAAATCTATATATATATATATATATATATATATATATATATATATATATATATATATACATATATTGTTTTGTTATCTATCCCTATTTATGTTTATATATATATATATAATTATTATTATTATTATACACAATTTATATAGCGCCAACAGTTTACGCAGTGCTTTTATTTTTTATTTTTTTTACATGCAGAGCAGAGTATTTTTGGGTCCATAGACATCAACAAAAACACATCAAAAAGAATTGTACTTGTGTTTTTTATGCATTTTTGTTGGGGTTTTGTTTTAAAAAAAAAGTATGAAAAATGTGGTTGAAAACATAGAAAATACATCAAGCGCACACCCAGAGGTATAAACTTGGCCATATACTACTTACCATCAACATCATCTGGATTGGTGATGGTGATTTTGTGGTGTCGGAAGAGGCAGATTCTGCCTATGGCAGCCCTGATCCTCTTCCCTATTGCCCTGGCTCCTCCCCTTTTAGGGGCGGTAGCGGTGGGCGGTGCATTTGTAGGGTGCTCCCCTGTAATTGGGCGCACATTTAGTAATAAAACGGAATCCTCTTGGTTGGAATTCAGAAGATTCTTCGCCCTGTAACCGTTTTTTTCTCAGAAATCGTGTCATTGTTCTCATAGAACGAGTAACACTGCAGAGAGATAGAAATCGCTTCCTGCTCGGTCAGAATACACAAAGCAAGTGACCTGCAAGTCCTGTGCGATTCTATTTATATGGACAGAGGGGGGGAAGGGGGGCTGCTTTGACATCACAGGTCACATGACCTTGCTGCTGCAATCACAATGTCTGATTCCTGTCTGTAGACTGAATTCACACAGCTTCAACGCATTCTCCTTTGCGCGTTAGTATTGGTGGGGGGGGGGGCACTTTTTATTTTAATTTTTTTTAAAGAATTTCTATATTTTTTAAAATGTTTTTGCACTGTTACTTTAACAGCCCTCCATGCCGTTTCTTCACTACCAAGTGCCGTGACTTACACGTGGGAGTGACGTCACGCAACTCCAAACCAGTTACAGAGCCGGAGTCTGCCGCAGCCCCCGGGTGAAGATGGACGCGGCCTCCAGCGGGGACAGAGCGGGCTTCCTTTGCAGGTAAGTGCCACATTACTTACTAGCCCATTATGCTTTTTTACTTTGCAGGGGAAAAAAGAGGAAGTAAATCCCTTCAGGGTTTTCTTCCTCTTTAACAACCAACAGACAACGTGGCACAGAGTCAGCGGGCAGAGCCCATCCAGTAAACAAGCCAAGGTCGGAGTAGTTAGATGAGGGTGAGAACAGAAGTGAAGTCCAAAGACAAGCCGGGTCATACATGAGTGAGATGAAGACCATTCAGCAACTGCACACAGGGATAGACCCGTTTATACAGGGCCACTGGGTGCCAAGTGCTAATTGGTATGTGCACGTGCCCGCCCACGAATATGTGCGCATTGAACCGGCACGGTATAAGTGACATTGGTCTTTGCACATTAGCAATTTGCTTACTGGGCACTTAATGGTTGGTGGCATTCATGGTTCCCTCAATGATCTGTAGCCCCCCAGTGGCGGCAGCCAGGGCCGGACTGGGAATAAAAACCAGCCCTGGAAAAAATTTCCTACCAGCCCCACAGCATAACGTCATTATTTTCTTGTTTGTGAAAAGGGAAAACCATACATATTAAAGCACATTTGATGAAGAGAGTATTATATATAGATATGAAATCACATAGGGAGATATATATATATATCCTTCCAGAGGATC
The DNA here is from genome assembly GCF_037356315.1 of Lithobates pipiens. Taxonomy (NCBI): domain Eukaryota; kingdom Metazoa; phylum Chordata; class Amphibia; order Anura; family Ranidae; genus Lithobates; species Lithobates pipiens. The sequence goes on from NW_027507764.1 coordinate 3,026,230, forward strand.
TGTTTGCTGTGAGATGGAGCGGTCCCTGGCCACCTGCACCTTCAGCCATCCTCAAAGAGCAGGGGGGGAGTGGAGATCACAGGGGTGGAGAGCATAGAGTGCTGGGGGGGGGCTTGAGAGCACTGGGGGGGCTTCAGAAAGAACAGGGGTGTAGAGCACGGTAGGCTAAGAGCACTGGCAGGCTAATAGTGTGGGGTGGTGAAGAGCACTGGGGGCAGAGAAACAGGAGTGGAGAGCACAGGGGCTGGAGAGTACTGGGGGGGTACAAAGTGCAGGGGGGAGTGAAGAGCAATGGGGGGAGCTTGAGAGCACCAGTGGGGGCTAGAAAGAACAGTGGTAGAAAGCACGAGGGACTGGAGAGCTCTATGGGGGGTGAAGGGCACTGGTAGGGTTGGAGAGCACATGGGTGGGGGCAAAATGCAGGGGGGAGTGGAGAGTACAGGGGTGGGGAGTGGGAGAGTGCTGGGTGGAGCCATAAATAACGGGTGGAGCACTGGGGGGGGGAGAACAGGGGGGGAAGCACTGGGGGGAGGGAAGAACTGGGGGGAGTGCAGAGTGCTGGGTGGAGAACGGGGGGAGGTCACTGGGGCAATGGAGAACACTGGGGGAGAACAGGGGGAAGAGGGCACTTGGGGGAGAACAGAGGGGAGAGCACTGGAGGGAGGAGAGCACTGGGGGGAAAGAACAGGGGGGAGAGCACTTGGGGGGGAAAAACAGGGAGGTGAGCACTGGGAGGGAAGAACAGGGGGGAGAAGAACAGGGGGGAGAGCTGGGGGGGCATTGGGGGAGTGGAGAGCACAGGGGGGAGAACGGGGAGGAGCACTGGGGGAGTGGAGAGCACTGGGGGAGAGAACGGGGGGAAGAGAACAGGGGGGAGAGCACTGGGAGGGGGAACAGGGGGGAGAGCACGGGGGGGAGGACTGGAGAGCAGGGGGGGAGAACAGGGGGGAGAGCATGGGGGGAGAACACTGGCGGGACTGGAGAGCAACGGGGGGGGGAGAGTACTGGCGGGGGAACAGGGGGGAGTGGAGAGCACTGAGATGGTGGCTAGAGACGGAGAGCAGGGGGGGGCAACAAGAACAGGGGAGGAGAGAATTGTGGGGGGGGGGAGGAAACGGGAGAGTGTGGTGGTGGAGAGCACTGGGGGGGGGCAGGAGAGTGTGGTGGTGGAGGAGAGCACTGGGGGGAGGGCAGGAGAGTGTGGTGGTGAAGAGGAGCACTGGGGGGGCAGGAGAGTGGAGAGCACTGGGGGGGGGGGGGGAAAGAACAGGGGGGAAAAGAACTGGGGGGGAGAGCACTGGGGGGGAAGAACAGGGGGGGAGTGCAGAGCGCTGGGGGAGAACGGGGGGGAGGGCACTGGGGGAGTCGAGAGCACTGGGGGAGAACAGGGGGGAGAGGTGACTGGGAGGGAGAACGGGGGGAGAGCATTGGGGGGGAGAGGAGAGCGGGGGGACAGCACTGGGGGAGTGGAGAGCACGGGGGGGGGGGGGGAAATAACAGGGAGGAGAGAACTGGGGGGGGGGAAATAACAGGGAGGAGAGAACTGGGGGGGGAGTGCACTGGGGTGAGTGCAGAGCGCTGGGGGGAGAACAGGGGGGAGGGCACTGGGGGGGGAAAGAACAGGTGGGAGAGCACTGGGGGGAAAGAACAGGTGGGAGAGCAGAGCGCTAGGGGGGGAGCACTGGGGGAGTGGAGAGAACGGGGGAGGAGAGCACTGGGAGGGGGAACAGGGGGAGAACAGGAGGGAGAGCACTGGGGGGGGGGGGGGGAAGAACAGGGGGGAGAGCACTGGGGGGGAAAGAACAGGTGGGAGAGCAGAGCGCTAGGGGGGGGAGCACTGGGGGAGTGGAGAGAACGGGGGAGGAGAGCACTGGGAGGGGAACAGGGGGGAGAACAGGAGGGAGAGCACTGGGGGGGGGGGGGGGGAAGAACAGGGGGGAGAGCACTGGGGGGGAAAGAACAGGTGGGAGAGCAGAGCGCTAGGGGGGGAGCACTGGGGGAGTGGAGAGAACGGGGGAGGAGAGCACTGGGAGGGGGAACAGGGGGGAGAACAGGAGGGAGAGCACGGGGGAGAGAGGACTGGAGAGCAGCGGCGGAGGGGGGAGAACACTGGGGGGACTGGAGAGCAACGGGGGGAGAACAGGGGGGAGAGCACTGGGGGGAGTGGAGAGCACTGAGATGGTGGCTAGAGAAGGATGGGGAGAGCTGGAGAGCAGGGGGGGCGGAAGTGGAGGAGAGCACTGGGGGGGGGGGGGGCAGGAGAGTGTGGAAGTGGAGGAGAGAACTGGGGGGGGCAGGAGAGTTTGGTGGTGGAGAGGAGCACTGGGGGGGCAGGAGAGTGTGGTGGTGGAGAGGAGCACGGGGGGGGGGGGGGGAGGAGAGTGTGGTGGTGGAGGAGAGCACTGGGGGGGGGGGCAGGAGAGTGTGGTGGTGGAGGAGAGCACTGGGGGGGGCAGGAGAGTGTGGTGGTAGAGGAGAGCACTGGGGGGGGGGGGGGCAGGAGAGTGTGGTGGTGGAGGAGAGCACTGGGGGGGCAGGAGAGTGTGGTGGTGGAGGAGAGCACTGGGGGGGCAGGAGAGTGTGGTGGTGGAGGAGAGCACTGGGGGGGGGCAGGAGAGTGTGGTGGTGGAGGAGAGCACTTGGGGGGGGCAGGAGAGTGTGGTGGTGGAGGAGAGCACTTGGGGGGGGCAGGAGAGTGTGGTGGTGGAGGAGAGTACTGGAGGGGGCAGGAGAGTGTGGTGGTGGTGGAGAGCACTGGGGGGGGGGGGGCAGGAGAGTGTGGTGGTGGAGGAGAGCACTTTGGGGGCAGGAGAGTGTGGTGGTGGAGGAGAGCACTGGAGGGGGCAGGAGAGTGTGGTGGTGGTGGAGAGCACTGGGGGGGGGGGCAGGAGAGTGTGGTGGTAGAGGAGAGCACTGGGGGGGGGGGGGGAGTGTGGTGGTGGTGGAGGAGAGCACTGGGGGGGGGGCAGGGAGCACAATGTGAACTGGGGACAGTACAGTAAGTTGGATGGGAGAATCGGCAGCCCCTCCCCCCCCCCCCCCGATCCTCCTATCCAGGCACTGTGGCACACAGGACGGGCTGTACCTGCAGCATCTCCTCCTGCGGATCACAGCGCTGGCTGGCTCTTTGTTCGGCGGCCGCTCTGTAACATGGCCCCGCCCCCTCAGACCGGCTCGTGTGATAGGCGGAAAGTTGATTCTCTCTACTATCACACGAGCCGGTCTGAGGGGGCGGGGCCATGTTACAGAGCGGCCGCCGAACACAGAGCCAGCCAGCGCTGTGATCCGCAGGAGACGCACTAATGCAGCCGCAACTAAAAGCGGCCCCATGGCAGGCGGCCTACTTGGAAATCTCCCGGTATCCCGGTAGGTCAGTCCGGCCTGCCGGCAGCACTCATACAGCCCCAGACCGTGACACCCCCCCCCCCCCCCCCACCATGCCTGACTGTAGACCAGACACACTTGTCTTTGTCCTTCTCACCCGGTTGCCCCCACACACGCTTGTCACCATCTGACACCAAATACGTTTATCTTGGTCTCATCAGAGCACAGGACATGGTTCTGAGCTGCAGCTCAGTTTCAGGGTCTCGGCAATCTTCTTATAGCCTAGGCCATCTTTATGTAGAGCAGCAATTCTTATATCAGATCCTCAGAGAGTTCTTTGCCATGAGGTGCCATGTTGTACTTCCAGTGACCAGTATGAGAGAGTGAGAGCGATAACACCAAATTTAACACACCTGCTCCCCATTCACACCTGAGACCTTGTAACACTAATGAGTCACATGACACCGGGGGGGAGGGCAAATGGCTAATTGGGCTCAGTCTGGACATTTTCACTTAGGGGTGTCCTGACTTTTGTTGCCAGCGGTTTAGACATTAATGGCTGTGTGTTGAGTTATTTTGAGGGGACAGGAAATTTACACTGTTATACAAGCTGTACACTCACTACTTTACATTGTAGACAAGTGTCATTTCTTCAGTGTTGTCACATGAAAAGAGAGAAGAAATGTGACTGAGGGGTGTACTTACTTTTGTCAGATGCTGTATATATGTGATTCTGCAGGCTGTGCTGTGATTCCTCAGATCACATGCTGATCACCGGGTCTCGGCCAATGACTGACCGCCGGCGATTGGCTCTGAGGTTCACTGAACACAACTCTGTGAATGTAAACAACACAGAGCTGTATTCAGTGACGAGGGATCTCTGCTAAGCAGGGAATGAAAGCAGCTCGATCCTCAGTAAATGCAGCACACAGTACACACATAAACACTGGCTACTTACATATTTAACCCCTTGATCAACCTAGATGTTACCCCCTTCCAGCCCAGTGTCATTAGTACAGTGACAGTACATATTATTAGCATTGATCACTGTATTAGTGTCAGTGGTGATGTCAGTTAGTTCCCCCCAGGGTCAGTTAGTGTCAGATTTCCCGCTCCTCTATCACAGTCCCAGTAAAAATTGCTGATCACTGCCAATACATGCAGAGCCGAGTATTTTTGGGTCCATAGACATCAACAGAAACGCATCAAAAACAATTGTACTTGTGTTTTTTATGCATTTCTGTTGGGGTTTTGTGTTTAAAAAAAAAAAAAGTATGAAAAATGTGGTGGAAAACATAGAAAATACATCAAGCGCACACCCAGAGGGGTAAACTTGGCCATATACTACTTACCATCAACGTCATCTGGATTGGTGATGGTGATTTTGTGGTGTCGGAAGAGGCAGATTCTGCCTATGGCAGCCCTGATCCTCTTCCCTATTGCCCTGGCTCCTCCCCTAATAGGGGCGGTAGCGGTGGGCGGTGCATTTGTAGGGTGCTCCCCTGTAATTGGGCGCACGTTTAGTAATAAAACGGAATCCTCTTGGTTGGAATTCAGAAGATTCTTCGCCCTGTAAATCTTTCTCACAAATCGTGTCATTGTTCTCATAGAACGAGTAACACTGCAGAGAGATAGAAATCGCTTCCTGCTCGGTCAGAATACACAAAGCAAGTGAGCTGCAAGTCCTGTGCGATTCTATTTATATGGGCAGAAGGGGGGCTGCTCTGACATCACAGGTCACATGACCTTGCTCCAATCACAATGTCTGAATTCACACAGCTTCAACAGCCGTTCTATTTTTAGCTCCAACTGACAAAAAATTCATAACTGCCGTTGACCTCTATCCAACGGCCGCTGACCTTTTGGAGGGGCCCTAGACACCATTGTCATCTCTGAACTCTGTGTATTTACCATGTAGTGTTTCCATTATGTGGTTTCTCTGTGATTGTTATCTTGAAATTTGTGTTATTGTCACTCATTTCTTTAATAAATATTTATTCGTATTTTAATATTTTTCAAATTTGATTTACTATATATATTGGTACCGTAATCGTCCCCCTTCCTTTTTTTTGGTCAAAGGTTCCCTCTGGAGTCCCCATCATTTCAGCTTCTGTTTCCCTATTCAAATCTGACATTCTGGTGAACAGCTTTTTTTTTTTTTTAACTGCCAATCTTTATTGAGCTGTGTGTGTGAGGTCAATGTACAAAGATAACACGTTACCATAATGGTCCTTTTTTTTTTTTTTTTTTTTTTGAGACAAAGATTTATTAATCACTGTGGGGGGGATTATTAAGGAAGGAAAAAAAACGATCTCTTTTTCCATTATAAATCATTATAAATTATATTCTATTATATTATATAATATAATTATTATTATATTATTATATATTATTATTATATTATATTATAAATCATTGTAAATAAAAATCTCAGCACAGTGCACACTGATTACTACTAAATTATATTATTATATATTATATTATATTATAAATCATTATATATTATATTATATTATAAATCATTGTAAATAAAAATCCCAGCACAGTGCACACTGATTGCTACTAAATGGACAATGAAGATTCATTCCGGTATTGAGGGGGTTAAATTAACGGTTTTTATTACATTTCAAATTTGCCTTCTGAAGCCAAATGCAAATCTTCCTTAACCTCTTCCTGGCCGGGCTTTTTCTGCCACATTTTGTTCACAAGTTTAAATCTGTATTTTTTGATTGAAAATGCTTAAAAACCTCGAAAACATTATAATTTATTTTTTTTATTTATTATTTGTTTATTTTTATTTTTTTTAGCAGGGACCCTAGGTAATACAACAGGGGAGGTTTGCAATTTTTTTTTTTTTTTTTTTTATGTCACATGGTATTTGCACAGTGTTTTGGGAAAAACTAAAAAAAATAAAAGACACTTGTTAACCCTTTGCCTACTGGGCACTTAAACCCCCCTCCTGCCCAGACCAATTTTCAGCTTTCGGTGCTCTCACACTTTGAATGACAATTACTCAGTCATGTAACACTGTACCCAAATGAATTTTTTGTCCTTTTTTTCCCACAAATAGAGCTTTCTTTTGGTGATATTTGATCACCTCTGGGGTTTTTATTTTTTGCGCTATAAATGAAAAAAGACGGAAAATTTTGAAAAAAAAACGCATATTTCTTTGTTTCTGTGACAGAATTATGCAAATTATTAATTTTTCTTCATAAATTTTGGCCACAATTTATACGGCTACATATCTTTGGTAAAAATAACCCAAATTAGTGGATATTATTTGGTCTTTGTGAAAGTTAGAGAGTCTACAAGCTGTGGTGCGAATCGCACAAAATTGATCACATCTGATGTACTGGTTAAAAAAATTTAATGCTTAAAAAAAAAAAAAAAACACAATACATATCACATTAAATTTTTTCCCCAAAATCTAAAAGATGATGTCACAATGAATAATTGCACACGCCTGTACAACGGTGACAAATGATGTAATCATGACTATCCATAGATTACAGGTTACCGCTTTACATGTACAGAGGAGGTCTAGTACTAGAATTACTGCCCGTGATCTGATGTTCGCGGTGATACTGCACATGTGTGGGGCGATCGCGGTTTGCGTGTCTTCAGGACTGACGCACGCATTCGCCTTTGCTCGCTAGTATTGGTGGGGGTGGAGACACTTTATTTTAATTTTTTTTTTAATTATTTTTTATATATTTATATATATATTTTATATATTTTTTAAAATATTTTTGCACTGTTACTTTAACAGCCCTCCATGCCGTTTCTTCACTACCAAGTGCCGTGACTTACACGTGGGAGTGACGTCACGCGACGACAACCAGTCACAGAGCCGGAGTCCGCCGCAGCCCCCGGGTGAAGATGGACGCGGCCTCCAGCGGGGACAGAGCGGGCTTCCTTTGCAGGTAAGTGCCACATTACATACTAGCCCATTATGCTTTATTACTTTGCAGGGGAAAAAAAGAGGAAGTAAATCCCTTCAGGGTTTTCTTCCTCTTTAACAGCCAACAGGCAACGTGGCACAGAGTCAGCGGGCAGAGCCCATCCAGTAAACAAGCCAAGGTCAGAGTAGTTAGATGAGGGTGAGAACAGAAGGGAAGTCCAAAGACAAGCCGGGTCATACATGAGTGAGATGAAGACCATTCAGCAACTGCACACAGGGATAGACCCGTTTATACAGGGCCACTGGGTGCCAAGTGCTAATTGGTATGTGCACGTGCCCGCCCACGAATATGTGCGCAATGAACCGGCACGGTATAAGTGACATTGGTCTTTAGCAATTTGCTTACTGGACACTTAAACCCCCCTCCCCCCTCCTGCCCAGACCAATCTTCAGCTTTCAGCGCTGATGCACTTTGAATGACAATTCCACCGTCATACAACACTGTACACAAATGTCATTTTTATCCTTTTTTTCCCACAAATAGAACTTTCTTTTGGTGATATTTAATCACAGCTGTTTTTTTTTTTTTTTGCTAAACAAACCCAAAAAAATGAAAAAAAAATAAAAAATATCATGTTTAATAGTTTGTTATAAAATTTTGCAAACATGCAATTGTTCTTCATTGATATGCGCTGATGAGGCGGCACTTGTGGGCACTGATACGCTGCACTTCTGGGCACTGATACGCTGCACTCGTGGGCACTGATACGCTGCACTCGTGGGCACTGATACGCTGCACTTGTGGGCACTGATACGCTGCACTTGTGGGCACTGATACGCTGCACTTGTGGGCACTGATACGCTGCACTTGTGGGCACTGATACGCTGCACTTGTGGGCACTGATAGTCTGCACTGGTGGGCACTGATAGGCACAGATAAGGTGGCACTTATGGGGATAGATAAGGCCACTGATAAGGTGGCACGGGTGGGTGACACTGATGGGTGGCGCTGATAGGTACCACTGATAGATGGCACTGATGGGCACTGATAGGTGGCACTGATGTGCACCACTGTTTTTGAGGCACTGATTGTGGTCACTGATAGGTACCACTGATAGGTGGCAGTGATGGGCACTGGTAGGTGACACTGATGGGCATTGGCAGGTGACAGTGATGGGCACTGATATGCAACACTGTTGTTGAGGCACTAATTGTGGTCACTGATAGGTGGCACTGTGGGCACTGATGGGTGGCACTGTGGGCACTGATGGTTGGTGCTGGTAGGCACTGGTAGGCAGCACTGTTGCCTATTGGTGGGCACTGAGGATCTGGGAGCAGCGTGCCATGATCGGGACTGATGTCCCTCTCACAGCCGCCGGTGATCGGCTTTTTTTTTTCTCTTCACGCTGTCAGCGAGAGGAGAAAAGATAGCCGATTACCGGCTCTGTTGACATCACATGATCAGCTGTCATTGGCTGCCAGCTGATCACATGGTAAGAGGCCAGGATCGACCCCTTACTCCGATCTGTGATCCAGTGACTCTCATAGACTCGCTGATCACAAAGCGCGCCGCACACTCCCTGCAGGGGGCGCTCAGGCCATTCAGGCATCGGGAGGATAATAGACGCACTCCCGGCAAAGCAGGTTCGCACTGTTGCCGTCATTCGGCTATAGCGTGGATCTGAAGTGGTTAATATTAGCACATGTGCAATGTGCACACGCATGAGCGGGACTCTGCACTGGCCTTTTGATGATAGAAATCCGGTTTACCTTACAAAGCGGGTGAGAGCGGGTGAGAGCGGGAGAGAGCGGGTGAGAGCGGGAGAGAGCGGGTGAGAGCGGGTGAGAGCGGGTGAGAGCGGGTGAGAGCGGGTCCCCGCACATTTGTTTTTTTGTAAGAACACTTTTTATTTTTATTTGTATCATTGGAAAGGTTTTCTGCATTCAGCGTGCATATTGATCATATTGAGCATATTGATCATATTGAGCATATTGATCATATTGATCATATTGAGCATATTGAGCATATTGATCATATTGATCATATTGAGCATATTGATCATATTGAGCGCTGGTCGCCATGTGGGGATTTGCTGCACTTTATTTATTGGCACCGCATAGAATCTCTTTCTAGCACGAAACACGTAGGGCCTTTTTTTTTCTTTTTTTTCAGGTGCGCCTTTTTTTTTTCACCTTTTTGTTGCGGTTTTTGTGGTGAGTTGGCGGGGAGTCCGTGTTTACCTTCGTCTGTTTGATGGGCATACACATTAGTATAGTGAATGGTAACAGGAGTGGGGGATGGGGAAATAGTGGGTGTGGTTTGGACTATTATTCTATTATGTCCATCATATACCCGACCTGTATGAGCATTGTGTATGGAGTGTGTCCTATAATGTGAACGTTTAACGTTATATACATGACCTACACTAGAGAATTGATACTATGGGGGGTTGATTTAGGAAAAAGGCGAATCCACTGCGCACTACAAGTGCACTTGGAGGTGCAGTCGCTGTAGATCTGAGGGGAAGCTCTGCTGATTTCTATCATCCAATCACGTGCAACCAAAAATGCTGTTTATTATTTCCCCTCAGATCTACAGTGACTGGATTTCCCTTTAATAAATAAACTCCCATGACTACCTGGCTGAGACCACCATGTTGCTAATGCCATCATGGTTCCCTTATGAGATAATGGGGGGAGGGGTTTTGTTTTGGGAGCCGATGATCTCTCCCTTTAATCACTTTCCTACCGGGCACTTTCACCCCCTTCCTGCCCAGGACAATTTTCAGATTTCAGCCCCATCTCACTTTGAATGACAATTACGCGGTCATGTAACATTGTACACATAGAACATTTTTATCATTTTTTTTCACACAAATAGAGCCTTTTTTTGGTGGTATTTAATAACCACTGGAGGGGGGGGGGGGGTTATTCTTTTGCTAAATACACGAAAAAAGACTGAAAATTTTGAAAAACATAAAAAGTTTTCATAGTTTGTTATAAAATTCTGGAAATTTTATTTTTTCTCCTTAACAGATGTGCACTGATGTGGTGGCACTGATAGGCACTGATGATTTGGCACTGCTGGGCACTGATGAGGAGGCGCTGATTGGCGCTGATGAGGCAGCACTGGTGGGCACACATTGGCAGCACTGGTGGGCACAGTTGGGATTGCCCTGATTATCAGTGTAGATGTCCCTTTAACAGAAGCCGTTTATCGGCTCTCCTCTCCTCATGCTGTGAGCGGGAGGAAAGGCGCGCCAATAACCGACTTCTATTTACATCCGCGATCATCTGTGATTGGATACAGCTGCTCATGTGATAAAAGAGCCACTGATTGGCTTTTTACCACATGAGCAGATTATAGTCCTCTTCCCCTCCCCTATGATGACATCACGGATCTGGTGGATGTTGGAGACCTTCCCCTCCTCCACCTTCCGTCTGAGGATCCCCCACAGATGATCAATAGGGTTTAGGTCTGGAGACATGCTTGGCCAGTCCATCACCTTTACCCTCAGCTTCTTTAGCAAGGCAGTGGTGGTGTTGGAGGTGTGTTTGGGGTGGTTATCATGTTGGAATACTGCCCTGCGGTCCAGTCTCTGAAGGGAGGGGATCATGCTCTGCTTCAGTGTGTCACAGTACATGTTGGTATTCATGGTCCCCTCAATGATCTGTAGCCCCCCCCAGTGCCGGCAGCACTCATGCAGCCCCAGACCATGACACTCCCACCACCATGCTTGACTGTAGACAAGACACACTTGTCTTTGTCCTCCTCACCTGGTTGCCCCCACACACGCTTGTCACCATCTGACACCAAATACCTTTATCTTGGTCTCATCAGACCACAGGACATGGTTCCAGTAATCCATCTCCTTAGTCTGCTTGTCTTCAGAAAACTGTTTGTGGTCTTTCTTGTGCATCATCTTTAGAAGAGGCTTCCTTCTGGGATGACAGCCATGCAGACCAATTTGATGCAGTGTGCGGCGTATGGTCTGAGCACTGACAGGCTGACCCCCACCCCTTCAACCTCTGCAGCAATGCTGGCAGCACTCATACGTCTATTTCCCAAAGACAACCTCTGGATATGACGCTGAACACGTGACCTCAACTTCTTTGGTGGACCATGGCGAGGCCTGTTCTGAGGGGAACCTGTCCTGTTATACCGCTGTATGGTCTTGGCCACCGTGCTGCAGCTCAGTTTCAGGGTCTCTGCAATCTTCTTATAGCCTAGACCATCTTTATGTAGAGCAACAATTCTTATATCAGATCCTCAGAGAGTTCTTTGCCATGAGGTGCCATGTTGTACTTCCAGTGACCAGTATGAGAGAGTGAGAGCGATAACACCAAATTTAACACACCTGCTCCCCATTCACACCTGAGAACTTGCAACACTAACGAGTCACATGACACCGGGGAGGGAAAATGGCCAGTTGGGCCCCAATTTGGTCATTTTCAATTAGGGGTGTACTGACTTTTGTTGCCAGTGGTTTAGACATTAATGGCTGTGTGTTGAGTTATTTTGAGGGGACAGGAAATTTACACTGTTATACAAGCTGTACACTCACTACTTTACATTGTAGACAAGTGTCATTTCTTCAGTGTTGTCACATGAAAAGAGAGAAGAGAAGATTTACACGAATGTCACTGAGGGGTGTACTTACTTTTGTCAGATGCTGTATATATGTGATTCTGCATTTCCAGGCAGGCTGTGCTGTGATTCCTCAGATCACATGCTGATCACCGGGTCTCGGCCAATGACTGACCGCCGGCGATTGGCTCTGAGGTTCACTGAACACAACTCTGTGAATGTAAACAACACAGAGCTGTATTCAGTGACGAGGGATCTCTGCTAAGCAGGGAATGAAAGCAGCTCGATCCTCAGTAAATGCAGCACACAGTACACACATAAACACTGGCTACTTACATATTTAACCCCTTGATCAACCTAGATGTTACCCACTTCCAGCCCAGTGTTATTAGTACAGTGACAGTACATATTATTAGCATTGATCACTGTATTAGTGTCACTGGTGATGTCAGTTACTTCCCCCCAGGGTCAGTTAGTGTCAGATTTCCCGCTGCTCTATCACAATCCCAGTAAAGATTGCTGTTCACTGCCAATACATGCAGAGCCGAGTATTTTTGGGGCCATAGACATCAACAAAAACGCATCAAAAACAATTGTACTTGTGTTTTTTATGCATTTCTGTTGCGGTTTTGTGTTAAAAAAAAAAAAGTATGAAAAATGTGGTGATGTAAACTTAGCCATTGGCCATTAATGTAAGAGGGACATTCTTTCCATTGGCCATTAATGTAAGAGGGACAATCTTTCCATTCCGCATTGATGTAATGCCGCGTACACACGGGCGGACTGTATGGCCTACTTAGTCCGTCGAAACACATTTCAGCGGACAGTCCGCTCGTGTGTGGGCTTCAGCGGACTTTTTCAGCGTGCAGTCCGGCGTACTAAGTATTTCGGATTTTTCGAAATTCTGTCCGTCGTACTTTGGTTTCAGCGGACAATCCGCACGTCAGTAGGCTAGTTCGACAGACTAAGAATGGCGCATGCTCAGAAAGGATTTACACGGCGGAAGGGTGCTTTGCTGTGTATTGGACGTCCTATTTCTAGTCCCGTCGTACGTGCTGTACACGTCATCGCGCAAGCTTTCGACGGACTGTTTGTGCATCCGTGTGTGGTCAAGTCCGTTCAGTCGAAAGTAGGACGGACTGTCCGTCGGATTGTATGACGGACTAAGTAGGCCATACAGTCCGCCCGTGTGTACGCGGCATAAGAGGTACATTCTTTCCATTGGCCATTAATGTAAGAGGGACATTCTTTCCATTGGCCATTAATGTAAGAGGGACAATCTTTCCATTGGCCATTAATGTAAGAGGGACAATCTTTCCATTGGCCATTAATGTAAGAGGGACAATCTTTCCATTGGGCATTAATGTAAGAGGGACATTCTTTCCTTTGGCCATTAATGTAAGAGGGACAATCTTTCCATTGGCCATTAATGTAAGATGGACATTCTTTCCATTGGGCATTAATGTAAGATGGACATTCTTTCCATTGGGCATTAATGTAAGAGGGACATTCTTTCCATTGGCCATTAATGTAAGAGGGACATTCTTTCCATTGGGCATTAATGTAAGATGGACATTCTTTCCATTGGCCATTAATGTAAGATGGACATTCTTTCCATTGGCCATTAATGTAAGATGGACATTCTTTCCATTTGCCATTAATGTAAGATGGACATTCTTTCCATTGGCCATTAATGTAAGATGGACATTCTTTCCATTGGCCATTAATGTAAGATGGACATTCTTTCCTTTGGCCATTAATGTAAGATGGACATTCTTTCCATTGGGCATTAATGTAAGAGGGACATTCTGTCCTTTGGCCATTAATGTAAGAGGGACATTCTTTCCATTGGCCATTAATGTAAGATGGACGTTCTTTCCATTGGCCATTAATGTAAGATGGACATTCTTTCCATTGGCCATTAATGTAAGATGGACATTCTTTCCTTTGGCCATTAATGTAAGATGGACGTTCTTTCCATTGGCCATTAATGTAAGATGGACATTCTTTCCTTTGGCCATTAATGTAAGATGGACGTTCTTTCCATTGGCCATTAATGTAAGATGGACATTCTTTCCATTGGCCATTAATGTAAGATGGACATTCTTTCCTTTGGCCATTAATGTAAGATGGACGTTCTTTCCATTGGCCATTAATGTAAGATGGACATTCTTTCCATTGGCCATTAATGTAAGATGGACATTCTTTCCTTTGGCCATTAATGTAAGATGGACATTCTTTCCTTTGGCCATTAATGTAAGATGGACATTCTTTCCATTGGCCATTAATGTAAGATGGACGTTCTTTCCATTGGCCATTAATGTAAGATGGACATTCTTTCCATTGGGCATTAATGTAAGAGGGACATTCTTTCCTTTGGCCATTAATGTAAGATGGACATTCTTTCCTTTGGCCATTAATGTAAGATGGACGTTCTTTCCATTGGCCATTAATGTAAGAGTGACAATCTTTCCATTGGCCATTCATGTAAGAGGGACAATCTTTCCATTGGGCATTAATGTAAGATGGACATTCTTTCCATTGGCCATTCATGTAAGAGGGACAATCTTTCCATTGGGCATTAATCTAAGAGGGACATTCTTTCCTTTGGCCATTAATGTAAGAGGGACAATCTTTCCATTGGCCATTAATGTAAGAGGGACATTCTTTCCATTGGCCATTAATGTAAGAGGGACATTCTTTTCATTGGCCATTAATGTAAGAGGGACATTCTTTCCATTGGCCATTAATGTAAGATGGACATTCTTTCCATTGGCCATTAATGTAAGAGGGACATTCTTTCCATTGGCCATTAATGTAAGATGAACATTCTTTCCATTGGGCATTAATGTAAGATGGACATTCTTTCCATTGGCCATTAATGTAAGAGGGACAATCTTTCCATTGGGCATTAATGTAAGAGGGACATTCTTTCCTTTGGCCATTAATGTAAGAGGGACATTCTTTCCATTGGCCATTAATGTAAGATAGACATTCTTTCCATTGGCCATTAATGTAAGAGGGACATTCTTTCCATTGGCCATTAATGTAAGAGGGACATTCTTTCCATTGGCCATTAATGTAAGATGGACATTCTTTCCATTGGGCATTAATGTAAGATGGACATTCTTTCCATTGGCCATTAATGTAAGAGGGACAATCTTTCCATTGGGCATTAATGTAAGAGGGACATTCTTTCCTTTGGCCATTAATGTAAGAGGGACAATCTTTCCATTGGCCATTAATGTAAGATAGACATTCTTTCCATTGGCCATTAATGTAAGAGGGACATTCTTTCCATTGGCCATTAATGTAAGATGGACATTCTTTCCATTGGGCATTAATGTAAGATGGACATTCTTTCCATTGGCCATTAATGTAAGAGGGACATTCTTTCCATTGGCCATTAATGTAAGAGGGACATTCTTTCCATTGGCCATTAATGTAAGAGGGAAATTCTTTCCATTGGGCATTAATGTAAGATGGACATTCTTTCCATTGGGCATTAATGTAAGAGGGACAATCTTTCCTTTGGCCATTAATGTAAGAGGGACAATCTTTCCATTGGCCATTAATGTAAGATGGACATTCTTTCCATTGGCCATTAATGTAAGATGGACATTCTTTCCATTGGCCATTAATGTAAGATGGACATTCTTTCCATTGGCCATTAATGTAAGATGGACATTCTTTCCATTGGCCATTAATGTTAGAGGGACATTCTTTCCATTGGCCATTAATGTAAGATGGACATTCTTTCCATTGGCCATTAATGTAAGATGGACATTCTTTCCATTGGCCATTAATGTAAGATGGACATTCTTTCCATTGGCCATTAATGTTAGAGGGACATTCTTTCCTTTGGCCATTAATGTAAGATGGACATTCTTTCCATTGGCCATTAATGTAAGATGGACATTCTTTCCATTGGCCATTAATGTAAGAGGGACATTCTTTCCATTGGCCATTAATGTAAGAGGGACATTCTTTCCTTTGGCCATTAATGTAAGAGGGACATTCTTTCCTTTGGCCATTAATGTAAGATGGACGTTCTTTCCATTGGCCATTAATGTAAGAGCGACAATCTTTCCATTGGCCATTCATGTAAGAGGGACAATCTTTCCATTGGGCATTAATGTAAGAGGGACATTCTTTCCTTTGGCCATTAATGTAAGATGGACATTCTTTCCATTGGCCATTAATGTAAGAGGGACATTCTTTCCTTTGGCCATTAATGTAAGATGGACATTCTTTCCATTGGCCATTAATGTAAGATGGACATTCTTTCCATTGGGCATTAATGTAAGAGGGACATTCTTTCCTTTGGCCATTAATGTAAGATGGACATTCTTTCCATTGGGCATTAATGTAAGAGGGACATTCTTTCCTTTGGCCATTAATGTAAGAGGGACATTCTTTCCATTGGCCATTAATGTAAGATGGACATTCTTTCCTTTGGCCATTAATGTAAGATGGACGTTCTTTCCATTGGCCATTAATGTAAGATGGACATTCTTTCCTTTGGCCATTAATGTAAGATGGACGTTCTTTCCATTGGCCATTAATGTAAGATGGACATTCTTTCCATTGGCCATTAATGTAAGATGGACGTTCTTTGCATTGGCCATTAATGTAAGATGGACAATCTTTCCATTGGGCATTAATGTAAGATGGACATTCTTTCCATTGGGCATTAATGTAAGAGGGACATTCTTTCCTTTGGCCATTAATGTAAGATGGACATTCTTTCCATTGGGCATTAATGTAAGAGGGACATTCTTTCCTTTGGCCATTAATGTAAGATGGACGTTCTTTCCATTGGCCATTAATGTAAGAGGGACATTCTTTCCTTTGGCCATTAATGTAAGATGGACATTCTTTCCATTGGGCATTAATGTAAGAGGGACATTCTTTCCTTTGGCCATTAATGTAAGATGGACGTTCTTTCCTTTGGCCATTAATGTAAGATGGACGTTCTTTCCATTGGCCATTAATGTAAGAGCGACAATCTTTCCATTGGCCATTCATGTAAGAGGGACAATCTTTCCATTGGGCATTAATGTAAGATGGACATTCTTTCCATTGGCCATTCATGTAAGAGGGACAATCTTTCCATTGGCCATTAATGTAAGATAGACATTCTTTCCATTGGCCATTAATGTAAGAGGGACATTCTTTCCATTGGCCATTAATGTAAGAGGGACATTCTTTCCATTGGCCATTAATGTAAGATGGACATTCTTTCCTTTGGCCATTAATGTAAGATGGACATTCTTTCCATTGGCCATTAATGTAAGATGGACATTCTTTCCATTGGCCATTAATGTAAGAGGGACATTCTTTCCTTTGGCCATTAATGTAAGAGGGACATTCTTTCCATTGGCCATTAATGTAAGATGGACATTCTTTCCATTGGCCATTAATGTAAGAGCTACAATCTTTCCAATGGCCATTAATGTAAGAGGGACATTCTTTTCATTGGCCATTAATGTAAGAGGGACATTCTTTCCATTGGCCATTAATGTAAGATGGACATTCTTTCCATTGGCCATTAATGTAAGAGGGACATTCTTTCCATTGGCCATTAATGTAAGATGGACATTCTTTCCATTGGCCATTAATGTAAGATGGACATTCTTTCCATTGGCCATTAATGTAAGATGGACATTCTTTCCTTTGGCCATTAATGTAAGATGGACATTCTTCCCATTGGGCATTAATGTAAGAGGGACATTCTTTCCATTGGCCATTAATGTAAGAGGGATAATCTTTCCATTGGGCATTAATGTAAGAGGGACATACTTTTCATTGGCCATTAATGTAAGAGGGACATTCTTTCCATTGGGCATTAATGTAAGAGGGACATTCTTTCCATTGGGCATTAATGTAAGAGGGACATTCTTTACTTTGGCCATTAATGTAAGAGGGACATTCTTTCCATTGGCCATTAATGTAAGAGGGACATTCTTTCCTTTGGCCATTAATGTAAGATGGACGTTCTTTCCATTGGCCATTAATGTAAGAGGGACATTCATTCCATTGGCCATTAATGTAAGATGGACGTTCTTTCCATTGGCCATTAATGTAAGATGGACGTTCTTTCCATTGGCCATTAATGTAAGAGGGACTTTCTTTCCATTGGGCATTAATGTAAGAGGGATAATCTTTCCATTGGGCATTAATGTAAGAGGGACATACTTTTCATTGGCCATTAATGTAAGAGGGACATTCTTTCCATTGGGCATTAATGTAAGAGGGATAATCTTTCCATTGGGCATTAATGTAAGAGGGACAATCTTTCCATTGGCCATTAATGTAAGATGGACATTCTTTCCATTGGCCATTAATGTAAGATGGACGTTCTTTCCATTGGCCATTAATGTAAGAGGGACATTCTTTCCATTGGCCATTAATGTAAGATGGACGTTCTTTCCATTGGCCATTAATGTAAGATGGACGTTCTTTCCATTGGCCATTAATGTAAGAGGGACATTCTTTCCATTGGGCATTAATGTAAGAGGGATAATCTTTCCATTGGGCATTAATGTAAGAGGGACATACTTTTCATTGGCCATTAATGTAAGAGGGACATTCTTTCCATTGGGCATTAATGTAAGAGGGATAATCTTTCCATTGGGCATTAATGTAAGAGGGACAATCTTTCCATTGGCCATTAATGTAAGATGGACATTCTTTCCATTGGCCATTAATGTAAGAGGGACAATCTTTCCATTGGCCATTAATGTAAGAGGGACAATCTTTCCATTGGGCATTAATGTAAGAGGGACATTCTTTTCATTGGCCATTAATGTAAGAGGTACAATCTTTTCATTGGCCATTAATGTAAGAGGGACAATCTTTCCATTGGGCATTAATGTAAGAGGGACATTCTTTCCATTGGCCATTAATGTAAGAGGGACATTCTTTTCATTGGCCATTAATGTAAGAGGTACAATCTTTCCATTGGGCATTAATGTAAGAGGGACATTCTTTTCATTGGCCATTAATGTAAGAGGGACAATCTTTCCATTGGGCATTAATGTAAGAGGGACATTCTTTTCATTGTCCATTAATGTAAGAGGTACAATCTTTTCATTGGCCATTAATGTAAGAGGGACAATCTTTCCATTGGCCATTAATGTAAGAGGGACATTCTTTCCATTGGCCATTAATGTAAGATGGACATTTTTTCCATTGGTCATTAATGTAAGAGGGACATTCTTTCCATTGGCCATTAATGTAAGAGGGACATTTTTTCCATTGGTCATTAATGTAAGAGGGACATTTTTTTCCATTGGCCATTAATGTAAGATGGACATTCTTTCCATTGGCCATTAATGTAAGAGGGACAATCTTTCCATTGGCCATTAATGTAAGAGGGACATTCTTTCCATTGGCCATTAATGTAAGAGGGACATTCTTTCCATTGGCCATTAATGTAAGAGGGACATTCTTTCCATTGGCCATTAATGTAAGAGGGACATTCTTTCCATTGGCCATTAATGTAAGATGGACATTCTTTCCATTGGCCATTAATGTAAGAGGGACATTTTTTCCATTGGTCATTAATGTAAGAGGGACATTCTTTCCATTGGCCATTAATGTAAGAGGGACATTTTTTCCATTGGTCATTAATGTAAGAGGGACATTCTTTCCATTGGCCATTAATGTAAGAGGGACAATCTTTCCATTGGCCATTAATGTAAGAGGGACATTCTTTCCATTGGCCATTAATGTAAGATGGACATTCTTCCCATTGGGCATTAATGTAAGAGGGACATTCTTTCCATTGGCCATTAATGTAAGAGGGATAATCTTTCCATTGGGCATTAATGTAAGAGGGACATACTTTTCATTGGCCATTAATGTAAGAGGGACATTCTTTCCATTGGGCATTAATGTAAGAGGGACATTCTTTCCATTGGGCATTAATGTAAGAGGGACATTCTTTACTTTGGCCATTAATGTAAGAGGTACAATCTTTCAATTGGCCATTAATGTAAGAGGGACATTCTTTCCATTGGCCATTAATGTAAGAGGGACAATCTTTCCATTGGGCATTAATGTAAGAGGGACATTCTTTTCATTGTCCATTAATGTAAGAGGTACAATCTTTTCATTGGCCATTAATGTAAGAGGGACAATCTTTCCATTGGCCATTAATGTAAGAGGGACATTCTTTCCATTGGCCATTAATGTAAGAGGGACATTCTTTCCATTGGCCATTAATGTAAGAGGGACATTCTTTCCATTGGCCATTAATGTAAGAGGGACATTCTTTCCATTGGCCATTAATGTAAGAGGGACATTCTTTCCATTGGCCATTAATGTAAGAGGGACATTCTTTCCATTGGCCATTAATGTAAGATGGACATTCTTCCCATTGGGCATTAATGTAAGAGGGACATTCTTTCCATTGGCCATTAATGTAAGAGGGATAATCTTTCCATTGGGCATTAATGTAAGAGGGACATACTTTTCATTGGCCATTAATGTAAGAGGGACATTCTTTCCATTGGGCATTAATGTAAGAGGGACATTCTTTCCATTGGGCATTAATGTAAGAGGGACATTCTTTACTTTGGCCATTAATGTAAGAGGGACATTCTTTCCATTGGCCATTAATGTAAGAGGGACATTCTTTCCTTTGGCCATTAATGTAAGATGGACGTTCTTTCCTTTGGCCATTAATGTAAGAGGGACATTCATTCCATTGGCCATTAATGTAAGATGGACATTCTTTCCATTGGCCATTAATGTAAGATGGACATTCTTTCCATTGGCCATTAATGTAAGAGGGATAATCTTTCCATTGGCCATTAATGTAAGATGGACGTTCTTTCCATTGGCCATTAATGTAAGAGGGACATTCTTTCCATTGGCCATTAATGTAAGAGGGATAATCTTTCCATTGGGCATTAATGTAAGAGGGACATACTTTTCATTGGCCATTAATGTAAGAGGGACATTCTTTCCATTGGGCATTAATGTAAGAGGGATAATCTTTCCATTGGGCATTAATGTAAGAGGGACAATCTTTCCATTGGCCATTAATGTAAGATGGACATTCTTTCCATTGGCCATTAATGTAAGAGGGACAATCTTTCCATTGGCCATTAATGTAAGAGGGACAATCTTTCCATTGGGCATTAATGTAAGAGGGACATTCTTTTCATTGGCCATTAATGTAAGAGGTACAATCTTTTCATTGGCCATTAATGTAAGAGGGACAATCTTTCCATTGGGCATTAATGTAAGAGGGACATTCTTTCCATTGGCCATTAATGTAAGAGGGACATTCTTTTCATTGGCCATTAATGTAAGAGGTACAATCTTTCCATTGGGCATTAATGTAAGAGGGACATTCTTTTCATTGGCCATTAATGTAAGAGGTACAATCTTTCAATTGGCCATTAATGTAAGAGGGACATTCTTTCCATTGGCCATTAATGTAAGAGGGACAATCTTTCCATTGGGCATTAATGTAAGAGGGACATTCTTTTCATTGTCCATTAATGTAAGAGGTACAATCTTTTCATTGGCCATTAATGTAAGAGGGACAATCTTTCCATTGGCCATTAATGTAAGAGGGACATTCTTTTCATTGGCCATTAATGTAAGAGGGACATTCTTTCCATTGGCCATTAATGTAAGAGGGACATTCTTTCCATTGGCCATTAATGTAAGAGGGACATTCTTTCCATTGGCCATTAATGTAAGATGGACATTCTTTCCATTGGCCATTAATGTAAGAGGGACATTTTTTCCATTGGTCATTAATGTAAGAGGGACATTCTTTCCATTGGCCATTAATGTAAGAGGGACATTTTTTCCATTGGTCATTAATGTAAGAGGGACATTTTTTTCCATTGGCCATTAATGTAAGATGGACATTCTTTCCATTGGCCATTAATGTAAGAGGGACATTCTTTCCATTGGCCATTAATGTAAGAGGGACAATCTTTCCATTGGCCATTAATGTAAGAGGGACATTCTTTCCATTGGCCATTAATGTAAGAGGGACATTCTTTCCATTGGCCATTAATGTAAGAGGGACATTCTTTTCATTGGCCATTAATGTAAGATGGACATTCTTTCCATTGGCCATTAATGTAAGAGGGACATTCTTTTCATTGTCCATTAATGTAAGAGGGACAATCTTTCCATTGGCCATTAATGTAAGAGGGACATTCTTTCCATTGGCCATTAATGTAAGAGGGACATTCTTTCCATTGGCCATTAATGTAAGATGGACATTCTTTCCATTGGCCATTAATGTAAGAGGGACATTCTTTCCATTGGGCATTAATGTAAGAGGGACATTCTTTCCATTGGCCATTAATGTAAGAGGGACATTCTTTCCATTGGCCATTAATGTAAGAGGGACATTCTTTCCATTGGGCATTAATGTAAGAGGGACATTCTTTCCATTGGCGATTAATGTAAGACGGACAATCTTTCCATTGCCCATTAATGTAAGAGGGACATTCTTTCCATTGTCCATTAATGTAAGAGGGACATTCTTTCCATTGGCCATTAATGTAAGAGGGACATTCTTTCCATTGGCCATTAATGTAAAAGGGACATTCTTTCCATTGGCCATTAATGTAAGATGGACATTCTTTCCATTGACCATTAATGTAAGAGGGACATTCTTTTCATTGGCCGTTAATGTAAGAGGGACATTCTTTTCATTGGCCTTTAATGTAAGAGGGACATACTTTTCATTGGCCGTTAATGTAAGAGGGACATTCTTTTCATTGGCCTTTAATGTAAGAGGGACATTCTTTCCATTGGCCATTAATGTAAGAGGGACATTCTTTTCATTGGCCATTAATGTAAGAGGGACATTCTTTCCTTTGGCCATTAATGTAAGAGGGACATTCTTTCCATTGGCCATTAATGTAAGAGGGACATTCTTTCCTTTGGCCATTAATGTAAGAGGTACAATCTTTCCAATGGCCATTAATGTAAGAGGGACATTCTTTTCATTTTCCATTAATGTAAGAGGGACATTCTTTCCATTGGCCATTAATGTAAGATGGACATTCTTTCCATTGGCCATTAATGTAAGAGGGACATTCTTTTCATTTTCCATTAATGTAAGAGGGACATTCTTTCCATTGGCCATTAATGTAAGATGGACATTCTTCCCATTGGCCATTAATGTAAGAGGGACATTCTTTCCATTGGCCATTAATGTAAGATGGACATTCTTTCCTTTGGCCATTAATGTAAGATGGACATTCTTTCCATTGGCCATTAATGTAAGATGGACATTCTTTCCTTTGGCCATTAATGTAAGAGGGACATTCTTTCCATTGGCCATTAATGTAAGAGGGACATTCTTTCCTTTGGCCATTAATGTAAGATGGACGTTCTTTCCATTGGCCATTAATGTAAGATGGACATTCTTCCCATTGGCCATTAATGTAAGAGGGACATTCTTTCCAATGGCCATTAATGTAAGAGGGACATTCTTTCCATTGGCCATTAATGTAAGATGGACATTCTTTCCTTTGGCCATTAATGTAAGATGGACATTCTTTCCATTGGCCATTAATGTAAGATGGACATTCTTTCCATTGGCCATTAATGTAAGAGGGACATTCTTTCCAATGGCCATTAATGTAAGAGGAACATTCTTCCCATTGGCCATTAATGTAAGAGGGACATTCTTTCCATTGGCCATTAATGTAAGATGGACATTCTTTCCTTTGGCCATTAATGTAAGATGGACATTCTTTCCATTGGCCATTAATGTAAGATGGACATTCTTTCCTTTGGCCATTAATGTAAGAGGGACATTCTTTTCATTTTCCATTAATGTAAGAGGGACATTCTTTCCATTGGCCATTAATGTAAGATGGACATTCTTTCCTTTGGCCATTAATGTAAGATGGACATTCTTCCCATTGGCCATTAATGTAAGAGGGACATTCTTTCCATTGGCCATTAATGTAAGAGGGACATTCTTTGCATTGGCCATTAATGTAAGAGGGACATTCTTTCCATTGGCCATTAATGTAAGATGGACATTCTTTCCATTGGCCATTAATGTAAGAGGGACAATCTTCCCATTGGCCATTAAGGTAAGAGGGACAATCTTTCCATTGGCCATTAATGTAAGAGGGACAATCTTTCCATTGGCCATTAAGGTAAGAGGGACAATCTTTCCATTGGCCATTAATGTAAGAGGGACAATCTTTCCATTGGCCATTAATGTAAGAGGGACAATCTTTCCATTGGCCATTAATGTAAGAGGGACAATCTTTCCATTGGCCATTAATGTAAGAGGGACATTATTTCCATTCGGCATTCATGTAATGCCGCGTACACACGGGCGGACTGTATGGCCTACTTAGTCCGTCGAAACACATTTCAGCGGACAGTCCGCTCGTGTGTGGGCTTCAGCGGACTTTTTCAGCGTGCAGTCTGGCGAACTAAGTATTTTGGATTTTTCAAAATTCTGTCCGTCATACTTTGGTTTCAGCGGACAATCCGCTCGTCAGTAGGCTAGTTCGACGGACTAAGAATGGCGCATGCCCAGAAAGGATTTACACGGCGGAAAGGTGCTTTGCTGTGTATTGGACTTCCTATTTCTAGTCCCGTCGTACGTGCTGTACACGTCATCGCGCAAGCTTTTGACGGACTGTTTGTGCATCCGTGTGTGGTCAAGTCCGTTCAGTCGAAAGTATGATGGACTGTCCGTCGGATTGTATGACGGACTAAGTAGTCCATACAGTCCGCTCGTGTGTACGCGGCATAAGAGGTACATTCTTTCCATTGGGCAATAATGTAAGAGGTACATTCTTTCCTTTGGCCATTAATGTAAGATGGACATTCTTTTCATTGGCCATTAATGTAAGAGGGACATTCTTTCCATTGGCCATTAATGTAAGAGGGACATTCTTTCCATTGGCCATTAATGTAAGAGGGACATTCTTTCCTTTGGCCATTAATGTAAGATGGACGTTCTTTCCATTGGGCATTAATGTAAGAGGGACATTCTTTCCATTGGCCATTAATGTAAGAGGGACATTCTTCCCATTGGCCATTAATGTAAGAGGGACATTCTTTCCATTGGCCATTAATGTAAGATGGACATTCTTCCCATTGGCCATTAATGTAAGAGGGACATTCTTTCCATTGGCCATTAATGTAAGAGGGACATTCTTTCCATTGGCCATTAATGTAAGATGGACATTCTTCCCATTGGCCATTAATGTAAGAGGGACATTCTTTCCATTGGCCATTAATGTAAGATGGACATTCTTCCCATTGGCCATTAATGTAAGAGGGACATTCTTTCCATTGGCCATTAATGTAAGATGGACATTCTTTCCTTTGGCCATTAATGTAAGATGGACGTTCTTTCCATTGGCCATTAATGTAAGAGGGACATTCTTTCCATTGGCCATTAATGTAAGATGGACATTCTTTCCTTTGGCCATTAATGTAAGATGGACATTCTTCCCATTGGCCATTAATGTAAGAGGGACGTTCTTTCCATTGGCCATTAATGTAAGAGGGACATTCTTTCCATTGGCCATTAATGTAAGAGGTACATTCTTTCCATTGGCCATTAATGTAAGAGGAATATTCTTTTCATGGGCCATTAATGTAAGAGGGACATTCTTTCCAATGGCCATTAATGTAAGAGGGACATTCTTTCCATTGGCCATTAATGTAAGAGGAATATTCTTTTCATGGGCCATTAATGTAAGAGGGACATTCTTTCCATTGGCCATTAATGTAAGAGGGACATTCTTTCCATTGGCCATTAATGTAAGAGGGACATTCTTTCCATTGGCCATTAATGTAAGATGGACATTCTTCCCATTGGGCATTAATGTAAGAGGGACATTCTTTCCATTGGCCATTAATGTAAGAGGGATAATCTTTCCATTGGGCATTAATGTAAGAGGGACATACTTTTCATTGGCCATTAATGTAAGAGGGACAATCTTTCCATTGGCCATTAATGTAAGATGGACATTCTTTCCATTGGCCATTAATGTAAGAGGGAAATTCTTTACTTTGGCCATTAATGTAAGAGGGACAATCTTTCCATTGGCCATTAATGTAAGAGGCACATTCATTCCATTGGCCATTAATGTAAGATGGACATTCTTTCCATTGGCCATTAATGTAAGAGGGATAATCTTTCCATTGGGCATTAATGTAAGAGGGACATACTTTTCATTGGCCATTAATGTAAGAGGGACATTCTTTCCATTGGCCATTAATGTAAGAGGGATAATCTTTCCATTGGCCATTAATGTAAGATGGACATTCTTTCCATTGGCCATTAATGTAAGATGAACATTCTTTCCTTTGGTCATTAATGTAAGAGGGACATTCTTTTCATTGGCCATTAATGTAAGAGGTACAATCTTTCCATTGGCCATTAATGTAAGATGGACATTCTTTCCATTGGCCATTAATGTAAGAGGGACATACTTTTCATTGGCCATTAATGTAAGAGGTACAATCTTTCCATTGGCCATTAATGTAAGATGGACATTCTTTCCATTGGCCATTAATGTAAGAGGGACATACTTTTCATTGGCCATTAATGTAAGAGGGACATTCTTTCCATTGGGCATTAATGTAAGAGGGATAATCTTTCCATTGGGCATTAATGTAAGAGGGACAATCTTTCCATTGGCCATTAATGTAAGAGGGATAATCTTTCCATTGGCCATTAATGTAAGAGGGACATTCTTTCCATTGGCCATTAATGTAAGAGGGACATTCTTTCCATTGGCCATTAATGTAAGATGGACATTCTTTCCATTGGGCATTAATGTAAGAGGGACATTCTTTCCATTGGCCATTAATGTAAGATGAACATTCTTTTCATTGGCCATTAATGTAAGAGGGATAATCTTTCCATTGGGCATTAATGTAAGATGGACATTCTTTCCATTGGCCATTAATGTAAGAGGGATAATCTTTCCATTGGGCATTAATGTAAGAGGGACATACTTTTCATTGGCTATTAATGTAAGAGGGACATTCTTTCCATTGGGCATTAATGTAAGAGGGATAATCTTTCCATTGGGCATTAATGTAAGAGGGACAATCTTTCCATTTGCCATTAATGTAAGATGGACAATCTTTCAATTGGCCATTAATGTAAGAGGGACAATCTTTCCATTGGGCATTAATGTAAGAGGGACATTCTTTTCATTGGCCATTAATGTAAGAGGTACAATCTTTTCATTGGCCATTAATGTAAGAGGGACAATCTTTCCTTTGGCCATTAATGTAAGAGGGACAATCTTTCCATTGGGCTTTAATGTAAGAGGGACATTCTTTTCATTGGCCATTAATGTAAGAGGGACAATCTTTCCTTTGGCCATTAATGTAAGAGGGACATTCTTTTCATTGGCCATTAATGTAAGAGGGACATTCTTTCCATTGGCCATTAATGTAAGAGGGATAATCTTTCCATTGGGCATTAATGTAAGAGGGACATACTTTTCATTGGCCATTAATGTAAGAGGGACATTCTTTCCATTGGCCATTAATGTAAGAGGGATAATCTTTCCATTGGGCATTAATGTAAGAGGGACAATCTTTCCATTGGCCATTAATGTAAGATGGACATTCTTTCCATTGGCCATTAATGTAAGAGGGACAATCTTTCCATTGGCCATTAATGTAAGAGGGACATTCTTTCCATTGGCCATTAATGTAAGAGGGACAATCTTTCCATTGGGCATTAATGTAAGATGGACATTCTTTCCATTGGCCATTAATGTAAGAGGGACAATCTTTCCATTGGCCATTAATGTAAGAGGGACATTCTTTCCATTGGCCATTAATGTAAGAGGGACATTCTTTACTTTGGCCATTAATGTAAGAGGGACATTCTTTCCATTGGCCATTAATGTAAGATGGACATTCTTTCCTTTGGCCATTAATGTAAGATGGACGTTCTTTCCATTGGCCATTAATGTAAGATGGACATTCTTTCCATTGGCCATTAATGTAAGAGGGATAATCTTTCCATTGGGCATTAATGTAAGAGGGACATACTTTTCATTGGCCATTAATGTAAGAGGGACATTCTTTCCATTGGCCATTAATGTAAGAGGGACAATCTTTCCATTGGGCATTAATGTAAGAGGGACAATCTTTCCATTGGCCATTAATGTAAGATGGACATTCTTTCCATTGGGCATTAATGTAAGAGGGACATTCTTTACTTTGGCCATTAATGTAAGAGGGACATTCTTTCCATTGGCCATTAATGTAAGATGGACATTCTTTCCTTTGGCCATTAATGTAAGATGGACGTTCTTTCCATTGGCCATTAATGTAAGAGGGACGTTCTTTACTTTGGCCATTAATGTAAGAGGGACATTCTTTCCATTGGCCATTAATGTAAGAGGGACATTCATTCCATTGGCCATTAATGTAAGATGGACATTCTTTCCATTGGCCATTAATGTAAGATGGACATTCTTTCCATTGGCCATTAATGTAAGAGGGATAATCTTTCCATTGGGCATTAATGTAAGAGGGACATACTTTTCATTGGCCATTAATGTAAGAGGGACATTCTTTCCATTGGGCATTAATGTAAGAGGGACAATCTTTCCATTGGCCATTAATGTAAGATGGACATTCTTTCCATTGGCCATTAATGTAAGAGGGACAATCTTTCAATTGGCCATTAATGTAAGAGGGACATTCTTTCCATTGGCCATTAATGTAAGAGGGACAATCTTTCCATTGGGCATTAATGTAAGAGGGACATTCTTTTCATTGGCCATTAATGTAAGAGGTACAATCTTTTCATTGGCCATTAATGTAAGAGGGACAATCTTTCCTTTGGCCATTAATGTAAGAGGGACATTCTTTTCATTGGCCATTAATGTAAGAGGGACATTCTTTCCATTGGCCATTAATGTAAGAGGGACATTCTTTCCATTGGCCATTAATGTAAGAGGGACATTCTTTCCATTGGCCATTAATGTAAGAGGGACATTCTTTCCATTGGCCATTAATGTAAGAGGGACATTCTTTCCATTGGCCATTAATGTAAGAGGGACATTCTTTCCATTGGCCATTAATGTTAGAGGGACATTCTTTCCATTGGCCATTAATGTAAGATGGACATTCTTTCCATTGGCCATTAATGTAAGAGGGACATTCTTTCCATTGGCCATTAATGTAAGAGGGACATTCTTTCCATTGGCCATTAATGTAAGATGGACATTCTTTCCATTGGCCATTAATGTAAGAGGGACATTTTTTCCATTGGTCATTAATGTAAGAGGGACATTCTTTCCATTGGCCATTAATGTAAGAGGGACATTCTTTCCATTGGCCATTAATGTAAGATGGACATTCTTTCCATTGGCCATTAATGTAAGAGGGACATTCTTTCCATTGGGCATTAATGTAAGAGGGACATTCTTTCCATTGGCCATTAATGTAAGAGGGACATTCTTTCCATTGGCCATTAATGTAAGATGGACATTCTTTCCATTGGCCATTAATGTAAGAGGGACATTCTTTCCATTGGGCATTAATGTAAGATGGACATTCTTTCCATTGGCCATTAATGTAAGAGGGACATTCTTTCCATTGGTCATTAATGTAAGAGGGACATTCTTTCCATTGGCCATTAATGTAAGAGGGACATTCTTTCCATTGGCCATTAATGTAAGATGGACATTCTTTCCATTGGCCATTAATGTAAGAGGGACATTCTTTCCATTGGGCATTAATGTAAGAGGGACATTCTTTCCATTGGCCATTAATGTAAGAGGGACATCCTTTCCATTGGCCATTAATGTAAGAGGGACATTCTTTTCATTGGCCATTAATGTAAGAGGGACATTCTTTCCATTGGGCATTAATGTAAGAGGGACATTCTTTCCATTGGCCATTAATGTAAGAGGGACATTCTTTCCATTGGCCATTAATGTAAGAGGAACATTCTTTCCATTGGCCATTAATGTAAGAGGGACATTCTTTCCATTGGCCATTAATGTAAGAGGGACATTCTTTCCATTGGCCATTAATGTAAGAGGGACATTCTTTCCATTGGCCATTAATATAAGAGGGACATTCTTTCCATTGGCCATTAATATAAGAGGGACATTCTTTCCATTGGCCATTAATGTAAGATGGACATTCTTTCCATTGACCATTAATGTAAGAGGGACATTCTTTCCATTGGCCATTAATGTAAGAGGGACATTCTTTCCATTGACCATTAATGTAAGAGGGACATTCTTTCCATTGGCCATTAATGTAAGAGGGACAATCTTTCCATTGCCCATTAATGTAAGAGGGACATTCTTTCCATTGGCCATTAATGTAAGAGGGACATTCTTTCCATTGTCCATTAATGTAAGAGGGACATTCTTTCCATTGGCCATTAATGTAAGATGGACATTCTTTCCATTGGCCATTAATGTAAGAGGGACATTCTTTCCATTGGCCATTAATGTAAGAGGGACATTCTTTCCATTGGCCATTAATGTAAGAGGGACATTCTTTCCATTGGCCATTAATATAAGAGGGACATTCTTTCCATTGGCCATTAATGTAAGAGGGACATTCTTTCCATTGGCCATTAATATAAGAGGGACATTCTTTCCATTGGCCATTAATGTAAGAGGGACATTCTTTCCATTGGGTATTAATGTAAGAGGGACATTCTTTCCATTGGCCATTAATGTAAGAGGAACAATCTTTCCATTGGCCATTAAAATAAGAGGGACATTCTTTCCATTGGCCATTAATGTAAGAGGGACATTCTTTCCATTGGCCATTAATGTAAGAGGGACATTCTTTCCATTGGCCATTAATGTAAGAGGGACATTCTTTCCATTGGCCATTAATGTAAAGAGTCATCCTTCCCACTGACTCCTCTGAAAATTATTTCCAGGGTTCTCTTGGTGTAAAAGGATTGATAAAGGTTGATAATAGATGTCGGCATATAAAAAGGGCAGACCAGGCAGCTGACCGGCCCCAGACTACACTTAACATGCGTATATATACACCTATAGCCTATACCTGCAAACATTATACCTGCTGCCTCATTTACAGAGACTAGACTTATGGTTTTTCCTACCGCCATCCCATGGCTGAAGGGGGATCTAGTGGTGAAGTATGGGGCGAGATTCCTCACCCTGCTCTCATTCCTCGTTATATTTATTATTAGAGAAAGGAAGAAAAAAAACCTTTGCATACAAAGACAATTAAGGTACGACCAATCTTTATTGGAGATAAATCTATAGAAGGAAATGATTGTTGGGCTTCGGAGAACATTGGAGGTCAGTGACGGTTGTCCTAGGACTCCTCAAAGGCAGGCCCTTTTTACACTAACCCTAAACCTTAAGATGATTCAGAGGAAGGCGAAAACCCCCCCAGCCAGATGGGCTCTAAGAGGGGGGAAAAATTCCTTCCTGACCCCCTAAGGCGATCGGATTGTCCCTGAATCATCAGTCTAGGGTGCCCAGTTCATCTCATATAGAGAAAAAACATACATTATGGATGCAGGTATGTATTTAATAAAACACACTTGCCTGCTTGTTAACAATCATCTTTGGGGATCATTCAGAATATATGCATTGAGCTTCCGCACAGATCAGTGCCCCCACACTGATCAGTGCCTCCGCCCGCCGCACCGATTCCTCATGTTTTCTGTGCCCGGCCCCTACAGGAGGACTGGTGGTACCCCCCTATTGGTGGCCCTGGTGCTGGGATGTAGACGTGCTGTGTATGATGGTATGTATGGTGCTATATATACAGGTATGTATATAATAAAACACACTTAGCTGCTTGTTTACAATGATCTTTGGGGTTCATTCAGAATATATGCATTGAGCGTCTGCACGGATCAGTGCCCCCCCACTGATCAGTGCCTCTGCCCGCTGCACAGATTCCTCGTGTTTTCTGTACCCAGCCCCCTACAGGAGGACTGGTGGTACCCCCTTATTGGTGGACATGCTGTGTATGGTGGTATGTATGGCGCTATGTAGACATTCTATGTATGGTGTTATGTACGGTGCTATGTATGATGGAGGAATATCAAAGCCAGTGCACCAGGTAGCCACAATTATCTCCATTCAGTATTCTTCAGGTTGACATCTCACACCAGGCACATCTCTGTTGATGTCTCATCCCCTCAGATGGTGGTAACGAGGCTCTACCCTCGGATAGGGGCTATTGGGCTCTTCCCTTGGATGGTGGGGACCAGGCTCTGCCCTTGGATGGTGGCGACCAGGCTCTCTGTTGAGGTCACTGCCCCTCAGATGGTGGTAACGAGGCTCCACCTTTGGATGTTGGCGATGTGGCTCTCCGTTGAGGTCCTTGTCCCTCAGATGGTGGCAACGAGGCTCTCTGTTTATCACTACCCCTTGGATGGTGGTATTAAGGGTCTTCCCTCGAATGGTGGTGAGGAGGCTCACCGTTGATGTCATTGCCCCTTGGATGGTGATGAAGAGGCTCTGTGTTGATACTGTTTTTTTCAGTGGCGATTATCAGGCCACTGGCGGCAATTCACATTCTCGCTCAGGTAGGTGAAGCCGTCAAATCTCTTCTGGTGGCATGGAGCTATCGGCTCCCCTTGGTCTTCATTTTGAATCAGTTCATCCCCTGGAACTCCTTCACTCAGGTTTTCCTCATGAATCTGGAAAGAGAAAAAAGTATTTTGTCAATGTTTCTGTTTGATAGGGAAAGAATCCCTAGAAATCTCCCCCTTGCGCTGGGACTCCTCCCGTATACTTACATATCGAGATGGAAATGGTGGTGGTGAGTTCCCTTTCTCTATCTTCTTCCAGTCCACCTTGCTGAAGTAGGGGTGTTCTCTGATATCTCTTACTAGACTCATCCGCATGTCTTGGTCTTTAAATAAGCACTGTAAAAAGGAACAAAATATAATAAGATACACTGGAATAACATGAACAATCTATGAACAATTGAATATTGGATTCTGACAGTTACATATTTCAGTTTCTATTATTTTGCCTTCTGACCTGCTACTATATCCTGATTGGATTGGATGGTAGCATGGGGCCTTATTTGTGTCACATTAGTTCAGAATAGTTATTAAAGGAAAGAAACATCAGATATTTTGCAATTAATTGTGAATTAGGAATGTCTTAAAAAAGAGATTTCTATGAAATCTGCACCTGCCATGATCTTTCTTATGACTCTGGCAGTCCCAGGGGAGTTCTATATGTTGTCTGTGCACGGAATGTCCCCAGAAATTGAATTCAATGTGTGTGCGATTGGCCCCATCACTATCCAATGGAACCACCCGGACCGTAAATTAAAAATTTAAAGTTAAACACATCCTGGGTTTTAGGGGACACAATGGCTGCGGCTTTCCTCACACATCCTCTGCAATAGGATTTCCATTCTTTGGATTGTACTTTCTATGACTTTTCCACTGCTAAATGGACACAAGGGCTGCTTCTTTCCTTATGACAGGGGAAGGCAGATCCTTCCATTAAGCAGTCAGCTTGCTGAAAGTACAGCTATGACCTCCATCGGTAAGAAGGTGGAATCATGTTTAATAAAATCCTATTAAGATATAATGTATGCAACAGGGAAAGAACATTGTCACTTAAAGTGCTTGTAAACCCTTACAACACACTTTGACCTCCAGGTAAGTCTAGATTAAAGCTTACCTGTAGGTCCAAGATATATCTCCTAAACCTACACGGTTTAGGAGATATCTGCCAAAAGACAGGCACCGCTGTCTATGGCGCATGCGCCGTAGACAACGGCGGGCAGGCACACTGAGCGCGGCACCGTCAACGAATATGCCGCGCGTGGCGGCTCCCGTGCGCATGCGCGGGAGTGACGTCATCGCGGCTTCGATGAATGACAGCGGCGGAGCAGCGAGACCCACCGAGAAGATGGAGGCTCCATACACAAGGGGACAGCGGTGACTTCGCTGGCTCCTGTGTCAGATAAGTGACACATAATGGACTATTATGCGATGTGATGCGATGCATAGTAGTCCATTATGCTTTACCTTTGCTAGGAATGAAAGAGGAAGTAAACTCATCAGGGTTTACTTCCTCTTTAAAAGATGTAAAAGTTCTATGTATACTTACCCTCTCTATGATGTCATGGAGATTAGCGTCCATTTCATATGAATAATACGGTGTCATGGTGGTCACCATCATCGCTTCTTGCTCTCTGGTCTCGTTGCCAAGAAGAAATGGATGCAAACCGAAAGTCATCTTATAGACTATTATTCCCAGGGAATAATAATCAGCCGCACCGAAGTATGGAATGTGATGAAGGACCTGTAGAAACATAAATAGAAAAAGAAGGATGAGCTGATTGTTGGGTAGAGGACGGAGACGACTCAATGCTGATATATGTGATCTATGAATCCTCCCAGGACTCCTAAAATTGTGCTCAAAAGACCTCAAACCAAGGCGGAGCTTGTGAATATTGGAGGTGGGGCTTTAGGTCTTGCAGAGACACAAAAGGAAATTGGTTGAAATCTTCCAAATTGAGGTAAATTTCACCAGAACAGGTGTGCCCGTTGAAGGTTTCTCCTCCCCTCGTGTTCTGGGGAAATATCTAAAACTCTCACTTTCTGTCTCAATGACAATGGTCACCAATACAAACCAATGGGGACAAATACCCCTGGAATATTGTTCCAGCCTGGAAACCCACTGAAATCAACCAGGTCACCAGTAAAGAAATTCTTAATTTAGTGAAAAGTTACCTCCCTTTAGCTTATCTCTATATCCCATTATAACAAATATTACAATTAGGTCTAATATCAGGTGGAAAGCAAGTATCTTACCTCTGGCGCCATGTACCCTCGTGTCCCCGCATTCCCTATAATCCTTGTGGACTCTGTGACACCGACCACTGCCAAGCCGAAATCGGCTATTTTGATGTGGCCGGCGTCGTCCACAAGAATATTTCCAAACTTGAGATCTCGGTGGATGATCGCCCTAGAATGGAGAAACTGCAGACCGCAGATCATTTCCGCTAAGAAGTATCTGATGGGGGAAAGAGATAGAGGAATTAGCATCACAAATCATCACAGAGTAATGAAATCTAAAGATGAAATGACTTCCCCCTGTAATACATAGGGGTATGGATGGACGAGGCTCAGGTGAAGGGGCTGACTACATCGCTGGCTGTGGTCAGTCACCCCCGACTCCAGAGTGACCCGTTCATTGATCTTACCTTATGGTGTCCTCAGGAAATGGAAATGTTTCCAAGACATTATGGAGATCCCCTCTGCTCAGGCATTCCAGGACAAAGACGAGATGATTCTGTGTGAACACAAGAGATAAAGTTTACATTATAGACATGCAGGATTTCATTTTGTGGAGGAATAGACAGACACACTTAATTTAGGAAAACCGGACAGAGGAACTACGTAGGCCGCCATTACTGGACTGTCCTTATTGCAATGCTAGTTCTGTCTGGTCTGGTAAAGAAGATTGGAAGGTGAAAAGACTTACCTTTGTCTGGAACGTTCCACACAGATGTGTAATAAATGGACACTCCCTGGTTTTTTTCAGCACATCACGTTCTAAGAAAACCATCTCACTATCGTAATGAAGTAATTTTCTCTTTTCCACAAGTTTAACCGCCAGCTTCTGGTCAATGGCGGGATGAGAGGCCAAGATCACTTTCCCATATCCCCCCTGTCCAAGGACTCTATAACAGGTCATGTGTTCAAAGGAGAGTACACATGACTGGTCCTTGGTGACCTCGCTGGATGGTACTGGTGAGGCGATCCCATGGTTTGTGCTGCCGATGGAAAAAAATTCTAGACTCTCAACACCACTGCTGAGTTCAATATATGAAGAGGGATAGCTTGATATTGCAGTGTGGTATGATGAGAGTGATAGGGATCTGCTTCTCCATTCAGCTACCTCCATGTCCTTGCTGGTGGGGGGACTAACTTCTGTTTTCTTGTCCTCAGAGAAGGGAATGGCTGCCGTATTGTTGTCTTCGGTGGATGGACTGGCTGCCGTATTGTTGTCTTCGGTGGATGGACTGGCTGCAGTAGTGTTGTCCTCAGTGGATGGACTGGCTGCCGTAATGTTGTCCTCCGTGGATGGACTGGCTGCAGTAGTGTTGTCCTCGGTGGATGGACTGGTTGCCGTAATGTTGTCCTCGGTGGATGGACTGGCTGCAGTAGTGTTGTCCTCGGTGGATGGACTGGCTGCCGTAATGTTGTCCTCGGTGGATGGACTGGCTGCAGTAGTGTTGTCCTCGGTGGATGGACTGGCTGCAGTAGTGTTGTCCTCGGTGGATGGACTGGCTGCCGTAATGTTGTCCTCCGTGGATGGACTGGCTGCCGTAATGTTGTCCTCCGTGGATGGACTGGCTGCAGTAATGTTGTCCTCGGTGGATGGACTGGCTGCCGTAATGTTGTCCTCAGTGGATGGACTGGTTGTCGAAATGTTGTCCTCGGTGGATGGACTGGTTGTCGAAATGTTGTCCTCCGTGGATGGACTGGTTGTCGAAATGTTGTCCTCCGTGGATGGACTGGTTGTCGTAATGTTGTCCTCAGTGGATGGACTGGCTGCAGAACTGTTGTCCTCGGTGGATGGACTGGCTGCAGTGATGTTGTCCTCCATAGTCTCAGACTGTGCGGTCTCCTGGTCCTCATTGGTGGATGGAGTGACATGCATGTCCTTGTCCTCCATGGTTGGGTCCTGCACAGTCTTCTGGTCCTCATTGGTGGATGGAGTGACTTGGTTTTGTTCGTCCTCCATCATTTTATCCAGTTTAGCCTTACTGGTGTACGGGACCCGTATGTAAGGCTGTCTGACGTTGAGACGATCTTCAATTTGTCCTGGAGAGAGAAGAAGAAAACAGTCATTTTTATTCTTGCTCTTTACATGTGATTGATCGATCTTACACAGAATCGGTGGACATTGAGATGGATTGTCTCTTACATATATGGGTGTCGTCTGTGTTATGGAAATAATCTCTTATTACATATTTCTCTTCATGGTGATTCTCTATATACATTATGGCAGTATTTATATAAATAAACAAAAAATATTAATATATAAAAATATATAAATTTGTGTTACCTATCTCTCTCTCTCTCTCTCTCTCTATATATATTTTGTTTTGTTATCTATCCCTATTTATATATATATATATATATATATATATATATATATATATATATATATATATATATATATATAATTATTATTATTATTATTATATACGATTTATATAGCGCCAACAGTTTACGCAGTGATTTTTTTTTTTTTTTTTTTACATGCAGAGCAGAGTATTTTTGGGTTCATAGACATCAACAAAAACACATCAAAAACAATTGTACTTGTGTTTTTTATGCATTTTTGTTGGGGTTTTGTTTAAAAAAAAAAAAAGTATGAAAAATGTGGTGGAAAACGTAGAAAATACATCAAGCGCACACCCAGAGGTGTAAACTTGGCCATATACTACTTACCATCAACATCATCTGGATTGGTGATGGTGATTTTGTGGTGTCGGAAGAGGCAGATTCTGCCTATGGCAGCCCTGATCCTCTTCCCTATTGCCCTGGCTCCTCCCCTAATAGGGGCGGTAGCGGTGGGCGGTGCATTTGTAGGGTGCTCCCCTGTAATTGGGCGCACGTTTAGTAATAAAACGGAATCCTCTTGGTTGGAATTCAGAAGATTCTTCGCCCTGTAACCGTTTTTTCTCAGAAATCGTGTCATTGTTCTCATAGAACGAGTAACACTGCAGAGAGATAGAAATCGCTTCCTGCTCGGTCAGAATACACAAAGCAAGTGAGCTGCAAGTCCTGTGCGATTCTATTCATGGGCAGAGGGGGGGGGGAAGGGGGGGCTGCTCTGACATCACAGGTCACATGACCTTGCTGCTCCAATCACAATGTCTGAATTCACACAGCTTCAACAGCCGTTCTATTTTTAGCTCCAACTGACAAACATTCAAATCTACCATTCTGTTTTTTTTTTTGTTTTTTTACTGCCAATCTTTATTGAGCTGTGTGCGTGAGGTCAATGTACAAAGATAACACGTTACCATGATGATCCTTTTTTTTGGGGGGGGAGGGGGGGTGGTGAACAGTGTTTTGGGAAAAACAAAAAAAAAAAAAAAAATTTTTAAACTTTTAATGCTAAAAAATTTTTTTTTAATTTTTCCCCCCCCGAAATCTAAAAGATGTCACAATGATAAATTGCGAACACCTGTACAAAGGCCATAAATGACGTAATCATGACTATCCATAGTTTACAGGTTACCGCTTTACATGTACAGAGGAGGTCTAGTACTAGAATTTCTGCCCGTGATCTGATGTTCGCGGTGATACTGCACATGTGTGGGGCGATTGCGGTTTGCGTGTCTTCAGGACCGACGCACGCATCATCCTTTGCTCGTTAGTATTGGTGGGGGGGGGGGGGGGGCGGTGGGGACACTTTTTATTTTAATTTTTTTAAATGAATTTCTATATTTTGTAAAATATTTTTGCACTGTTACTTTAACAGCCCTCCATGCCGTTTCTTCACTACCAAGTGCCGTGACTTACACGTGGGAGTGACGTCACGCAACGCCAAACCAGTTACAGAGCCGGAGTCCGCCGCAGCCCCCGGGTGAAGATGGACGCGGCCTCCAGCAGGGACAGAGCGGGCTTCCTTTGCAGGTAAGTGCCACATTACATACTAGCCCATTATGCTTTTTTACTTTGCAGAGGAAAAAAAGAGGAAGTAAATCCCTTCAGGGTTTTCTTCCTCTTTAACAGCCAACAGGCAACGTGGCACAGAGTCAGCGGGCAGAGCCCCTCCAGTAAACAAGCCAAGGTCGGAGTAGTTAGATGAGGGTGAGAACAGAAGGGAAGTCCAAAGACAAGCCGGGTCATACATGAGTGAGATGAAGACCATTCAGCAACTGCACACAGGGATAGACCCGTTTATACAGGGCCACTGGGTGCCAAGTGCTAATTGGTATGTGCACGTGCCCGCCCACGAATATGTGCGCAATGAACCGGCACGGTATAAGTGACATTGGTCTTTGCACATTAGCAATTTGCTTACTGGACACTTAATGGTTGGTGGCATTCATGGTTCCTTCAATGATCTTTAGTCCCCCAGTGGCGGCAGCCAGGGCCGGACTGGGAATAAAAACCAGCCCTGGAAAAAATTTCATACCAGCCCCACAGCATAACGTCATTATTTTCTTGTTTGTGAAAAGGGAAAACCATACATATTAAAGCACATTTGATGAAGAGAGTATTATATATAGATATGAAATCACATAGGGAGATATATATATATCCTTCCAGAGGATCTGTTTGCTGTGAGATGGAGCGGTCCCTGGCCACCTGCACCTTCAGCCATCCTCAAAGAGCAGGGGGGGAGTGGAGATTACAGGGGTGGAGAGCATAGAGTGCTGGGGGGGGGCTTGAGAGCACTGGGGGGGCTTCAGAAAGAACAGGGGTGTAGAGCACGGTAGGCTAAGAGCACTGGCAGGCTAATAGTGTGGGGTGGTGAAGAGCACTTGGGGCAGAGAAACAGGAGTGGAGAGCACAGGGGCTGGAGAGTACTGGGGGGGTACAAAGTGCAGGTGGGAGTGAAGAGCAATGGGGGGAGCTTGAGAGCACCAGTGGGGGCTAGAAAGAACAGTGGTAGAAAGCACGAGGGACTGGAGAGCTCTATGGGGGGTGAAGGGCACTGGTAGGGTTGGAGAGCACATGGGTGGGGGCAAAATGCAGGGGGGAGTGGAGAGTACAGGGGTGGGGAGTGGAGAGTGCTGGGTGGAGCCATAAATAACGGGTGGAGCACTGGGGGGGGGAGAACAGGGGGGGAAGCACTGGGGGGAGGGAAGAACTGGGGGGAGTGCAGAGTGCTGGGTGGAGAACGGGGGGAGGTCACTGGGGCAATGGAGAACACTGGGGGAGAACAGGGGGAAGAGGGCACTTGGGGGAGAACAGAGGGGAGAGCACTGGAGGGAGGAGAGCACTGGGGGGAAAGAACAGGGGGGAGAGCACTTGGGGGGGAAAAACAGGGAGGTGAGCACTGGGAGGGAAGAACAGGGGGGAGAAGAACAGGGGGGAGAGCTGGGGGGGCATTGGGGGAGTGGAGAGCACAGGGGGGAGAACGGGGAGGAGCACTGGGGGGAGTGGAGAGCACTGGGGGAGAGAACGGGGGGAAGAGAACAGGGGGGAGAGCACTGGGAGGGGGAACAGGGGGGAGAGCACGGGGGGGGGGAGGACTGGAGAGCAGGGGGGGAGAACAGGGGGGAGAGCATGGGGGGAGAACACTGGCGGGACTGGAGAGCAACGGGTGGGGGGAGAGTACTGGCGGGGGAACAGGGGGGAGTGGAGAGCACTGAGATGGTGGCTAGAGACGGAGAGCAGGGGGGGGCAACAAGAACAGGGGAGGAGAGAATTGTGGGGGGGGAGGAAACGGGAGAGTGTGGTGGTGGAGAGCACTGGGGGGGGGGGCAGGAGAGTGTGGTGGTGGAGGAGAGCACTGGGGGGAGGGCAGGAGAGTGTGGTGGTGAAGAGGAGCACTGGGGGGGCAGGAGAGTGGAGAGCACTGGGGGGGGGGGGGAAGAACAGGGGGGGGAGAGCACTGGGGGGAAAAGAACTGGGGGGGAGAGCACTGTGGGGGAAGAACAGGGGGGGAGTACAGAGCGCTGGGGGGAGAACGGGGGGGAGGGCACTGGGGGAGTCGAGAGCACTGGGGGAGAACAGGGGGGGAGAGGTGACTGGGAGGGAGAACGGGGGGGAGGGAGAGAGCGGGGGACAGCACTGGGGGAGTGGAGAGCACGGGGGGGGGGGGAAATACAGGGAGGAGAGAACTGGGGGGGAGTGCACTGGGGGAGTGCAGAGCGCTGGGGGGAGAACAGGGGGGAGGGCACTGGGGGGGAAAGAACAGGTGGGAGAGCACTGGGGGGAAAGAACAGGTGGGAGAGCAGAGCGCTAGGGGGGGGAGCACTAGGGGAGTGGAGAGAACGGGGGAGGAGAATACTGGGAGGGGGAACAGGGGGGAGAACAGGAGGGAGAGCACGGGGGAGAGAGGGACTGGGAGAGCAGCGGCGGGGGGGAGAACACTGGGGGGGACCTGGAGAGCAACGGGGGGAGAGCACTGGGGGAGTGGAGAGCACTGAGATGGTGGCTAGAGAAGGATGGGGAGAGCAGGAGAGCAGGGGGGGCGGGAAGTGGAGGGAGAGCACTGGGGGGGGGGGCAGGAGAGTGTGGAAGTGGAGGAGAGAACTGGGGGGGGGGAGGAGAGTTTGGTGGTGGAGAGGAGCACTGGGGGGGGGGGGGGGGCAGAAAGAGTGGGTGATGGGGGGGCAGGAGAGTGTGGTGGTGGAGAGGAGCACGGGGGGGGGGGGGAGAGTGTGGTGGTGGAGGAGAGCACTGGGGGGGGGGGAAGGAGAGTGTGGTGGTGGAGGAGAGCACTGGGGGGGGGCAGGAGAGTGTGGTGGTGGAGGAGAGCACTGGGGGGGGGGCAGGAGAGTGTGGTGTTGGAGGAGAGCACTGGGGGGCAGGAGAGTGTGGTGGTGGAGGAGAGCACTGGGGGGGGGGGCAGGAGAGTGTGGTGGTGGAGGAGAGCACTTGGGGTGGGGCAGGAGAGTGTGGTGGTGGAGGAGAGCTCTTTGGGGGCAGGAGAGTGTGGTGGTGGAGGAGGAGCACTTGGGGGGGGGGCAGGAGAGTGTGGTGGTGGAGGAAGCACTTTGGGGGCAGGAGAGTGTGGTGGTGGAGGAGAGCACTGGAGGGGGCAGGAGAGTTTGGTGGTGGTGGAGAGCACTGGGGGGGGGGGAGTGGTGGTGGGTGGAGGAGAGCACTTGGGAGGGGGGGCAGGGAGCACAAGGTGAACTGGGGACAGTACAGTAAGTTGGATGGGAGAATCGGCAGCCCCCCCCCCCCCCCCCCCGATCCTCCTATCCAGGCACTGTGGCACACAGGACGGGCTGTACCTGCAGCATCTCCTGCGGATCACAGCGCTGGCTGGCTCTTTGTTCGGCGGCCGCTCTGTAACATGGCCCCGCCCCCTCAGACCGGCTCGTGTGATAGGCGGAAAGTTGATTCTCTCTACTATCACACGAGCCGGTCTGAGGGGGCGGGGCCATGTGCAGAGCGGCCGCCGAACAAAGAGCCAGCCAGCGCTGTGATCCGCAGGAGACGCACTAATGCAGCCGCAACTAAAAGCGGCCCCATGGCAGGCGGCCTACCGGGAATCTCCCGGTATCCCGGTAGGTCAGTCCGGCCCTGCCGGCAGCACTCATGCAGCCCCAGACCATGACACCCCCCCCCCCCCCCCACCATGGCTGACTGTAGACAAGACACACTTGTCTTTGTCCTTCTCACCCGGTTGCCCCCACACACGCTTGTCACCATCTGACACCAAAATACGTTTATCTTGTCTCATCAGAGCACAGGACATGGTTCTGAGCTGCAGCTCAGTTTCAGGGTCTCGGCAATCTTCTTATAGCCTAGGCCATCTTTATGTAGAGCAACAATTCTTATATCAGATCCTCAGAGAGTTCTTTGCCATGAGGTGCCATGTTGTACTTCCTGTGACCAGTATGAGAGAGTGAGAGCGATAACACCAAATTTAACACACCTGCTCCCCATTCACACCTGAGACCTTGTAACACTAACGAGTCACATGACATCGGGGGGAGGCAAATGGCTAATTGGGCCCAGTCTGGACATTTTCAGTTAGGGGTGTACTGACTTTTGTTGCCAGCAGTTTAGAAATTAATGGCTGTGTGTTGAGTTATTTTGAGGGGACAGGAAATTTACACTGTATACAAGCTGTACACTCACTACTTTACATTGTAGACAAGTGTCATTTCTTCAGTGTGTCACATGAAAAGAGAGAAGAAATGTGAGAGGGTGTACTTACTTTTGTCAGATGCTGTATAATGTGATTCTGCAGGCTGTGCTGTGATTCCTCAGATCACATGCTGATCACCGGGTCTCGGCCATGACTGACCGCCGGCGATTGGCTCTGAGGTTCACTGAACACAACTCTGTGAATGTAAACAACACAGAGCTGTATTCAGTGACGAGGGATCTCTGCTAAGCAGGGAATGAAAGCAGCTCGATCCTCAGTAAATGCAGCACACAGTACACACATAAACACTGGCTACTTACATATTTAACCCCTTGATCAACCTAGATGTTACCCCCTTCCAGCCCAGTGTCATTAGTACAGTGACAGTACATATTATTAGCATTGATCACTGTATTAGTGTCAGTGGTGATGTCAGTTAGTTCCCCCCAGGGTCAGTTAGTGTCAGATTTCCCGCTCCTCTATCACAGTCCCAGTAAAAATTGCTGTTCACTGCCAATTCATGCAGAGCGAGTATTTTTGGGTCCATAGACATCAACAGAAACGCATCAAAAACAATTGTACTTGTGTTTTTTATGCATTTCTGTTGGGGTTTCGTGTTAAAAAAAACAAAAAAAAAGTATGAAAAATGTGGTGGAAAACATAGAAAATACATCAAGCGCACACCCAGAGGGGTAAACTTGGCCATACACTACTTACCATCAACATCATCTGGATTGGTGATGGTGATTTTGTGGTGTCGGAAGGGGCAGATTCTGCCTATGGCAGTCCTGATCCTCTTCCCTATTGCCCTGGCTCCTCCCCTAATAGGGGCGGTAGCGGTGGGCGGTGCATTTGTAGGGTGCTCCCCTGTAATTGGACGCACGTTTAGTAATAAAACGGAATCCTCTTGGTTGGTATTCAGAAGATTCTTCGCCCTGTAAATCTTTCTCACAAATCGTGTCATTGTTCTCATAGAACGAGTAACACTGCAGAGAGATAGAAATCGCTTCCTGCTCGGTCAGAATACACAAAGCAAGTGACCTGCAAGTCCTGTGCGATTCTATTTATATGGGCAGAAGGGGGGGGAAGGGGGGGCTGCTCTGACATCACAGGTCACATGACCTTGCTGCTCCAATCACAACAGCCGTTCTATTTTTAGCTCCAACTGACAAAAAATTCATAACTGCCGTTGACCTCTATCCAACGGCCGCTGACCTTTTGGAGGGGCCCTAGACA
Source organism: Lithobates pipiens (assembly GCF_037356315.1). Classification (NCBI taxonomy): domain Eukaryota; kingdom Metazoa; phylum Chordata; class Amphibia; order Anura; family Ranidae; genus Lithobates; species Lithobates pipiens. The sequence goes on from NW_027507764.1 coordinate 3,070,073, forward strand.
CCATTGTCATCTCTGAACTCTGTGTATTTACCATGTAGTGTTTCCATTATGTGGTTTCTCTGTGATTGTTATCTTGAAATTTGTGTTATTGTCACTCATTTCTTTAATAAATATTTATTCGTATTTTAATATTTTTCACATTTGATTTACTATATTTTGGTACCGTAATCGTCCCCCTTCCTTTTTTTTGCTCAAAGGTTCCCTCTGGAGTCCCCATCATTTCAGCTTCTGTTTCCCTATTCAAATCTGACATTCTGGTGAACAGCTTTTTTTTTTTTTGTAACTGAAAATCTTTATTGAGCTGTGTGTGTGAGGTCAATGTACAAAGATAACACGTTACCATAACGGTCCTTTGTTTTTTTGGAGACAGAGATTTATTAATCACTGTGGGGGGGATTATTAAGGAAGGAAAAAAACGATCTCTTTTTCCATTATAAATCATTATATATTATATTATATTATATTATAAATAATTATAAATTATATTATATTATATTATTATTATATTATTATATATTATATTATATTATATTATATTATATTATATTATAAATCATTGTAAATAAAAATCCCAGCACAGTGCACACTGATTGCTACTAAATTATATTATTATATTATTATATTATATTATATTATAAATCATTATAAATTATATTATATTATATATTATATTATTATTATATTATTATATATTATATTATATTATATTATAAATCATTGTAAATAAAAATCCCAGCACAGTGCACACTGATTGCTACTAAATTATATTATTATATATTATATTATATTATATTATATTATATTATAAATCATTGTAAATAAAAATCTCAGCACAGTGCACAGTGATTACTACTAAATTATATTATTATATATTATATTATATTATATTATATTATATTATATTATATTATATTATATTATAAATCATTATAAATTATATTATATTATATTATTATTATTATATATTATATTATATATTATATTATATTATATTATATTATATTATATTATAAATCATTGTAAATAAAAAATCCCAGCACAGTGCACACTGATTGCTACTAAATTATATTATTATATATTATATTATATTATATTATATTATAAATCATTATAAATTATATTATATTATATATTATATTATATATTATATTATTATTATTATATTATTATATATTATATTATATATTATATTATATTATATTATAAATCATTGTAAATAAAAATCCCAGCACAGTGCACACTGATTGCTACTAAATGGACAATGAAGATTCATTCCGGTATTGAGGGGGTTAAATTAACGGTTTTTATTACATTTCAAATTTGCCTTCTGAAGCCAAATGCAAATCTTCCTTAACCTCTTCCTGGCCGGGCTTTTTCTGCCACATTTTGTTCACAAGTTTAAATCTGTATTTTTTTATCGAAAATGCTTAAAAACCCCGAAAACATTATAATTAATTTTTTTTATTTATTATTTATTTATTTATTTATTTTCTTAGCAGGGACCCTAGGGAATACAACGGGGGAGGTTTGCAATTTTTTTTTTTTTTTTATGTCACATGGTATTTGCACAGTGTTTTGGGAAAAACTAAAAAAATAAATAAAAAAAAAAGACACTTGTTAACCCTTTGCCTACTGGGCACTTAAACCCCCCTCCTGCCCAGACCAATTTTCAGCTTTCGGTGCTCTCACACTTTGAATGACAATTACTCAGTCATGTAACACTGTACCCAAATTAATTTTTTGTCCTTTTTTTCCCCACAAATAGAGCTTTCTTTTGGTGGTATTTGATCACCTCTGGGGTTTTTTAATTTTTTGCGCTATAAATGAAAAAAGAGTGAAAATTTTGGAAAAAAAACGCATTTTTCTTTGTTTCTGTGACAGAATTATGCAAATTATGAATTTTTCTTCATAAATTTTGGCCACAATTTATACGGCTACATATCTTTGGTAAAAATAACCCAAATTAGTGGATATTATTTGGTCTTAGTGAAAGTTAGAGAATCTACAAGCTGTGGTGCAAATCGCACAAAATTTATCACATCTGATGTACTGGTGGCCGATCTCATTTCTTGTGACCCGAACAAGTCAGGAAAGTACAAATACCCCCCAAATCACCCCTTTTTTTGGAAAGTAGACATTCCAAGGTATTTAGTAAGAGGCATGGTGAGGTTTTTACACTAACCGGTGCTTCTTTGCAGTGGTTCATCTCTCCCTCCTCACACGCTGTCTGTGTGAGGAGGAAGAGCGGCGATGAGAGATGATCTCATATGTTTACATATGAGATCATCTCTCATTGGGCACGCCGATCACGCTGTAAACGGCCGCTGTGATTGGCCGTTTACAGGGATCTGTTACTGGCTGTGTCCGGGGGACATGGCCAGCACAGAACTTTAAAGTTAAAGGGAGGACGTCCAGGGACGCCCTCCCGGCAGATAGCGTCCGCGCTGCAGCCGTCTTTTGGCTATAGCGCGGGTGCGAAGTGGTTAAAATTTTTTAATGCTTAAAGCGGAGGTCCACCCTAAAGTGGACCTTCCGCTCATCGGAACCCTCCCCCCCTCCGGTGCCACAATCGGCACCTTTCAGGGGGGAGGGGGGTGCAGTTACCTGGATAATAAAGGCTCCATTTCCTGATTCCCATACCCAAGATGGCGGCGGCAGCACTCGAGTGTCGATCTAGAGATGTGCCGACATCGCGGGCGCGCTGGACAGGTAAGTGTCATTATTTTAAAAGTCAGCAGCTGCAGTATTTGTAGCTGCTGGCTTTTAAAAAAAAAAAAAAAACGCGGAGTCCCGGTGGACTCCCACTTTAAAGAAAAAAAAAAAACATAATACATGTTTGCGGTGATACTGCACATGTGTGGGGCGATCGCGGTTTGCGTGTCTTCAGGACCGACGCACGCATTCGCCTTTGATCGCTAGTATTGGTGGGGGTGGGGACACTTTATTTTCATTTTTTTTAAATTAATTTTTATATTTTTATATATTTATATATATATTTTATATATTTTTTCAAATATTTTTGCACTGTTACTTTAACAGCCCTCCATGCCGTTTCTTCACTACCAAGTGCCATGACTTACACGTGGGAGTGACGTCACGCGACGACAACCAGTCACAGAGCCGGAGTCCGCCGCAGCCCCAGGGTGAAGATGGACGCGGCCTCCAGCGGGGACAGAGCGGGCTTCCTTTGCAGGTAAGTGCCACATTACATACTAGCCCATTATGCTTTTTTTACTTTGCAGGGGAAAAAAAGAGGAAGTAAATCCCTTCAGGGTTTTCTTCCTCTTTAACAGCCAACAGGCAACGTGGCACAGAGTCAGCGGGCAGAGCCCATCCAGTAAACAAGCCAAGGTCGGAGTAGTTAGATGAGGGTGAGAACAGAAGGGAAGTCCAAAGACAAGCCGGGTCATACATGAGTGAGATGAAGACCATTCAGCAACTGCACACAGGGATAGACCCGTTTATACAGGGCCACTGGGTGCCAAGTGCTAATTGGTATGTGCACGTGCCCGCCCACGAATATGTGCGCAATGAGCCGGCACGCTATAAGTGACATTGGTCTTTATCAATTTGCTTACTGGACACTTAAACCCCCCTCCCCCCTCCTGCCCAGACCAATCTTCAGCTTTCGGCGCTGTCACACTTTGAATGACAATTCCACCGTCATACAACACTGTACACAAATGTCATTTTTATCCTTTTTTTCCCACAAATAGAACTTTCTTTTGGTGATATTTAATCACAGCTGGTTTTATTTTTTGCTAAACAAACCCAAAAAATTGAAAATTTTGAAAGAAAAAAAAAATCATGTTTAATAGTTTGTTATAAAATTTTGCAAACATGCAATTGTTCTCCTTCATTGATATGCGCTGATGAGGCGGCACTTGTGGGCACTGATACGCTGCACTTGTGTGCACTGATACGCTGCACTTGTGGGCACTGATACGCTGCACTTGTGGGCACTGATACGCTGCACTTGTGGGCACTGATACGCTGCACTTGTGGGTACTTATACGCTGCACTTGTGGGCACTGATAGGCACAGATAAGGTGGCACTTATGGGGATAGATAAGGCCACTGATAAGGTGGCACGGGTGGGTGACACTGATGGGTGGCGCTGATAGGTACCACTGATAGATGGCACTGATGGGCACTGATAGGTGGCACTGATGTGCACCACTGTTTTTGAGGCACTGATTGTGGTCACTGATAGGTACCACTGATAGGTGACACTGATGGGCACTGGCAGGTGACAGTGATGGGCACTGTTGTTGAGGCACTAATTGTGGTCACTGATAGGTGGCACTGTGGGCACTGATGGTTGGTGCTGGTAGGCACTGGTAGGCAGCACTGTTGCCTATTGGTGGGCACTGAGGATCTGGGAGCAGCATGCCATGATCGGGACTGATGTCCCTCTCACAGCCGCCGGTGATCGGCTTTTTTTCTCTCTTCACGCTGTCAGCGAGAGGAGAAAAGATAGCCGATTACCGGCTCTGTTGACATCACATGATCAGCTGTCATTGGCTGGCAGCTGATCACATGGTAAGAGGCCAGAATCGACCCCTTACTCCGATCTGTGATCCAGTGACTCTCATAGACTCGCTTATCACAAGCGCGCCGCACACTCCCTGCAGGGGGCGCTCAGGCCATTCAGGCATCGGGAGGATGTCAATAGATGCACTCCCGGCAAAGCAAGTCCGCACTGTTGCCGTCATTCGGCTATAGCGTGGATCTGAAGTGGTTAATATTAGCACATGTGCAATGTGCACACGCATGAGCGGGACTCTGCACCGGCCTTTTGATGATAGAAATCCGGTTTACCTTACAGAGCGGGAGAGAGCGGGAGAGAGCGGGTGAGAGCGGGTGAGAGCGGGTGAGAGCGGGAGAGAGCGGGTGAGAGCGGGTGAGAGCGGGAGAGAGCGGGTGAGAGCGGGTGAGAGCGGGAGAGAGCGGGTCCCCGCACATTTGTTTTTTGTAAGAACACTTTTTTTTTTGTATCATTGGAAAGGTTTTCTGCATTCAGCGTGCATATTGATCATATTGAGCATATTGAGCGCTGGTCGCCATGTGGTGATTTGCTGCACTTTATTTATTGGCACCGCATAGAATCTCTTTCTAGCACTTTTTTCAGGTGCGCCTTTCTTTTTTTTTCACCTTTTTGTTGCGGTTTTTGTGGTGAGTTGGCGGGGAGTCCGTGTTTACCTTCGTCTGTTTGATGGGCATACACATTAGTATAGTGAATGGTAACAGGAGTGGGGGATGGGGAATTAGTGGGTGTGGTTTGGACTATTATTCTATTATGTCCATCATATACCCCACCTGTATGAGCATTGTGTATGGAGTGTGTCCTATAATCTGAACGTTTAACGTTATATACATGACCTACACTAGAGAATTGATACTATGGGGGGTTGATTTAGGAAAAAGGCGAATCCACTGCGCACTACAAGTGCACTTGAAGGTGCAGTCGCTGTAGATCTGAGGGGAAGCTCTGCTGATTTCTATCATCCAATCACGTGCAACCAAAAATGCTGTTTATTATTTCCCCTCAGATCTACAGTGACTGGATTTCCCTTTAATAAATAAACTCCCATGACTACCTGGCTGAGACCACCATGTTGCTAATGCCATCATGGTTCCCTTATGAGATAATGGGGGGAGGGGTTTTGTTTTGGGAGCCGATGATCTCTCCCTTTAATCACTTTCCTACCGGGCACTTTCACCCCCTTCCTGCCCAGGACAATTTTCAGATTTCAGCCCCATCTCACTTTGAATGACAATTACGCAGTCATGTAACATTGTACACATAGAACATTTTTATCACTTTTGTTCACACAAATAGAGACTTTTTTGGTGGTATTTAATAACCACTGGAGGGGGAGGGGGGGGGTATTTTTTTGCTAAATAAACGAAAAAAGAAAAAAGAAAATTTTGAAAAACATAAAAAGTTTTCATAGTTTGTTATAAAATTCTGGAAATGTTATTTTTTCTCCTTAACAGATGTGCACTGATGAGGCGGCACTGATTGGCGCTGATGAGGCAGCACTGGTGGGCACACATCGGCAGCACTGGTGGGCACACATTGGCAGCACTGGTGGGCACACATTGGCAGCACTGGTGGGCACACATTGGCAGCACTGGTGGGCACACATTGGCAGCACTGGTGGGCACAGTTGGGACTGCCCTGATTATCAATGTAGATGTCCCTTTAACAGAAGCCGTTTATCGGATCTCCTCTCCTCATGCTGTGAGTGGGAGGAAAGGCGCGCCAATTACCGACTTCTATTTACATCCGCGATCAGCTGTGATTGGATACAGCTGCTCATGTGATAAAGAGCCACTGATTGGCTTTTTACCACATGAGCAGATTATAGTCCTCTTCCCCTCCCCCATGATGACATCACGGAGTTGGTGGATGTTGGAGACCTTCCCCTCCTCCACCTTCCGTTTGAGGATCCCCCACAGATGATCAATAGGGTTTAGGTCTGGAGACATGCTTGGCCAGTCCATCACCTTTACCCTCAGCTTCTTTAGCAAGGCAGTGGTGGTGTTGGAGGTGTGTTTGGGGTGGTTATCATGTTGGAATACTGCCCTGCGGTCCAGTCTCTGAAGGGAGGGGGTCATGCTCTGCTTCAGTATGTCACAGTACATGTTGGCATTCATGGTCCCCTCAATGATCTGTAGCCCCCCAGTGCCGGCAGCACTCATGCAGCCCCAGACCATGACACCCCCACCCCCATGCCTGACTGTAGACAAGACACACTTGTCTTTGTCCTCCTCACCTGGTTGCCCCCACACACGCTTGTCACTATCTGACACCAAATACGTTTATCTTGGTCTCATCAGACCACAGGACATGGTTCCAGTAATCCATCTCCTTAGTCTGCTTGTCTTCAGAAAACTGTTTGTGGTCTTTCTTGTGCATCATCTTTAGAAGAGGCTTCCTTCTGGGATGACAGCCATGCAGACCAATTTGATGCAGTGTGCGGCGTATGGTCTGAGCACTGACAGGCTGACCCCCCACCCCTACAACCTCTGTGGCAATGGTGGCAGCACTCATACGTCTTTTTCCCAAAGACAACCTCTGGATATGACGCTGAGCACGTGACCTCAACTTCTTTGGTGGACCATGGCGAGGCCTGTTATGAGTGGAACCTGTCCTGTTATACCGCTGTATGGTCTTGGCCACCGTGCTGCAGCTCAGTTTCAGGGTCTCGGCAATCTTCTTATAGCCTAGGCCATCTTTATGTAGAGCAACAATTCTTATATCAGATCCTCAGAGAGTTCTTTGCCATGAGGTGCCATGTTGTACTTCCAGTGACCAGTATGAGAGAGTGAGAGCGATAACACCAAATTTAACACACCTGCTCCCCATTCACACCTGAGACCTTGTAACACTAACGAGTCACATGACACCGGGGAGGGAAAATGGCCAGTTGGGCCCCAATTTGGTCATTTTCAATTAGGGGTGTCCTGACTTTTGTTGCCAGCGGTTTAGACATTAATGGCTGTGTGTTGAGTTATTTTGAGGGGACAGGAAATTTACACTGTTATACAAGCTGTACACTCACTACTTTACATTGTAGACAAGTGTCATTTCTTCAGTGTTGTCACAGGAAAAGAGAGAAGAAAAGAGTTACAAGAATGTGACTGAGGGGTGTACTTACTTTTGTCAGATGCTGTATATATGTGATTCTGCATTTCCAGGCAGGCTGTGCTGTGATTCCTCAGATCACATGCTGATCACCGGGTCTCGGCCAATGACTGACCGCCGGCGATTGGCTCTGAGGTTCACTGAACACAACTCTGTGAATGTAAACAACACAGAGCTGTATTCAGTGACAAGGGATCTCTGCTAAGCAGGGAATGAAAGCAGCTCGATCCTCAGTAAATGCAGCACACAGTACACACATAAACACTGGCTACTTACATATTTAACCCCTTGATCAACCTAGATGTTACCCCCTTCCAGCCCAGTGTCATTAGTACAGTGACAGTACATATTATTAGCATTGATGACTGTATTAGTGTCACTGGTGATGTCAGTTAGTTCCCCCCAGGGTCAGTTAGTGTCAGATTTCCCGCTCCTCTATCACAGTCCCAGTAAAGATTGCTGTTCACTGCCAATACATGCAGAGCCGAGTATTTTTGGGTCCATAGACATCAACAAAAACGCATCAAAAACAATTGTACTTGTGTTTTTTATGCATTTCTGTTGGGGTTTCATGTTAAAAAAAAAAAAAAAAAAAAGTATGAAAAATGTGGTGGAAAACATAGAAAATACATCAAGCGCACACCCAGAGGTGTAAACTTGGCCATATACTACTTACCATCAACGTCATCTGGATTGGTGATGGTGATTTTGTGGTGTCGGAAGGGGCAGATTCTGCCTATGGCAGTCCTGATCCTCTTCCCTATTGCCCTGGCTCCTCCCCTAATAGGGGCGGTAGCGGTGGGCGGTGCATTTGTAGGGTGCTCCCCTGTAATTGGGCGCACGTTTAGTAATAAAACGGAATCCTCTTGGTTGGAATTCAGAAGATTCTTCGCCCTGTAAATCTTTCTCACAAATCGTGTCATTGTTCTCATAGAACGAGTAACACTGCAGAGAGATAGAAATCGCTTCCTGCTCGGTCAGAATACACAAAGCAAGTGAGCTGCAAGTCCTGTGCGATTCTATTTATATGGGCAGAAGGGGGGCTGCTCTGACATCACAGGTCACATGACCTTGCTGCTCCAATCACAATGTCTGAATTCACACAGCTTCAACAGCCGTTCTATTTTTAGCTCCAACTGACAAAAAATTCATAACTGCCGCTGACCTCTATCCAACGGCCGCTGACCTTTTGGAGGGGCCCTAGACACCATTGTCATCTCTGAACTCTGTGTATTTACCATGTAGTGTTTCCATTATGTGGTTTCTCTGTGATTGTTATCTTGAAATTTGTGTTATTGTCACTCATTTCTTTAATAAATATTTATTCGTATTTTAATTTCCAATGGCCATTAATGTAAGAGGGACATTCTTTCCATTGGCCATTAATGTAAGAGGGACAATCTTTCCATTGGCCATTAATGTAAGAGGGACAATCTTTCCATTGGCCATTAATGTAAGAGGGACAATCTTTCCATTGGCCATTAATGTAAGAGGGACATTCTTTCCATTGGCCATTAATGTAAGAGGGACAATCTTTCCATTGGCCATTAATGTAAGAGGGACAATCTTTCCATTGGCCATTAATGTAAGAGGGGCATTCTTTCCATTGGCCATTAATGTAAGAGGGGCATTCTTTCCATTGGCCATTAATGTAAGAGGGACATTCTTTCCATTGGCCATTAATGTAAGAGGGACATTCTTTCCATTGGCCATTAATGTAAGAGGGGCATTCTTTCCATTGGCCATTAATGTAAGAGGGACATTCTTTCCATTGGCCATTAATGTAAGAGGGACAATCTTTCCATTGGGCATTAATGTAAGATGGACATTCTTTCCATTGGCCATTAATGTAAGAGGGACAATCTTTCCATTGGCCATGAATGTAAGAGGGACAATCTTTCCAATGGCCATTAATGTAAGATGGACATTCTTTCCATTGGGCATTAATGTAAGAGGGACATACTTTCCATTGGCCATTAATGTAAGAGGGACAATCTTTCCATTGGCCATTAATGTAAGAGGGACAATCTTTCCATTGGCCATTAATGTAAGAGGGACAATCTTTCCATTGGCCATTAATGTAAGAGGGACATTCTTTCCATTGGCCATTAATGTAAGAGGGACAATCTTTCCATTGGCCATTAATGTAAGAGGGACAATCTTTCCATTGGCCATTAATGTAAGAGGGGCATTCTTTCCATTGGCCATTAATGTAAGAGGGACATTCTTTCCATTGGCCATTAATGTAAGAGGGACAATCTTTCCATTGGGCATTAATGTAAGATGGACATTCTTTCCATTGGCCATTAATGTAAGAGGGACAATCTTTCCATTGGCCATGAATGTAAGAGGGACAATCTTTCCAATGGCCATTAATGTAAGATGGACATTCTTTCCATTGGGCATTAATGTAAGAGGGACATACTTTCCATTGGCCATTAATGTAAGAGGGACAATCTTTCCATTGGCCATTAATGTAAGAGGGACAATCTTTCCATTGGCCATTAATGTAAGAGGGACAATCTTTCCATTGGCCATTAATGTAAGAGGGACATTCTTTCCATTGGCCATTAATGTAAGAGGGACAATCTTTCCATTGGCCATTAATGTAAGAGGGACAATCTTTCCATTGGCCATTAATGTAAGAGGGGCATTCTTTCCATTGGCCATTAATGTAAGAGGGACATTCTTTCCATTGGCCATTAATGTAAGAGGGACAATCTTTCCATTGGGCATTAATGTAAGATGGACATTCTTTCCATTGGCCATTAATGTAAGAGGGACAATCTTTCCATTGGCCATGAATGTAAGAGGGACAATCTTTCCAATGGCCATTAATGTAAGATGGACATTCTTTCCATTGGGCATTAATGTAAGAGGGACATACTTTCCATTGGCCATTAATGTAAGAGGGACAATCTTTCCATTGGCCATTAATGTAAGAGGGACAATCTTTCCATTGGCCATTAATGTAAGAGGGACAATCTTTCCATTGGCCATTAATGTAAGAGGGACATTCTTTCCATTGGCCATTAATGTAAGAGGGACAATCTTTCCATTGGCCATTAATGTAAGAGGGACAATCTTTCCATTGGCCATTAATGTAAGAGGGACAATCTTTCCATTGGCCATTAATGTAAGAGGGGCATTCTTTCCATTGGCCATTAATGTAAGAGGGACATTCTTTCCATTGGCCATTAATGTAAGAGGGACAATCTTTCCATTGGGCATTAATGTAAGATGGACATTCTTTCCATTGGCCATTAATGTAAGAGGGACAATCTTTCCATTGGCCATGAATGTAAGAGGGACAATCTTTCCAATGGCCATTAATGTAAGATGGACATTCTTTCCATTGGGCATTAATGTAAGAGGGACATACTTTCCATTGGCCATTAATGTAAGAGGGACAATCTTTCCATTGGCCATTAATGTAAGAGGGACAATCTTTCCATTGGCCATTAATGTAAGAGGGACAATCTTTCCATTGGCCATTAATGTAAGAGGGACATTCTTTCCATTGGCCATTAATGTAAGAGGGACAATCTTTCCATTGGCCATTAATGTAAGAGGGACAATCTTTCCATTGGCCATTAATGTAAGAGGGGCATTCTTTCCATTGGCCATTAATGTAAGAGGGACATTCTTTCCATTGGCCATTAATGTAAGAGGGACAATCTTTCCATTGGGCATTAATGTAAGATGGACATTCTTTCCATTGGCCATTAATGTAAGAGGGACAATCTTTCCATTGGCCATGAATGTAAGAGGGACATTCTTTTCATTGGCCATTAATGAAAGAGGGACATTCTTTCCATTGGCCATTAATGTAAGAGGGACAATCTTTCCATTGGCCATTAATGTAAGAGGGGCATTCTTTCCATTGGCCATTAATGTAAGAGGGACATTCTTTCCATTGGCCATTAATGTAAGATGGACATTCTTTCCAATGGCCATTAATGTAAGAGGGACATTCTTTACATTGGCCATTAATGTAAGAGGGACAATATTTCCATTGGGCATTAATGTAAGAGGGACATTCTTCCCATTGGGCATTAATGTAAGAGGGACATTCTTTTCATTGGCCATTAATGTAAGATGGACATTCTTTCCATTGGCCATTAATGTAAGAGGGACAATCTTTCCATTGGCCATTAATGTAAGAGGGACAATCTTTCCATTGGCCATTAATGTAATAGGGACATTCTTTCCATTGGCCATTAATGTAAGAGGGACATTCTTTCCATTGGCCATTAATGTAAGATGGACAATCTTTCCATTGGCCATTAATGTAAGAGGGACATTATTTCCATTGGCCATTAATGTAAGAGGGACAATCTTTCCATTGGCCATTAATGTAAGAGGGACATTCTTTCCATTGGCCATTAATGTAAGAGGGACAATCTTTCCATTGGCCATTAATGTAAGAGGGACAATCTTTCCATTGGCCATTAATGTAAGAGGGACATTCTTTCCATTGGCCATTAATGTAAGAGGGACATTCTTTCCAATGGCCATCAATGTAACATGGACTTTCTTTCCATTGGCCATTAATGTAAGAGGGACATTCTTTCCTTTGGCCATTAATGTAAGAGGGACAATCTTTCCATTGGCCATTAATGTAAGAGGGACATTCTTTTCATTGGCCATTAATGTAAGAGGGACATTCTTTCCATTGGCCATTAATGTAAGAGGGACATTCTTTTCATTGGCCATTAATGTAAGAGGGACAATCTTTCCATTGGCCATTAATGTAAGATGGACAATCTTTCCAATGGCCATTAATGTAAGAGGGACATTCTTTACATTGGCCATTAATGTAAGAGGGACAATATTTCCATTGGGCATTAATGTAAGATGGACATTCTTTCCATTGGCCATTAATGTAAGAGGGACAATCTTTCCATTGGCCATGAATGTAAGAGGGACATTCTTTCCATTGGCCATTAATGTAAGATGGACATTCTTTCTATTGGGCATTAATGTAAGAGGGACAATCTTTCCATTGGCCATTAATGTAAGAGGGACATTCTTTCTATTGGGCATTAATGTAAGAGGGACAATCTTTCCATTGGCCATTAATGTAAGAGGGACAATCTTTCCATTGGTCATTAATGTAAGAGGGACAATCTTTCCATTGCCCATTAATGTAAGAGGGACATTCTTTCCATTGGCCATTAATGTAAGAGGGACATTCTTTCCATTGGCCATTAATGTAAGAGGGACATTCTTTCCATTGGCCATTAATGTAAGAGGGACAATATTTCCATTGGGCATTAATGTAAGATGGACATTCTTTCCAATGGCCATTAATGTAAGAGGGACATTCTTTACATTGGCCATTAATGTAAGAGGGACATTCTTTCCATTGGGCATTAATGTAAGATGGACATTCTTTCCAATGGCCATTAATGTAAGAGGGACATTCTTTACATTGGCCATTAATGTAAGAGGGACATTCTTTCCATTGGCCATTAATGTAAGAGGGACAATATTTCCATTGGGCATTAATGTAAGATGGACATTCTTTCCAATGGCCATTAATGTAAGAGGGACATTCTTTCCATTGGCCATTAATGTAAGAGGGACAATATTTCCATTGGGCATTAATGTAAGAGGGACAATCTTTCCATTGGCCATTAATGTAAGAGGTACAATCTTTCCATTGGCCATTCATGTAAGAGGGACATTCTTTCTATTGGGCATTAATGTAAGAGGTACAATCTTTCCATTGGCCATTAATATAAGAGGGACAATCTTTCCATTGGGCATTAATGTAAGAGGGACATTCTTTCTATTGGGCATTAATGTAAGAGGGAAAATCTTTCCATTGGCCATTAATGTAAGAGGGACATTCTTTCCATTGGGCATTAATGTAAGAGGGACAATCTTTCCATTGGCTATTAATGTAAGAGGGACATTCTTTCCATTGGCCATTAATTTAAGAGGGACATTCTTTCCATTGGCCATTAATGTAAGATGGACATTCTTTCCATTGGCCATTAATGTAAGAGGAACATTCTTTCTATTGGCCATTAATGTAAGAGGGACAATCTTTCCATTGGCCATTAATATAAGAGGGACAATCTTTCCATTGGCCATTAATGTAAGAGGGACATTCTTTCCATTGGCCATTAATGTAAGAGGGAATTTCTTTCCATTGGCCATTAATGTAAGAGGGACATTCATTCCATTGGGCATTAATGTAAGAGGGACAATCTTTCCATTGGCCATTAATATAAGAGGGACAATCTTTCCATTGGGCATTAATGTAAGAGGGACAATCTTTCCATTGGGCATTAATATAAGAGGGACATTCTTTCCATTGGCCATTAATGTAAGAGGGAATTTCTTTCCATTGGCCATTAATGTAAGAGGGACAATCTTTCCATTGCCAATTAATGTAAGAGGTACAATCTTTCCATTGGCCATTAATGTAAGAGGGACAATCTTTCCATTGGCCATTCATGTAAGAGGGACATTCTTTCTATTGGGCATTAATGTAAGAGGGACATTCTTTCCATTGGCCATTAATATAAGAGGGACAATCTTTCCATTGGGCATTAATGTAAGAGGGACAATCTTTCCATTGCCAATTAATGTAAGAGGGACAATCTTTCCATTGGCCATTAATGTAAGAGGGACAATCTTTCCATTGCCAATTAATGTAAGAGGTACAATCTTTCTATTGGCCATTCATGTAAGAGGGACATTCTTTCCATTGGCCATTAATGTAAGATGGACATTCTTTTCATTGGGCATTAATGTAAGAGGGACAATCTTTCCATTGCCCATTAATGTAAGATGGACATTATTTCCATTGGCCATTAATGTAAGAGGGACATTCTTTTCATTGGGCATTAATATAAGAGGGAAAATCTTTCCATTGGCCATTAATGTAAGAGGGACATTCTTTCCATTGGCCATTAATGTAAGAGGGACATTCTTTTCATTGGGCATTAATATAAGAGGGAAAATCTTTCCATTGGCCATTAATGTAAGAGGGACATTCTTTCCATTGGCCATTAATGTAAGAGGGACAATCTTTCCATTGGCCATTAATGTAAGAGGGACATTCTTTCTATTGGGCATTAATGTAAGAGGGACAATCTTTCCATTGGCCATTAATGTAAGAGGGACAATCTTTCCATTGCTCATTAATGTAAGAGGGACATTCTTTCTATTGGGCATTAATGTAAGAGGGACAATCTTTCCATTGGTCATTAATGTAAGAGGGACAATCTTTCCATTGCCCATTAATGTAAGATGGACATTCTTTCCCTTGGCCATTAATGTAAGAGGGACATTCTTTCTATTGGGCATTAATGTAAGAGGGACAATCTTTCCATTGGCCATTAATGTAAGAGGGACAATCTTTCCATTGCTCATTAATGTAAGAGGGACATTCTTTCTATTGGGCATTAATGTAAGAGGGACAATCTTTCCATTGGTCATTAATGTAAGAGGGACAATCTTTCCATTGCTCATTAATGTAAGAGGGACATTCTTTCTATTGGGCATTAATGTAAGAGGGACAATCTTTCCATTGGCCATTAATGTAAGAGGGACAATCTTTCCATTGCTCATTAATGTAAGAGGGACATTCTTTCTATTGGTCATTAATGTAAGAGGGACAATCTTTCCATTGCCCATTAATGTAAGATGGACATTCTTTCCCTTGGCCATTAATGTAAGAGGGACATTCTTTCTATTGGGCATTAATGTAAGAGGGACAATCTTTCCATTGGCCATTAATGTAAGAGGGACAATCTTTCCATTGCTCATTAATGTAAGAGGGACAATCTTTCTATTGGGCATTAATGTAAGAGGTACAATCTTTCCATTGGCCATTAATGTAAGAGGGACAATCTTTCCCTTGGCCATTAATGTAAGAGGGACATTCTTTCTATTGGGCATTAATGTAAGAGGGACAATCTTTCCATTGGGCATTAATATAAGAGGGAAAATCTTTCCATTGGGCATTAATGTAAGAGGTACAATCTTTCCATTGGCCATTAATGTAAGAGGGACAATCTTTCCCTTGGCCATTAATGTAAGAGGGACATTCTTTCCATTGGGCATTAATATAAGAGGGACATTCTTTCCATTGGCCATTAATGTAAGATGGACATTCTTTCCATTGGGCATTAATATAAGAGGGAAAATCTTTCCATTGGCCATTAATGTAAGAGGGACAATCTTTCCATTGGCCATTAATGTAAGAGGGACAATCTTTCCCTTGGCCATTAATGTAAGAGGGACATTCTTTCTATTGGGCATTAATGTAAGAGGGACAATCTTTCCATTGGGCATTAATGTAAGAGGGATAATCTTTCCATTGGCCATTAATGTAAGATGGACATTCTTTCCATTGGCCATTAATGTAAGAGGGACATTCTTTCCATTGGGCATTAATGTAAGAGGGACAATCTTTCCCTTGGCCATTAATGTAAGAGGGATAATCTTTCCATTGGCCATTAATGTAAGAGGTACAATCTTTCCATTGGCCATTAATGTAAGAGGGACATTCTTTCCATTGGGCATTAATGTAAGAGGGACAATCTTTCCATTGGCCATTAATGTAAGATGGACATTCTTTCCATTGGGCATTAATGTAAGAGGGACATTCTTTCCATTGGGCATTAATGTAAGAGGGACAATCTTTCCCTTGGCCATTAATGTAAGAGGGATAATCTTTCCATTGGCCATTAATGTAAGATGGACATTCTTTCCATTGGCCATTAATGTAAGAGGGACATTCTTTCCATTGGGCATTAATGTAAGAGGGACAATCTTTCCCTTGGCCATTAATGTAAGAGGGATAATCTTTCCATTGGCCATTAATGTAAGAGGTACAATCTTTCCATTGGCCATTAATGTAAGAGGGACATTCTTTCCATTGGGCATTAATGTAAGAGGGACAATCTTTCCATTGGCCATTAATGTAAGATGGACAATCTTTCCATTGGCCATTAATGTAAGAGGGACAAGCTTTCCATTGGCTATTAATGTAAGAGGGACAATCTTCCCATTGGCCATTAATGTAAGAGGGACATTCTTTCCATTGGCCATTAATGTAAGATGGACATTCTTCCCATTGGCCATTAATGTAAGATGGACAATCTTTCCATTGGCCATTAATGTAAGATGGACAATCTTTCCATTGTCCATTAATGTAAGAGGGACAAGCTTTCCATTGGCTATTAATGTAAGAGGGACAATCTTCCCATTGGCCATTAATGTAAGAGGGACATTCTTTCCATTGGCCATTAATGTAAGAGGGACATTCTTTCCATTGGCCATTAATGTAAGATGGACATTCTTCCCATTGGCCATTAATGTAAGATGGACAATCTTTCCATTGGCCATTAATGTAAGATGGACAATCTTTCCATTGTCCATTAATGTAAGAGGGACAAGCTTTCCATTGGCTATTAATGTAAGAGGGACAATCTTCCCATTGGCCATTAATGTAAGAGGGACATTCTTTCCATTGGCCATTAATGTAAGAGGGACAATCTTTCCATTGGCCATTAATGTAAGAGGGACAATCTTTCCATTGGCCATTAATGTAAGATGGACAATCTTTCCATTGTCCATTAATGTAAGAGGGACAAGCTTTCCATTGGCTATTAATGTAAGAGGGACAATCTTCCCATTGGCCATTAATGTAAGAGGGACATTCTTTCCATTGGCCATTAATGTAAGAGGGACAAGCTTTCCATTGGCTATTAATGTAAGAGGGACATTCTTTCCATTGGCCATTAATGTAAGAGGGACAATCTTCCCATTGGCCATTAATGTAAGAGGGACATTCTTTCCATTGGCCATTAATGTAAGAGGGACAATCTTTCCATTGGCCATTAATGTAAGAGGGACAATCTTTCCATTGGCCATTAATGTAAGATGGACAATCTTTCCATTGGCCATTAATGTAAGAGGGACAATCTTTCCATTGGCCATTAATGTAAGAGGGACAATCTTTCCATTGGCCATTAATGTAAGAGGGACAATCTTTCCATTGGCCATTAATGTAAGAGGGACAATCTTTCCATTGGCCATTAATGTAAAAGCGACATTCTTTCCATTGGCCATTAATGTAAGAGGGACATTCTTTCCATTGGGCATTAATGTAAGAGGGACAATCTTTCCATTGCCCATTAATGTAAGATGGACATTCTTTCCATTGGCCATTAATGTAAGAGGGACAATCTTTCCATTGGCCATTAATGTAAGAGGGACATTCTTTCCATTGGCCATTAATGTAAGAGGGACAATCTTTCCATTGGCCATTAATGTAAGAGGGACATTCTTTCTATTGGCCATTAATGTAAGAGGGACAATCTTTCCATTGGCCATTAATGTAAGAGGGACATTCTTTCTATTGGCCATTAATGTAAGAGGGACAATCTTTCCATTGGCCATTAATGTAAGAGGGACATTATTTCCATTGGGCATTAATGTAAGAGGGACAATCTTTCCATTGGCCATTAATGTAAGAGGGACATTATTTCCATTGGGCATTAATGTAAGAGGGACAATCTTTCCATTGGCCATTAATGTAAAAGGGACATTCTTTCCATTGGCCATTAATGTAAGAGGGACAATCTTTCCATTGGCCATTAATGTAAGAGGGACAATCTTTCCATTGGGCATTAATGTAAGAGGGACAATCTTTCCATTGGGCATTAATGTAAGAGGGACAATCTTTCCATTGGCCATTAATGTATGAGGGACATTCTTTCCATTGGCCATTAATGTAAGAGGGACAATCTTTCCATTGGCCATTAATGTAAGAGGGACAATCTTTCCATTGGCCATTAATGTAAGAGGGACATTCTTTCCATTGGGCATTAATGTAAGAGGGACAATCTTTCCTTTGCCCATTAATGTAAGATGGACATTCTCTCCATTGGCCATTAATGTAAGAGGGACAATCTTTCCATTGGCCATTAATGTAAGAGGGACAATCTTTCCATTGGCCATTAATGTAAGAGGGACATTATTTCCATTGGGCATTAATGTAAGAGGGACAATCTTTCCATTGGGCATTAATGTAACAGGGACATTCTTTCCATTGGCCATTAATGTAAGAGTTACAATCTTTCCATTGGCCATTAATGTAAGATGGACAATCTTTCCATTGGCCATTAATGTAAGAGGGACAATCTTTCCATTGGCCATTAATGTAAGAGGGACAATCTTTCCATTGGCCATTAATGTAAGAGGGACAATCTTTCCATTGGGCATTAATGTAAGAGGGACAATCTTTCCATTGGCCATTAATGTATGAGGGACATTATTTCCATTGAGCATTAATGTAAGAGGGACAATCTTTCCATTGGCCATTAATGTAAGAGGGACATTCTTTCCATTGGCCATTAATGTAAGAGGGACATTCTTTCCATTGGCCATTAATGTAACAGGGACATTCTTTCCATTGGCCATTAATGTAAGAGGGACAATCTTTTCATTGGGCATTAATGTAAGAGGGACAATCTTTCCATTGGCCATTAATGTAAGATGGACGTTCTTTCCATTGGCCATTAATGTAAGAGGGACATTCTTTTCATTGGCCATTAATGTAAGAGGGACAATCTTTCCATTGGCCATTAATGTAAGAGGAACAATCTTTCCATTGGCCATTAATGTAAGAGGGACAATCTTTCCATTGGCCATTAATGTAGGAGGGACATTCTTTCCATTGGGCATTAATGTAAGAGGGACATTCTTTCCATTGGCAATTAATGTAAGAGGGACATTCTTTCCATTGGCCATTAATGTAAGAGGGACAATCTTTCCATTGGGCATTAATGTAAGAGGGACAATCTTTCCATTGGGCATTAATGTAAGATGGACATTCTTTCCATTGGCAATTAATGTAAGAGGAACAATCTTTCCATTGGCAATTAATGTAAGAGGAACATTCTTTCCATTGGGCATTAATGTAAGAGGGACATTCTTTCCATTGGGCATTAATGTAAGAGGGACAATCTTTCCATTGGCAATTAATGTAAGAGGGACATTCTTTCCATTGGCCATTAATGTAAGAGGGACAATCTTTCCATTGGGCATTAATGTAAGAGGGACATTCTTTCCATTGGCCATTAATGTAAGAGGGACAATCTTTCCATTGGGCATTAATGTAAGAGGGACAATCTTTCCATTGACCATTAATGTAAGAGGAACATTCTTTCCATTGGGCATTAATGTAAGAGGGACATTCTTTCCATTGGCCATTAATGTAAGAGGGACAATCTTTCCATTGGCCATTAATGTAAGAGGAACATTCTTTCCATTGGGCATTAATGTAAGAGGGACATTCTTTCCATTGGGCATTAATGTAAGAGGGACATTCTTTCCATTGGCAATTAATGTAAGAGGGACATTCTTTCCATTGGCCATTAATGTAAGAGGGACAATCTTTCCATTGGGCATTAATGTAAGAGGGACATTCTTTCCATTGGCCATTAATGTAAGAGGGACATTCTTTCCATTGGGCATTAATGTAAGAGGGACAATCTTTCCATTGACCATTAATGTAAGAGGAACATTCTTTCCATTGGGCATTAATGTAAGAGGGACATTCTTTCCATTGGCCATTAATGTAAGAGGGACAATCTTTCCATTGGCCATTAATGTAAGAGGGACAATCTTTCCATTGGGCATTAATGTAAGAGGGACATTCTTTCCATTGGCCATTCATGTAAGAGGGACATTCTTTCTATTGGGCATTAATGTAAGAGGGACATTCTTTCCATTGGCCATAAATGTAAGAGGAACATTCTTTCTATTGGGCATTAATGTAAGATGGACATTCTTTCCATTGGCCATAAATGTAAGAGGGACAATCTTTCCATTGGCCATTAATGTAAGAGGGACAAACTTTCCATTGGCAATTAATGTAAGATGGACATTCTTTCCATTGGCCATTAATGTAAGAGGGACATTCTTTCCATTGGCCATAAATGTAAGAGGGACATTTTTTCCATTGGCCATTAATGTAAGAGGGACAAACTTTCCATTGGCAATTATTGTAAGATGGACATTCTCTCCATTGGCCATTAATGTAAGAGGGACATTCTTTCCATTGGCCATTAATGTAAGAGGGACATTCTTTCCATTGGCAATTAATGTAAGAGGGACAATCTTTCCATTGGCCATTAATGTAAGAGGGACATTCTTTCCATTGGGCATTAATGTAAGAGGGACATTCTTTCCATTGGCAATTAATGTAAGAGGGACATTCTTTCCATTGGCCATTAATGTAAGAGGGACAATCTTTCCATTGGGCATTAATGTAAGAGGGACATTCTTTCCATTGGCCATTAATGTAAGAGGGACAATCTTTCCATTGGGCATTAATGTAAGAGGGACAATCTTTCCATTGACCATTAATGTAAGAGGAACATTCTTTCCATTGGGCATTAATGTAAGAGGGACATTCTTTCCATTGGCCATTAATGTAAGAGGGACAATCTTTCCATTGGCCATTAATGTAAGAGGGACAATCTTTCCATTGGGCATTAATGTAAGAGGGACATTCTTTCTATTGGGCATTAATGTAAGAGGGACATTCTTTCCATTGGCCATAAATGTAAGAGGGACAATCTTTCCATTGGCCATTAATGTAAGATGGACATTCTTTCCATTGGCCATTAATGTAAGAGGGACAAACTTTCCATTGGCAATTATTGTAAGATGGACATTCTCTCCATTGGCCATTAATGTAAGAGGTACAATCTTTCCATTGGCCATTAATGTAAGAGGGACATTCTTTCCATTGGCCATAAATGTAAGAGGGACAATCTTTCCATTGGCCATTAATGTAAGAGGGACAAACTTTCCATTGGCAATTATTGTAAGAGGGACATTCTTTCCATTGGCCATAAATGTAAGAGGGCAATCTTTCCATTGGCCATTAATGTAAGAGGGACAAACTTTCCATTGGCAATTAATGTAAGATGGACATTCTTTCCATTGGCCATTAATGTAAGAGGGACATTCTTTCCATTGGCCATAAATGTAAGAGGGACATTCTTTCCATTGGCCATTAATGTAAGAGGGACAAACTTTCCATTGGCAATTATTGTAAGAGGGACATTCTTTCCATTGGCCATAAATGTAAGAGGGACAATCTTTCCATTGGCCATTAATGTAAGAGGGACAAACTTTCCATTGGCAATTAATGTAAGATGGACATTCTTTCCATTGGCCATTAATGTAAGAGGGACATTCTTTCCATTGGCCATAAATGTAAGAGGGACATTCTTTCCATTGGCCATTAATGTAAGAGGGACAAACTTTCCATTGGCCATTAATGTTAGAGGGACATTCTTTCCATTGGGCATTAATGTAAGAGGTACAATCTTTCCATTGGCCATTAATGTAAGAGGGACATTCTTTCCATTGGCCATAAATGTAAGAGGGACAATCTTTCCATTGGCCATTAATGTAAGAGGGACAAACTTTCCATTGGCAATTATTGTAAGAGGGACATTCTTTCCATTGGGCATTAATGTAAGAGGGACATTCTTTCCATTGGCCATAAATGTAAGAGGGACAATCTTTCCATTGGCCATTAATGTAAGAGGGACAAACTTTCCATTGGCAATTATTGTAAGAGGGACATTCTTTCCATTGGCCATTAATGTAAGAGGGACAAACTTTCCATTGGCAATTATTGTAAGATGGACATTCTTTCCATTGGCCATTAATGTAAGAGGGACATTCTTTCCATTGGCCATTAATGTAAGAGGGACATTCTCTCCATTGGCCATTAATGTAAGAGGGACATTCTTTCCATTGGCCATTAATGTAAGAGGGACAATCTTTCCCTTGGCCATTAATGTAAGAGGGACATTCTTTCCATTGGCCATTAATGTAAGATGGACATTCTTTCCATTGGCCATTAATGTAAGAGGGACAATCTTTCCATTGGCCATTAATGTAAGAGGGACATTCTTTCTATTGGGCATTAATGTAAGAGGGACATTCTTTCCATTGGCCATTAATGTAAGAGGGACAATCTTTCCATTGCTCATTAATGTAAGAGGGACATTCTTTCTATTGGGCATTAATGTAAGAGGGACAATCTTTCCATTGCCCATTAATGTAAGATGGACATTCTCTCCATTGGCCATTAATGTAAGAGGGACATTCTTTCCATTGGGCATTAATGTAAGAGGTACAATCTTTCCATTGGCCATTAATGTAAGAGGGACATTCTTTCCATTGGCCATTAATGTAAGAGGGACATTCTCTCCATTGGCCATTAATGTAAGAGGGACAATCTTTCCCTTGGCCATTAATGTAAGAGGGACATTCTTTCCATTGGCCATTAATGTAAGATGGACATTCTTTCCATTGGCCATTAAAGTAAGAGGAACATTCTTTCCATTGGCCATTAATGTAAGAGGGACAATCTTTCCATTGGCCATTAATGTAAGAGGGACAATCTTTCCATTGGCCATTAATGTAAGAGGGACATTCTTTCTATTGGGCATTAATGTAAGAGGGACATTCTTTCCATTGGCCATTAATGTAAGAGGGACAATCTTTCCATTGGCCATTAATGTAGGTGGGACAATCTTTCCATTGGCCATTAATGTAAGAGGGACAATCTTTCCATTGCTCATTAATGTAAGAGGGACATTCTTTCTATTGGGCATTAATGTAAGAGGGACAATCTTTCCATTGCCCATTAATGTAAGATGGACATTCTCTCCATTGGCCATTAATGTAAGAGGGACATTCTTTCCATTGGGCATTAATGTAAGAGGGACATTCTTTCCATTGGCCATTAATGTAAGAGGGACATTCTCTCCATAGGCCATTAATGTAAGAGGGACATTCTTTCCATTGGCCATTAATGTAAGAGGGACAATCTTTCCCTTGGCCATTAATGTAAGAGGGACATTCTTTCCATTGGCCATTAATGTAAGAGGGACAATCTTTCCATTGGCCATTAATGTAAGAGGGACATTCTTTCTATTGGGCATTAATGTAAGAGGGACATTCTTTCCATTGGCCATTAATGTAAGAGGGACAATCTTTCCATTGGCCATTAATGTAGGAGGGACAATCTTTCCATTGGCCATTAATGTAAGAGGGACAATCTTTCCATTGCTCATTAATGTAAGAGGGACATTCTTTCTATTGGGCATTAATGTAAGAGGGACAATCTTTCCATTGCCCATTAATGTAAGATGGACATTCTCTCCATTGGCCATTAATGTAAGAGGGACATTCTTTCCATTGGCCATTAATGTAAGAGGGACATTCTTTCCATTGGCTATTAATGTAAGAGGGACATTCTCTCCATTGGCCATTAATGTAAGAGGGACATTCTTTCCATTGGCCATTAATGTAAGAGGGACAATCTTTCCCTTGGCCATTAATGTAAGAGGGACATTCTTTCCATTGGCCATTAATGTAGGAGGGACATTCTTTCCATTGGCCATTAATGTAAGATGGACATTCTTTCCATTGGCCATTAATGTAAGAGGAACATTCTTTCCATTGGCCATTAATGTAAGAGGGACAATCTTTCCATTGGCCATTAATGTAAGAGGGACATTCTTTCTATTGGGCATTAATGTAAGAGGGACATTATTTTCATTGGGCATTAATGTAAGAGGGACAATCTTTCCATTGGCTATTAATGTAAGAGGGACAATCTTCCCATTGGCCATTAATGTAAGATGGACATTCTTTCCATTGGGCATTAATGTAAGAGGGACATTCTTTCCATTGGCCATTCATGTAAGAGGGACATTCTTTCTATTGGGCATTAATGTAAGAGGGACATGCTTTCTATTGGCCTTTCATGTAAGAGGGACAATCTTTCCATTGGCCATTAATGTAAGAGGGACATTCTTTCCATTGGGCATTAATTTAAGAGGGACATTCTCTCCATTGACCATTAATGTAAGAGGGACATTCTTTCCATTGGCCATTAATGTAAGAGGGACAATCTTTCCATTGGCCATTAATGTAGGAGGGACAATCTTTCCATTGGCCATTAATGTAGGAGGGACATTCTTTCCATTGGCCATTAATGTAAGAGGAACATTCTTTCTATTGGCCATTAATGTAAGAGGGACAATCTTTCCATTGGCCATTAATGTAATTGGGACATTCTTTCCATTTGCCATTAATGTAAGATGGACATTCTTTCCATTGGCCATTAATGTAAGAGGGACAATCTTTCCATTGGCCATTAATGTAATTGGGACATTCTTTCCATTTGCCATTAATGTAAGATGGACATTTTTCCATTGGCCATTAATGTAAGAGGGACAATCTTTCCATTGGCCATTAATGTAAGAGGGACAATCTTTCCATTGGGCATTAATGTAAGAGGGACAATCTTTCCATTGGCCATTAATGTAAGAGGGACAATCTTTCCATTGGCCATTAATGTAATTGGGACATTCTTTCCATTTGCCATTAATGTAAGATGGACATTTTTCCATTGGCCATTAATGTAAGAGGGACATTCTTTCCATTGGCCATTAATGTAAGAGGGACAATCTTTCCATTGGCCATTAATGTAAGAGGGACATTCTTTCCATTGGCCATTAATGTAAGAGGGACATTCTTTCCATTGGCCATTAATGTAAGAGGGACAATCTTTCCCTTGGCCATTAATGTAAGATGGACATTCTTTCCATTGGCCATTAATGTAAGAGGAACATTCTTTCCATTGGCCATTAATGTAAGAGGGACAATCTTTCCATTGGCCATTAATGTAAGAGGGACAATCTTTCCATTGGCCATTAATGTAAGATGGACATTCTTTCCATTGGCCATTAATGTAAGAGGGACATTCTTTCCATTGGCCATTAATGTAAGAGGGACAATCTTTCTATTGCTCATTAATGTAAGAGGGACAATCTTTCCAATAGCCATTAATGTAAGAGGGACATTCTTTCCATTGGGCATTAATGTAAGAGGTACAATCTTTCCATTGGCCATTAATGTAAGAGGGACATTCTTTCCATTGGCCATTAATGTAAGAGGGACATTCTCTCCATTGGCCATTAATGTAAGAGGGACAATCTTTCCCTTGGCCATTAATGTAAGAGGGACATTCTTTCCATTGGGCATTAATGTAAGATGGACATTCTTTCCAATGGCCATTAATGTAAGAGGGACATTCTTTACATTGGCCATTAATGTAAGAGGGACATTCTTTCCATTGGCCATTAATGTAAGAGGGACAATATTTCCATTGGGCATTAATGTAAGATGGACATTCTTTCCAATGGCCATTAATGTAAGAGGGACATTCTTTACATTGGCCATTAATGTAAGAGGGACATTCTTTCCATTGGCCATTAATGTAAGAGGGACAATATTTCCATTGGGCATTAATGTAAGAGGGACAATCTTTCCATTGGCCATTAATGTAAGAGGTACAATCTTTCCATTGGCCATTCATGTAAGAGGGACATTCTTTCTATTGGGCATTAATGTAAGAGGTACAATCTTTCCATTGGCCATTAATATAAGAGGGACAATCTTTCCATTGGGCATTAATGTAAGAGGGACATTCTTTCTATTGGGCATTAATGTAAGAGGGAAAATCTTTCCATTGGCCATTAATGTAAGAGGGACATTCTTTCCATTGGGCATTAATGTAAGAGGGACAATCTTTCCATTGGCTATTAATGTAAGAGGGACATTCTTTCCATTGGCCATTAATTTAAGAGGGACATTCTTTCCATTGGCCATTAATGTAAGATGGACATTCTTTCCATTGGCCATTAATGTAAGAGGAACATTCTTTCTATTGGCCATTAATGTAAGAGGGACAATCTTTCCATTGGCCATTAATATAAGAGGGACAATCTTTCCATTGGCCATTAATGTAAGAGGGACATTCTTTCCATTGGCCATTAATGTAAGAGGGAATTTCTTTCCATTGGCCATTAATGTAAGAGGGACATTCATTCCATTGGGCATTAAGGTAAGAGGGACAATCTTTCCATTGGGCATTAATGTAAGAGGGACAATCTTTCCATTGGCCATTAATATAAGAGGGACAATCTTTCCATTGGGCATTAATGTAAGAGGGACAATCTTTCCATTGGGCATTAATATAAGAGGGACATTCTTTCCATTGGCCATTAATGTAAGAGGGAATTTCTTTCCATTGGCCATTAATGTAAGAGGGACAATCTTTCCATTGCCAATTAATGTAAGAGGTACAATCTTTCCATTGGCCATTAATGTAAGAGGGACAATCTTTCCATTGGCCATTCATGTAAGAGGGACATTCTTTCTATTGGGCATTAATGTAAGAGGGACATTCTTTCCATTGGCCATTAATATAAGAGGGACAATCTTTCCATTGGGCATTAATGTAAGAGGGACAATCTTTCCATTGCCAATTAATGTAAGAGGGACAATCTTTCCATTGGCCATTAATGTAAGAGGGACAATCTTTCCATTGCCAATTAATGTAAGAGGTACAATCTTTCTATTGGCCATTCATGTAAGAGGGACATTCTTTCCATTGGCCATTAATGTAAGATGGACATTCTTTTCATTGGGCATTAATGTAAGAGGGACAATCTTTCCATTGCCCATTAATGTAAGATGGACATTATTTCCATTGGCCATTAATGTAAGAGGGACATTCTTTTCATTGGGCATTAATATAAGAGGGAAAATCTTTCCATTGGCCATTAATGTAAGAGGGACATTCTTTCCATTGGCCATTAATGTAAGAGGGACATTCTTTTCATTGGGCATTAATATAAGAGGGAAAATCTTTCCATTGGCCATTAATGTAAGAGGGACATTCTTTCCATTGGCCATTAATGTAAGAGGGACAATCTTTCCATTGGCCATTAATGTAAGAGGGACATTCTTTCTATTGGGCATTAATGTAAGAGGGACATTCTTTCTATTGGGCATTAATGTAAGAGGGACAATCTTTCCATTGGCCATTAATGTAAGAGGGACAATCTTTCCATTGCTCATTAATGTAAGAGGGACATTCTTTCTATTGGGCATTAATGTAAGAGGGACAATCTTTCCATTGGTCATTAATGTAAGAGGGACAATCTTTCCATTGCCCATTAATGTAAGATGGACATTCTTTCCCTTGGCCATTAATGTAAGAGGGACATTCTTTCTATTGGGCATTAATGTAAGAGGGACAATCTTTCCATTGGCCATTAATGTAAGAGGGACAATCTTTCCATTGCTCATTAATGTAAGAGGGACATTCTTTCTATTGGGCATTAATGTAAGAGGGACAATCTTTCCATTGGTCATTAATGTAAGAGGGACAATCTTTCCATTGCTCATTAATGTAAGAGGGACATTCTTTCTATTGGGCATTAATGTAAGAGGGACAATCTTTCCATTGGCCATTAATGTAAGAGGGACAATCTTTCCATTGCTCATTAATGTAAGAGGGACATTCTTTCTATTGGTCATTAATGTAAGAGGGACAATCTTTCCATTGCCCATTAATGTAAGATGGACATTCTTTCCCTTGGCCATTAATGTAAGAGGGACATTCTTTCTATTGGGCATTAATGTAAGAGGGACAATCTTTCCATTGGCCATTAATGTAAGAGGGACAATCTTTCCATTGCTCATTAATGTAAGAGGGACAATCTTTCTATTGGGCATTAATGTAAGAGGTACAATCTTTCCATTGGCCATTAATGTAAGAGGGACAATCTTTCCCTTGGCCATTAATGTAAGAGGGACATTCTTTCTATTGGGCATTAATGTAAGAGGGACAATCTTTCCATTGGGCATTAATATAAGAGGGAAAATCTTTCCATTGGGCATTAATGTAAGAGGTACAATCTTTCCATTGGCCATTAATGTAAGAGGGACAATCTTTCCCTTGGCCATTAATGTAAGAGGGACATTCTTTCCATTGGGCATTAATATAAGAGGGACATTCTTTCCATTGGCCATTAATGTAAGATGGACATTCTTTCCATTGGGCATTAATATAAGAGGGAAAATCTTTCCATTGGCCATTAATGTAAGAGGGACAATCTTTCCATTGGCCATTAATGTAAGAGGGACAATCTTTCCCTTGGCCATTAATGTAAGAGGGACATTCTTTCTATTGGGCATTAATGTAAGAGGGACAATCTTTCCATTGGGCATTAATGTAAGAGGGATAATCTTTCCATTGGCCATTAATGTAAGATGGACATTCTTTCCATTGGCCATTAATGTAAGAGGGACATTCTTTCCCTTGGCCATTAATGTAAGAGGGATAATCTTTCCATTGGCCATTAATGTAAGAGGTACAATCTTTCCATTGGCCATTAATGTAAGAGGGACATTCTTTCCATTGGGCATTAATGTAAGAGGGACAATCTTTCCATTGGCCATTAATGTAAGATGGACATTCTTTCCATTGGGCATTAATGTAAGAGGGACATTCTTTCCATTGGGCATTAATGTAAGAGGGACAATCTTTCCCTTGGCCATTAATGTAAGAGGGATAATCTTTCCATTGGCCATTAATGTAAGATGGACATTCTTTCCATTGGCCATTAATGTAAGAGGGACATTCTTTCCATTGGGCATTAATGTAAGAGGGACAATCTTTCCCTTGGCCATTAATGTAAGAGGGATAATCTTTCCATTGGCCATTAATGTAAGAGGTACAATCTTTCCATTGGCCATTAATGTAAGAGGGACATTCTTTCCATTGGGCATTAATGTAAGAGGGACAATCTTTCCATTGGCCATTAATGTAAGATGGACAATCTTTCCATTGGCCATTAATGTAAGAGGGACAAGCTTTCCATTGGCTATTAATGTAAGAGGGACAATCTTCCCATTGGCCATTAATGTAAGAGGGACATTCTTTCCATTGGCCATTAATGTAAGATGGACATTCTTCCCATTGGCCATTAATGTAAGATGGACAATCTTTCCATTGGCCATTAATGTAAGATGGACAATCTTTCCATTGTCCATTAATGTAAGAGGGACAAGCTTTCCATTGGCTATTAATGTAAGAGGGACAATCTTCCCATTGGCCATTAATGTAAGAGGGACATTCTTTCCATTGGCCATTAATGTAAGAGGGACAATCTTTCCATTGGCCATTAATGTAAGAGGGACAATCTTTCCATTGGCCATTAATGTAAGATGGACAATCTTTCCATTGTCCATTAATGTAAGAGGGACAAGCTTTCCATTGGCTATTAATGTAAGAGGGACAATCTTCCCATTGGCCATTAATGTAAGAGGGACATTCTTTCCATTGGCCATTAATGTAAGAGGGACAAGCTTTCCATTGGCTATTAATGTAAGAGGGACATTCTTTCCATTGGCCATTAATGTAAGAGGGACAATCTTCCCATTGGCCATTAATGTAAGAGGGACATTCTTTCCATTGGCCATTAATGTAAGAGGGACAATCTTTCCATTGGCCATTAATGTAAGAGGGACAATCTTTCCATTGGCCATTAATGTAAGATGGACAATCTTTCCATTGGCCATTAATGTAAGAGGGACAATCTTTCCATTGGCCATTAATGTAAGAGGGACAATCTTTCCATTGGCCATTAATGTAAGAGGGACAATCTTTCCATTGGCCATTAATGTAAGAGGGACAATCTTTCCATTGGCCATTAATGTAAAAGCGACATTCTTTCCATTGGCCATTAATGTAAGAGGGACATTCTTTCCATTGGGCATTAATGTAAGAGGGACAATCTTTCCATTGCCCAT
Organism: Lithobates pipiens; assembly: GCF_037356315.1. Classification (NCBI taxonomy): domain Eukaryota; kingdom Metazoa; phylum Chordata; class Amphibia; order Anura; family Ranidae; genus Lithobates; species Lithobates pipiens. The sequence goes on from NW_027507764.1 coordinate 3,100,458, forward strand.
TAATGTAAGATGGACATTCTTTCCATTGGCCATTAATGTAAGAGGGACAATCTTTCCATTGGCCATTAATGTAAGAGGGACATTCTTTCCATTGGCCATTAATGTAAGAGGGACAATCTTTCCATTGGCCATTAATGTAAGAGGGACATTCTTTCTATTGGCCATTAATGTAAGAGGGACAATCTTTCCATTGGCCATTAATGTAAGAGGGACATTCTTTCTATTGGCCATTAATGTAAGAGGGACAATCTTTCCATTGGCCATTAATGTAAGAGGGACATTATTTCCATTGGGCATTAATGTAAGAGGGACAATCTTTCCATTGGCCATTAATGTAAGAGGGACATTATTTCCATTGGGCATTAATGTAAGAGGGACAATCTTTCCATTGGCCATTAATGTAAAAGGGACATTCTTTCCATTGGCCATTAATGTAAGAGGGACAATCTTTCCATTGGCCATTAATGTAAGAGGGACAATCTTTCCATTGGGCATTAATGTAAGAGGGACAATCTTTCCATTGGGCATTAATGTAAGAGGGACAATCTTTCCATTGGCCATTAATGTATGAGGGACATTCTTTCCATTGGCCATTAATGTAAGAGGGACAATCTTTCCATTGGCCATTAATGTAAGAGGGACAATCTTTCCATTGGCCATTAATGTAAGAGGGACATTCTTTCCATTGGGCATTAATGTAAGAGGGACAATCTTTCCTTTGCCCATTAATGTAAGATGGACATTCTCTCCATTGGCCATTAATGTAAGAGGGACAATCTTTCCATTGGCCATTAATGTAAGAGGGACAATCTTTCCATTGGCCATTAATGTAAGAGGGACATTATTTCCATTGGGCATTAATGTAAGAGGGACAATCTTTCCATTGGGCATTAATGTAACAGGGACATTCTTTCCATTGGCCATTAATGTAAGAGTTACAATCTTTCCATTGGCCATTAATGTAAGATGGACAATCTTTCCATTGGCCATTAATGTAAGAGGGACAATCTTTCCATTGGCCATTAATGTAAGAGGGACAATCTTTCCATTGGCCATTAATGTAAGAGGGACAATCTTTCCATTGGGCATTAATGTAAGAGGGACAATCTTTCCATTGGCCATTAATGTATGAGGGACATTATTTCCATTGAGCATTAATGTAAGAGGGACAATCTTTCCATTGGCCATTAATGTAAGAGGGACATTCTTTCCATTGGCCATTAATGTAAGAGGGACATTCTTTCCATTGGCCATTAATGTAACAGGGACATTCTTTCCATTGGCCATTAATGTAAGAGGGACAATCTTTTCATTGGGCATTAATGTAAGAGGGACAATCTTTCCATTGGCCATTAATGTAAGATGGACGTTCTTTCCATTGGCCATTAATGTAAGAGGGACATTCTTTTCATTGGCCATTAATGTAAGAGGGACAATCTTTCCATTGGCCATTAATGTAAGAGGAACAATCTTTCCATTGGCCATTAATGTAAGAGGGACAATCTTTCCATTGGCCATTAATGTAGGAGGGACATTCTTTCCATTGGGCATTAATGTAAGAGGGACATTCTTTCCATTGGCAATTAATGTAAGAGGGACATTCTTTCCATTGGCCATTAATGTAAGAGGGACAATCTTTCCATTGGGCATTAATGTAAGAGGGACAATCTTTCCATTGGGCATTAATGTAAGATGGACATTCTTTCCATTGGCAATTAATGTAAGAGGAACAATCTTTCCATTGGCAATTAATGTAAGAGGAACATTCTTTCCATTGGGCATTAATGTAAGAGGGACATTCTTTCCATTGGGCATTAATGTAAGAGGGACAATCTTTCCATTGGCAATTAATGTAAGAGGGACATTCTTTCCATTGGCCATTAATGTAAGAGGGACAATCTTTCCATTGGGCATTAATGTAAGAGGGACATTCTTTCCATTGGCCATTAATGTAAGAGGGACAATCTTTCCATTGGGCATTAATGTAAGAGGGACAATCTTTCCATTGACCATTAATGTAAGAGGAACATTCTTTCCATTGGGCATTAATGTAAGAGGGACATTCTTTCCATTGGCCATTAATGTAAGAGGGACAATCTTTCCATTGGCCATTAATGTAAGAGGAACATTCTTTCCATTGGGCATTAATGTAAGAGGGACATTCTTTCCATTGGGCATTAATGTAAGAGGGACATTCTTTCCATTGGCAATTAATGTAAGAGGGACATTCTTTCCATTGGCCATTAATGTAAGAGGGACAATCTTTCCATTGGGCATTAATGTAAGAGGGACATTCTTTCCATTGGCCATTAATGTAAGAGGGACATTCTTTCCATTGGGCATTAATGTAAGAGGGACAATCTTTCCATTGACCATTAATGTAAGAGGAACATTCTTTCCATTGGGCATTAATGTAAGAGGGACATTCTTTCCATTGGCCATTAATGTAAGAGGGACAATCTTTCCATTGGCCATTAATGTAAGAGGGACAATCTTTCCATTGGGCATTAATGTAAGAGGGACATTCTTTCCATTGGCCATTCATGTAAGAGGGACATTCTTTCTATTGGGCATTAATGTAAGAGGGACATTCTTTCCATTGGCCATAAATGTAAGAGGAACATTCTTTCTATTGGGCATTAATGTAAGATGGACATTCTTTCCATTGGCCATAAATGTAAGAGGGACAATCTTTCCATTGGCCATTAATGTAAGAGGGACAAACTTTCCATTGGCAATTAATGTAAGATGGACATTCTTTCCATTGGCCATTAATGTAAGAGGGACATTCTTTCCATTGGCCATAAATGTAAGAGGGACATTTTTTCCATTGGCCATTAATGTAAGAGGGACAAACTTTCCATTGGCAATTATTGTAAGATGGACATTCTCTCCATTGGCCATTAATGTAAGAGGGACATTCTTTCCATTGGCCATTAATGTAAGAGGGACATTCTTTCCATTGGCAATTAATGTAAGAGGGACAATCTTTCCATTGGCCATTAATGTAAGAGGGACATTCTTTCCATTGGGCATTAATGTAAGAGGGACATTCTTTCCATTGGCAATTAATGTAAGAGGGACATTCTTTCCATTGGCCATTAATGTAAGAGGGACAATCTTTCCATTGGGCATTAATGTAAGAGGGACATTCTTTCCATTGGCCATTAATGTAAGAGGGACAATCTTTCCATTGGGCATTAATGTAAGAGGGACAATCTTTCCATTGACCATTAATGTAAGAGGAACATTCTTTCCATTGGGCATTAATGTAAGAGGGACATTCTTTCCATTGGCCATTAATGTAAGAGGGACAATCTTTCCATTGGCCATTAATGTAAGAGGGACAATCTTTCCATTGGGCATTAATGTAAGAGGGACATTCTTTCTATTGGGCATTAATGTAAGAGGGACATTCTTTCCATTGGCCATAAATGTAAGAGGGACAATCTTTCCATTGGCCATTAATGTAAGATGGACATTCTTTCCATTGGCCATTAATGTAAGAGGGACAAACTTTCCATTGGCAATTATTGTAAGATGGACATTCTCTCCATTGGCCATTAATGTAAGAGGTACAATCTTTCCATTGGCCATTAATGTAAGAGGGACATTCTTTCCATTGGCCATAAATGTAAGAGGGACAATCTTTCCATTGGCCATTAATGTAAGAGGGACAAACTTTCCATTGGCAATTATTGTAAGAGGGACATTCTTTCCATTGGCCATTAATGTAAGAGGGACAAACTTTCCATTGGCAATTATTGTAAGAGGGACATTCTTTCCATTGGCCATAAATGTAAGAGGGCAATCTTTCCATTGGCCATTAATGTAAGAGGGACAAACTTTCCATTGGCAATTAATGTAAGATGGACATTCTTTCCATTGGCCATTAATGTAAGAGGGACATTCTTTCCATTGGCCATAAATGTAAGAGGGACATTCTTTCCATTGGCCATTAATGTAAGAGGGACAAACTTTCCATTGGCAATTATTGTAAGAGGGACATTCTTTCCATTGGCCATAAATGTAAGAGGGACAATCTTTCCATTGGCCATTAATGTAAGAGGGACAAACTTTCCATTGGCAATTAATGTAAGATGGACATTCTTTCCATTGGCCATTAATGTAAGAGGGACATTCTTTCCATTGGCCATAAATGTAAGAGGGACATTCTTTCCATTGGCCATTAATGTAAGAGGGACAAACTTTCCATTGGCCATTAATGTTAGAGGGACATTCTTTCCATTGGGCATTAATGTAAGAGGTACAATCTTTCCATTGGCCATTAATGTAAGAGGGACATTCTTTCCATTGGCCATAAATGTAAGAGGGACAATCTTTCCATTGGCCATTAATGTAAGAGGGACAAACTTTCCATTGGCAATTATTGTAAGAGGGACATTCTTTCCATTGGGCATTAATGTAAGAGGGACATTCTTTCCATTGGCCATAAATGTAAGAGGGACAATCTTTCCATTGGCCATTAATGTAAGAGGGACAAACTTTCCATTGGCAATTATTGTAAGAGGGACATTCTTTCCATTGGCCATTAATGTAAGAGGGACAAACTTTCCATTGGCAATTATTGTAAGATGGACATTCTTTCCATTGGCCATTAATGTAAGAGGGACATTCTTTCCATTGGCCATTAATGTAAGAGGGACATTCTCTCCATTGGCCATTAATGTAAGAGGGACATTCTTTCCATTGGCCATTAATGTAAGAGGGACAATCTTTCCCTTGGCCATTAATGTAAGAGGGACATTCTTTCCATTGGCCATTAATGTAAGATGGACATTCTTTCCATTGGCCATTAATGTAAGAGGGACAATCTTTCCATTGGCCATTAATGTAAGAGGGACATTCTTTCTATTGGGCATTAATGTAAGAGGGACATTCTTTCCATTGGCCATTAATGTAAGAGGGACAATCTTTCCATTGCTCATTAATGTAAGAGGGACATTCTTTCTATTGGGCATTAATGTAAGAGGGACAATCTTTCCATTGCCCATTAATGTAAGATGGACATTCTCTCCATTGGCCATTAATGTAAGAGGGACATTCTTTCCATTGGGCATTAATGTAAGAGGTACAATCTTTCCATTGGCCATTAATGTAAGAGGGACATTCTTTCCATTGGCCATTAATGTAAGAGGGACATTCTCTCCATTGGCCATTAATGTAAGAGGGACAATCTTTCCCTTGGCCATTAATGTAAGAGGGACATTCTTTCCATTGGCCATTAATGTAAGATGGACATTCTTTCCATTGGCCATTAAAGTAAGAGGAACATTCTTTCCATTGGCCATTAATGTAAGAGGGACAATCTTTCCATTGGCCATTAATGTAAGAGGGACAATCTTTCCATTGGCCATTAATGTAAGAGGGACATTCTTTCTATTGGGCATTAATGTAAGAGGGACATTCTTTCCATTGGCCATTAATGTAAGAGGGACAATCTTTCCATTGGCCATTAATGTAGGTGGGACAATCTTTCCATTGGCCATTAATGTAAGAGGGACAATCTTTCCATTGCTCATTAATGTAAGAGGGACATTCTTTCTATTGGGCATTAATGTAAGAGGGACAATCTTTCCATTGCCCATTAATGTAAGATGGACATTCTCTCCATTGGCCATTAATGTAAGAGGGACATTCTTTCCATTGGGCATTAATGTAAGAGGGACATTCTTTCCATTGGCCATTAATGTAAGAGGGACATTCTCTCCATAGGCCATTAATGTAAGAGGGACATTCTTTCCATTGGCCATTAATGTAAGAGGGACAATCTTTCCCTTGGCCATTAATGTAAGAGGGACATTCTTTCCATTGGCCATTAATGTAAGAGGGACAATCTTTCCATTGGCCATTAATGTAAGAGGGACATTCTTTCTATTGGGCATTAATGTAAGAGGGACATTCTTTCCATTGGCCATTAATGTAAGAGGGACAATCTTTCCATTGGCCATTAATGTAGGAGGGACAATCTTTCCATTGGCCATTAATGTAAGAGGGACAATCTTTCCATTGCTCATTAATGTAAGAGGGACATTCTTTCTATTGGGCATTAATGTAAGAGGGACAATCTTTCCATTGCCCATTAATGTAAGATGGACATTCTCTCCATTGGCCATTAATGTAAGAGGGACATTCTTTCCATTGGCCATTAATGTAAGAGGGACATTCTTTCCATTGGCTATTAATGTAAGAGGGACATTCTCTCCATTGGCCATTAATGTAAGAGGGACATTCTTTCCATTGGCCATTAATGTAAGAGGGACAATCTTTCCCTTGGCCATTAATGTAAGAGGGACATTCTTTCCATTGGCCATTAATGTAGGAGGGACATTCTTTCCATTGGCCATTAATGTAAGATGGACATTCTTTCCATTGGCCATTAATGTAAGAGGAACATTCTTTCCATTGGCCATTAATGTAAGAGGGACAATCTTTCCATTGGCCATTAATGTAAGAGGGACATTCTTTCTATTGGGCATTAATGTAAGAGGGACATTATTTTCATTGGGCATTAATGTAAGAGGGACAATCTTTCCATTGGCTATTAATGTAAGAGGGACAATCTTCCCATTGGCCATTAATGTAAGATGGACATTCTTTCCATTGGGCATTAATGTAAGAGGGACATTCTTTCCATTGGCCATTCATGTAAGAGGGACATTCTTTCTATTGGGCATTAATGTAAGAGGGACATGCTTTCTATTGGCCTTTCATGTAAGAGGGACAATCTTTCCATTGGCCATTAATGTAAGAGGGACATTCTTTCCATTGGGCATTAATTTAAGAGGGACATTCTCTCCATTGACCATTAATGTAAGAGGGACATTCTTTCCATTGGCCATTAATGTAAGAGGGACAATCTTTCCATTGGCCATTAATGTAGGAGGGACAATCTTTCCATTGGCCATTAATGTAGGAGGGACATTCTTTCCATTGGCCATTAATGTAAGAGGAACATTCTTTCTATTGGCCATTAATGTAAGAGGGACAATCTTTCCATTGGCCATTAATGTAATTGGGACATTCTTTCCATTTGCCATTAATGTAAGATGGACATTCTTTCCATTGGCCATTAATGTAAGAGGGACAATCTTTCCATTGGCCATTAATGTAATTGGGACATTCTTTCCATTTGCCATTAATGTAAGATGGACATTTTTCCATTGGCCATTAATGTAAGAGGGACAATCTTTCCATTGGCCATTAATGTAAGAGGGACAATCTTTCCATTGGGCATTAATGTAAGAGGGACAATCTTTCCATTGGCCATTAATGTAAGAGGGACAATCTTTCCATTGGCCATTAATGTAATTGGGACATTCTTTCCATTTGCCATTAATGTAAGATGGACATTTTTCCATTGGCCATTAATGTAAGAGGGACATTCTTTCCATTGGCCATTAATGTAAGAGGGACAATCTTTCCATTGGCCATTAATGTAAGAGGGACATTCTTTCCATTGGCCATTAATGTAAGAGGGACATTCTTTCCATTGGCCATTAATGTAAGAGGGACAATCTTTCCCTTGGCCATTAATGTAAGATGGACATTCTTTCCATTGGCCATTAATGTAAGAGGAACATTCTTTCCATTGGCCATTAATGTAAGAGGGACAATCTTTCCATTGGCCATTAATGTAAGAGGGACAATCTTTCCATTGGCCATTAATGTAAGATGGACATTCTTTCCATTGGCCATTAATGTAAGAGGGACATTCTTTCCATTGGCCATTAATGTAAGAGGGACAATCTTTCTATTGCTCATTAATGTAAGAGGGACAATCTTTCCAATAGCCATTAATGTAAGAGGGACATTCTTTCCATTGGGCATTAATGTAAGAGGTACAATCTTTCCATTGGCCATTAATGTAAGAGGGACATTCTTTCCATTGGCCATTAATGTAAGAGGGACATTCTCTCCATTGGCCATTAATGTAAGAGGGACAATCTTTCCCTTGGCCATTAATGTAAGAGGGACATTCTTTCCATTGGCCATTAATGTAAGATGGACATTCTTTCCATTGGCCATTAAAGTAAGAGGAACATTCTTTCCATTGGCCATTAATGTAAGAGGGACAATCTTTCCATTGGCCATTAATGTAGGTGGGACAATCTTTCCATTGGCCATTAATGTAAGAGGGACAATCTTTCCATTGCTCATTAATGTAAGAGGGACATTCTTTCTATTGGGCATTAATGTAAGAGGGACAATCTTTCCATTGCCCATTAATGTAAGATGGACATTCTCTCCATTGGCCATTAATGTAAGAGGGACATTCTTTCCATTGGGCATTAATGTAAGAGGGACATTCTTTCCATTGGCCATTAATGTAAGAGGGACAATCTTTCCATTGCCCATTAATGTAAGATGGACATTCTCTCCATTGGCCATTAATGTAAGAGGGACATTCTCTCCATTGGCCATTAATGTAAGAGGGACATTCTTTCCATTGGCCATTAATGTAAGAGGGACAATCTTTCCCTTGGCCATTAATGTAAGAGGGACATTCTTTCCATTGGCCATTAATGTAAGAGGGACAATCTTTCCATTGGCCATTAATGTAAGAGGGACATTCTTTCTATTGGGCATTAATGTAAGAGGGACATTCTTTCCATTGGCCATTAATGTAAGAGGGACAATCTTTCCATTGGCCATTAATGTAGGAGGGACAATCTTTCCATTGGCCATTAATGTAAGAGGGACAATCTTTCCATTGCTCATTAATGTAAGAGGGACATTCTTTCTATTGGGCATTAATGTAAGAGGGACAATCTTTCCATTGCCCATTAATGTAAGATGGACATTCTCTCCATTGGCCATTAATGTAAGAGGGACATTCTTTCCATTGGCCATTAATGTAAGAGGGACATTCTTTCCATTGGCTATTAATGTAAGAGGGACATTCTCTCCATTGGCCATTAATGTAAGAGGGACATTCTTTCCATTGGCCATTAATGTAAGAGGGACAATCTTTCCCTTGGCCATTAATGTAAGAGGGACATTCTTTCCATTGGCCATTAATGTAGGAGGGACATTCTTTCCATTGGCCATTAATGTAAGATGGACATTCTTTCCATTGGCCATTAATGTAAGAGGAACATTCTTTCCATTGGCCATTAATGTAAGAGGGACAATCTTTCCATTGGCCATTAATGTAAGAGGGACAATCTTTCCATTGGCCATTAATGTAAGAGGGACATTCTTTCTATTGGCCATTAATGTAAGATGGACATTCTTTCCATTGGGCATTAATGTAAGAGGGACATTCTTTCCATTGGCCATTCATGTAAGAGGGACATTCTTTCTATTGGGCATTAATGTAAGAGGGACATGCTTTCTATTGGCCTTTCATGTAAGAGGGACAATCTTTCCATTGGCCATTAATGTAAGATGGACATTCTTTCCATTGGCCATAAATGTAAGAGGGACATTCTTTCTATTGGGCATTAATGTAAGAGGGACATGCTTTCTATTGGCCTTTCATGTAAGAGGGACAATCTTTCCATTGGCCATTAATGTAAGAGGGACATTCTTTCCATTGGGCATTAATTTAAGAGGGACATTCTCTCCATTGGCCATTAATGTAAGAGGGACATTCTTTCCATTGGCCATTAATGTAAGAGGGACATTCTTTCCATTGGCCATTAATTTAAGAGGGACATTCTTTTCATTAGGCATTAATGTAAGAGGGACATTCTTTCCATTGGCCATGAATGTAAGAGGGACAATCTTTCCATTGGCCATTAATGTAGGAGGGACAATCTTTCCATTGGCCATTAATGTAGGAGGGACATTCTTTCCATTGGCCATTAATGTAAGAGGAACATTCTTTCTATTGGCCATTAATGTAAGAGGGACAATCTTTCCATTGGCCATTAATGTAATTGGGACATTCTTTCCATTTGCCATTAATGTAAGATGGACATTTTTCCATTGGCCATTAATGTAAGAGGGACAATCTTTCCATTGGCCATTAATGTAAGAGGGACAATCTTTCCATTGGGCATTAATGTAAGATGGACATTTTTCCATTGGCCATTAATGTAAGAGGGACAATCTTTCCATTGGCCATTAATGTAAGAGGGACATTCTTTCCATTGGCCATTAATGTAAGAGGGACATTCTTTCCATTGGCCATTAATGTAGGAGGGACATTCTTTCCATTGGCCATTAATGTAAGATGGGCATTCTTTCCATTGACCATTAATGTAAGAGGGACAATCTTTCCATTGACCATTAATGTAAGAGGAACATTCTTTCCATTGGCCATTAATGTAAGAGGGACATTCTTTCCATTGGCCATTAATGTAAGAGGGACAATCTTTCCATTGGCCATTAATGTAAGATGGACATTCTTTCCATTGGCCATTAATGTAAGAGGGACAATCTTTCCATTGGCCATTAATGTAAGAGGGACAATCTTTCCATTGGGCATTAATGTAAGATGGACATTTTTCCATTGGCCATTAATGTAAGAGGGACAATCTTTCCATTGGCCATTAATGTAAGAGGGACATTCTTTCCATTGGCCATTAATGTAAGAGGGACATTCTTTCCATTGGCCATTAATGTAGGAGGGACATTCTTTCCATTGGCCATTAATGTAAGAGGAACATTCTTTCCATTGGCCATTAATGTAAGAGGGACAATCTTTCCATTGACCATTAATGTAAGAGGAACATTCTTTCCATTGGCCATTAATGTAAGAGGGACATTCTTTCCATTGGCCATTAATGTAAGAGGGACAATCTTTCCATTGGCCATTAATGTAAGATGGACATTCTTTCCATTGGCCATTAATGTAAGAGGGACATTCTTTCCATTGGCCATTAATGTAAGAGGGACAATCTTTCTATTGCTCATTAATGTAAGAGGGACAATCTTTCCATTGGCCATTAATGTAAGAGGGACAATCTTTCCATTGGCCATTAATGTAAGAGGGACATTCTTTCTATTGGGCATTAATGTAAGAGGGACATTCTTTCCATTGGCCATTAATGTAAGAGGGACAATCTTTCCATTGGCCATTAATGTAGGAGGGACAATCTTTCCATTGGCCATTAATGTAAGAGGGACAATCTTTCCATTGCTCATTAATGTAAGAGGGACATTCTTTCTATTGGGCATTAATGTAAGAGGGACAATCTTTCCATTGCCCATTAATGTAAGATGGACATTCTCTCCATTGGCCATTAATGTAAGAGGGACATTCTTTCCATTGGCCATTAATGTAAGAGGGACATTCTTTCCATTGGCCATTAATGTAAGAGGGACATTCTCTCCATTGGCCATTCATGTAAGAGGGACAATCTTTCCCTTGGCCATTAATGTAAGAGGGACATTCTTTCCATTGGCCATTAATGTAGGAGGGACATTCTTTCCATTGGCCATTAATGTAAGAGGGACAATCTTTCCATTGGCCATTAATGTAAGAGGGACAATCTTTCCATTGGCCATTAATGTAAGAGGGACAATCTTTCCATTGGCCATTAATGTAAGAGGGACATTCTTTCTATTGGGCATTAATGTAAGAGGGACATTATTTTCATTGGGCATTAATGTAAGAGGGACAATCTTTCCATTGGCCATTAATGTAAGATGGACATTCTTTCCATTGGGCATTAATGTAAGAGGGACATTCTTTCCATTGGCCATTCATGTAAGAGGGACATTCTTTCTATTGGGCATTAATGTAAGAGGGACATGCTTTCTATTGGCCTTTCATGTAAGAGGGACAATCTTTCCATTGGCCATTAATGTAAGATGGACATTCTTTCCATTGGCCATTAATGTAAGAGGGACATTCTTTCCATTGGGCATTAATTTAAGAGGGACATTCTCTCCATTGGCCATTAATTTAAGAGGGACATTCTCTCCATTGGCCATTAATGTAAGAGGGACATTCTTTCCATTGGCCATTAATTTAGGAGGGACATTCTTTTCATTAGGCATTAATGTAAGAGGGACATTCTTTCCATTGGCCATTAATGTAAGAGGGACAATCTTTCCATTGGCCATTAATGTAGGAGGGACAATCTTTCCATTGGCCATTAATGTAAGAGGGACATTCTTTCCATTGGCCATTAATGTAAGATGAACATTCTTTCTATTGGCCATTAATGTAAGAGGGACAATCTTTCCATTGGCCATTAATGTAAGATGGACATTCTTTCCATTGGCCATTAATGTAAGAGGGACAATCTTTCCATTGGCCATTAATGTAAGAGGGACAATCTTTCCATTGGGCATTAATGTAAGAGGGACAATCTTTCCATTGGGCATTAATGTAAGAGGGACATTCTTTCCATTGGCCATTAATGTAAGAGGGACATTCTTTCCATTGGCCATTAATGTAAGAGGGACAATCTTTCCATTGGGCATTAATGTAAGAGGGACATTCTTTCCATTGGCCATTAATGTAAGAGGGACATTCTTTCCATTGGCCATTAATGTAAGAGGGACAATCTTTCCATTGGCCATTAATGTAAGAGGGACATTCTTTCCATTGGGCATTAATATAAGAGGGAATATCTTTCCATTGGGCATTAATGTAAGAGGGACAATCTTTCCCTTGGCCATTAATGTAAGAGGGACATTCTTTCCATTGGCCATTAATGTAAGAGGGACATTCTTTCCATTGGCCATTAATGTAGGAGGGACATTCTTTCCATTGGCCATTAATGTAAGATGGACATTCTTTCCATTGGCCATTAATGTAAGAGGGACAATCTTTCCATTGGCCATTAATGTAAGAGGGACAATCTTTCCATTGGCCATTAATGTAAGATGGACATTCTTTCCATTGGCCATTAATGTAAGAGGGACATTCTTTCCATTGGCCATTAATGTAAGAGGGACAATCTTTCTATTGCTCATTAATGTAAGAGGGACATTCTTTCTATTGGGCATTAATGTAAGAGGGACAATCTTTCCATTGCCCATTAATGTAAGATGGACATTCTCTCCATTGGCCATTAATGTAAGAGGGACATTCTTTCCATTGGCCATTAATGTAAGAGGGACAATCTTTCCATTGGCCATTAATGTAGGAGGGACAATCTTTCCATTGGCCATTAATGTAAGAGGGACATTATTTTCATTGGGCATTAATGTAAGAGGGACATTATTTTCATTGGGCATTAATCTAAGAGGGACAATCTTTCCATTGGCTATTAATGTAAGAGGGACAATCTTCCCATTGGCCATTAATGTAAGAGGGACATTCTTTCCATTGGCCATTCATGTAAGAGGGACATTCTTTCTATTGGGCATTAATGTAAGAGGGACATGCTTTCTATTGGCCTTTCATGTAAGAGGGACAATCTTTCCATTGGCCATTAATGTAAGATGGACATTCTTTCCATTGGCCATTAATGTAAGAGGGACAAACTTTCCATTGGCAATTATTGTAAGAGGGACATTCTTTCCATTGGGCATTAATTTAAGAGGGACATTCTCTCCATTGGCCATTAATGTAAGAGGGACATTCTTTCCATTGGCCATTAATGTAAGAGGGACATTCTTTCCATTGGCCATTAATTTAAGAGGGACATTCTTTTCATTGGGCATTAATGTAAGAGGGACATTCTTTCCATTGGCCATTAATGTAAGAGGGACAATCTTTCCATTGGCCATTAATGTAGGAGGGACAATCTTTCCATTGGCCATTAATGTAGGAGGGACATTCTTTCCATTGGCCATTAATGTAAGAGGGACAATCTTTCCATTGGCCATTAATGTAAGAGGAACATTCTTTCTTTTGGCCATTAATGTAAGAGGGACAATCTTTCCATTGGGCATTAATGTAAGAGGGACAATCTTTCCATTGGCCATTAATGTAAGAGGGACATTCTTTCCATTGGGCATTAATGTAAGAGGGACATTCTTTCCATTGGCCATTAATGTAAGAGGGACAGTCTTTCCATTGGCCATTAATGTAAGAGGGACATTCTTTCCATTGGGCATTAATGTAAGAGGGACAATCTTTCCATTGGCCATTAATGTAATTGGGACATTCTTTCCATTTGCCATTAATGTAAGATGGACATTTTTCCATTGGCCATTCATGTAAGAGGGACATTCTTTCCATTGGCCATTAATGTAAGAGGGACATTCTTTCCATTGGCCATTAATGTAAGAGGGACATTCTTTCCATTGGCCATTAATGTAAGAGGGACAGTCTTTCCATTGGCCATTAATGTAAGATGGACATTCTTTCCATTGGGCATTAATGTAAGAGGGACAATCTTTCCATTGGCCATTAATGTAAGAGGGACATTCTTTCCATTGGCCATTAATGTAAGAGGGACATTCTTTCCATTGGCCATTAATGTAAGAGGGACAATCTTTCCATTGGCCATTAATGTAAGAGGGACATTCTTTTCATTGGGCATTAATGTAAGAGGTACAATCTTTCCATTGGCCATTAATGTAAGAGGGACATTCTTTCCGTTGGCCATTAATGTAAGAGGGACAATCTTTCCATTGGGCATTAATGTAAGAGGGACAATCTTTCCATTGGCCATTAATGTAAGAGAGACATTCTTTCCATTGGCCATTAATGTAAGAGGGACAATCTTTCCATTGGCCATTAATGTAAGAGGGACAATCTTTCCATTGGGCATTAATGTAAGAGGGACAATCTTTCCATTGGCCATTAATGTAAGATGGACATTCTTTCCATTGGGCATTAATGTAAGAGGGACAATCTTTCCATTGGCCATTAATGTAAGAGGGACAATCTTTCCATTGGCCATTAATGTAAGAGGGACAATCTTTCCATTGGCCATTAATGTAAGAGGTACAATCTTTCCATTGGCCATTAATGTAAGAGGGACATTCTTTCCATTGGCCATTCATGTAAGAGGGACATTCTTTCTATTGGGCATTAATGTAAGAGGGACATGCTTTCTATTGGCCTTTCATGTAAGAGGGACAATCTTTCCATTGGCCATTAATGTAAGAGGGACAAACTTTCCATTGGCAATTATTGTAAGAGGGACATTCTTTCCATTGGGCATTAATGTAAGAGGGACATTCTTTCTATTGGCCATTAATGTAAGAGGGACATTCTTTCCATTGGCCATTAATGTAAGAGGGACATTCTTTTCATTGGGCATTAATATAAGAGGGAAAATCTTTCCATTGGGCATTAATGTAAGAGGGAACATTCTTTCCATTGGCCATTAATGTAAGAGGGACAATCTTTCCATTGGGCATTAATGTAAGAGGGACATTCTTTCCATTGGCCATTAATGTAAGAGGGACATTCTTTCCATTGGCCATTAATGTAAGAGGGACATTCTTTCCATTGGCCATTAATGTAAGAGGGACATTCTTTCCATTGGCCATTAATGTAAGAGGGACAATCTTTCCATTGGGCATTCATGTAAGAGGGACATTCTTTCCATTGGCCATTCATGTAAGAGGGACATTCTTTCCATTGGCCATTAATGTAAGATGGACATTCTTTCCATTGGCCATTAATGTAAGAGGGACAATCTTTCCATTGGCCATTAATGTAAGAGGGACAATCTTTCCATTGGGCATTAATGTAAGAGGGACATTCTTTCCATTGGCCATTAATGTAAGAGGGACATTCTTTCCATTGGCCATTAATGTAAGAGGGACATTCTTTCCATTGGCCATTAATGTAAGAGGGACATTCTTTCCATTGGCCATTAATGTAAGAGGGACAATCTTTCCATTGGCCATTAATGTAAGAGGGACAATCTTTCCATTGGCCATTAATGTAAGAGGGACATTCTTTCTATTGGCCATTAATGTAAGAGGGACAATCTTTCCATTGCCCATTAATGTAAGATGGACATTCTCTCCATTGGCCATTAATGTAAGAGGGGCATTCTTTCCATTGGCCATTAATGTAAGAGGGAAAATCTTTCCATTGGCCATTAATGTAGGAGGGACATTCTTTCCATTAGCCATTAATGTAAGATGGACATTCTTTCCATTAGCCATTAATGTAAGATGGACATTCTTTCCATTGGCCATTAATGTAAGAGGGACAATCTTTCCGTTGGCCATTAATGTAAGAGGAACATTCTTTCTATTGGCCATTAATGTAAGAGGGACATTCTTTCTATTGGCCATTAATGTAAGAGGGACATTCTTTCCATTGGCCATTAATGTAAAATGGACATTCTTTCCATTGGCCATTCATGTAAGAGGGACAATCTTTCCATTGGCCATTAATGTAAGAGGGACAATCTTTCCGTTGGCCATTAATGTAAGAGGGACATTCTTTCCATTGGCCATTCATGTAAGAGGGACATTCTTTCCATTGGGCATTAATGTAAGAGGGACAATCTTTCCATTGGCCATTAATGTAAGAGGGACATTCTTTCCATTGGGCATTAATGTAAGAGGTACAATCTTTCCATTGGCCATTAATGTAAGAGGGACAGTCTTTCCATTGGCCATTAATGTAAGAGGGACATTCTTTCCATTGGCCATTAATGTAAGAGGGACATTCTTTCCATTGGGCATTAATGTAAGAGGTACAATCTTTCCATTGGCCATTAATGTAAGAGGGACATTCTTTTCATTGGCCATTAATGTAAGATGGACATTCTTTCCATTGGCCATTAATGTAAGATGGACAATCTTTCCATTGGCCATTAATGTAAGAGGGACATTCTTTCCATTGGGCATTAATGTAAGAGGTACAATCTTTCCATTGGCCATTAATGTAAGAGGGACATTCTTTCCATTGGGCATTAATGTAAGAGGTACATTCTTTCCATTGGCCATTAATGTAAGAGGGACAGTCTTTCCATTGGCCATTAATGTAAGAGGGACATTCTTTCCATTGGCCATTAATGTAAGAGGGACATTCTTTCCATTGGGCATTAATGTAAGAGGTACAATCTTTCCATTGGCCATTAATGTAAGAGGGACATTCTTTTCATTGGCCATTAATGTAAGATGGACATTCTTTCCATTGGCCATTAATGTAAGATGGACAATCTTTCCATTGGCCATTAATGTAAGAGGGACATTCTTTCCATTGGCCATTAATATAAGAGGGAAAATCTTTCCATTGGGCATTAATGTAAGAGGGAACATTCTTTCCATTGGCCATTAATGTAAGAGGGACATTCTTTCCATTGGCCATTAATGTAAGAGGGACAATCTTTCCATTGGCCATTAATGTAAGAGGGACAGTCTTTCCATTGGCCATTAATGTAAGAGGGACATTCTTTCCATTGGCCATTAATGTAAGAGGGACATTCTTTCCATTGGGCATTAATGTAAGAGGGACAATCTTTCCATTGGCCATTAATGTAAGAGGTACAATCTTTCCATTGGCCATTAATGTAAGAGGGACATTCTTTCCATTGGCCATTAATGTAAGAGGGACATTCTTTCCATTGGCCATTAATGTAAGAGGGACATTCTTTCCATTGGGCATTAATGTAAGAGGGACATTCTTTCCATTGGCCATTAATGTAAGATGGACATTCTTTCCATTGGCCATTAATGTAAGAGGGACATTCTTTCCATTGGCCATTAATGTAAGAGGGACATTCTTTCCATTGGGCATTAATGTAAGAGGTACAATCTTTCCATTGGCCATTAATGTAAGAGGGACATTCTTTCCATTGGCCATTAATGTAAGATGGACATTCTTTCCATTGGCCATTAATGTAAGATGGACAATCTTTCCATTGGCCATTAATGTAAGAGGGACATTCTTTCCATTGGCCATTAATGTAAGAGGGACAATCTTTCCATTGGCCATTCATGTAAGAGGGACATTCTTTCTATTGGCCATTAATGTAAGAGGTACAATCTTTCCATTGGCCATTAATGTAAGAGGGACATTCTTTCCATTGGCCATTAATGTAAGAGGGACATTCTTTCCATTGGGCATTAATGTAAGAGGTACAATCTTTCCATTGGCCATTAATTTAAGAGGGACAATCTTTCCATTGGCCATTAATGTAAGAGGGACAATCTTTCCATTGGCCATTAATGTAAGAGAGACATTCTTTCCATTGGCCATTAATGTAAGAGGGACAATCTTTCCATTGGGCATTAATGTAAGAGGGACATTCTTTCCATTGGCCATTAATGTAAGAGGGACATTCTTTCCATTGCCAATTAATGTAAGAGGGACATACTTTCTATTGGCCATTCTTGTAAGAGGGACATTCTTTCTATTGGGCATTAATATAAGAGGGAAAATCTTTCCATTGGGCATTAATGTAAGAGGGACAATCTTTCCATTGGCCATTAATGTAGGAGGGACAATCTTTCCATTGGCCATTAATGTAAGAGGGACATTCTTTCCATTGGCCATTAATGTAAGAGGGACATTCTTTCCATTGGCCATTAATGTAAGATGGACAATCTTTCCATTGGCCATTAATGTAAGAGGGACAAGCTTTCCATTGGCTATTAATGTAAGAGGGACAATCTTCCCATTGGCCATTAATGTAAGAGGGACATTCTTTCCATTGGCCATTAATGTAAGAGGGACATTCTTCCCATTGGCCATTAATGTAAGATGGACAATCTTTCCATTGGCCATTAATGTAAGATGGACAATCTTTCCATTGTCCATTAATGTAAGAGGGACAAGCTTTCCATTGGCTATTAATGTAAGAGGGACAATCTTCCCATTGGCCATTAATGTAAGAGGGACATTCTTTCCATTGGCCATTAATGTAAGAGGGACAATCTTTCCATTGGCCATTAATGTAAGAGGGACAATCTTTCCATTGGCCATTAATGTAAGATGGACAATCTTTCCATTGTCCATTAATGTAAGAGGGACAAGCTTTCCATTGGCTATTAATGTAAGAGGGACAATCTTCCCATTGGCCATTAATGTAAGAGGGACATTCTTTCCATTGGCCATTAATGTAAGAGGGACAAGCTTTCCATTGGCTATTAATGTAAGAGGGACATTCTTTCCATTGGCCATTAATGTAAGAGGGACAATCTTCCCATTGGCCATTAATGTAAGAGGGACATTCTTTCCATTGGCCATTAATGTAAGAGGGACAATCTTTCCATTGGCCATTAATGTAAGAGGGACAATCTTTCCATTGGCCATTAATGTAAGATGGACAATCTTTCCATTGGCCATTAATGTAAGAGGGACAATCTTTCCATTGGCCATTAATGTAAGAGGGACAATCTTTCCATTGGCCATTAATGTAAGAGGGACAATCTTTCCATTGGCCATTAATGTAAGAGGGACAATCTTTCCATTGGCCATTAATGTAAAAGCGACATTCTTTCCATTGGCCATTAATGTAAGAGGGACAATCTTTCCATTGGCCATTAATGTAAGAGGGACAATCTTTCCATTGGGCATTAATGTAAGAGGGACAATCTTTCCATTGGGCATTAATGTAAGAGGGACAATCTTTCCATTGGCCATTAATGTAAGAGGGACATTCTTTCCATTGGGCATTAATGTAAGAGGGACAATCTTTCCATTGCCCATTAATGTAAGATGGACATTCTTTCCATTGGCCATTAATGTAAGAGGGACAATCTTTCCATTGGCCATTAATGTAAGAGGGACATTCTTTCCATTGGCCATTAATGTAAGAGGGACAATCTTTCCATTGGCCATTAATGTAAGAGGGACATTCTTTCTATTGGCCATTAATGTAAGAGGGACAATCTTTCCATTGGCCATTAATGTAAGAGGGACATTCTTTCTATTGGCCATTAATGTAAGAGGGACAATCTTTCCATTGGCCATTAATGTAAGAGGGACATTATTTCCATTGGGCATTAATGTAAGAGGGACAATCTTTCCATTGGCCATTAATGTAAGAGGGACATTATTTCCATTGGGCATTAATGTAAGAGGGACAATCTTTCCATTGGCCATTAATGTAAAAGGGACATTCTTTCCATTGGCCATTAATGTAAGAGGGACAATCTTTCCATTGGCCATTAATGTAAGAGGGACAATCTTTCCATTGGGCATTAATGTAAGAGGGACAATCTTTCCATTGGGCATTAATGTAAGAGGGACAATCTTTCCATTGGCCATTAATGTATGAGGGACATTCTTTCCATTGGCCATTAATGTAAGAGGGACAATCTTTCCATTGGCCATTAATGTAAGAGGGACAATCTTTCCATTGGCCATTAATGTAAGAGGGACATTCTTTCCATTGGGCATTAATGTAAGAGGGACAATCTTTCCTTTGCCCATTAATGTAAGATGGACATTCTCTCCATTGGCCATTAATGTAAGAGGGACAATCTTTCCATTGGCCATTAATGTAAGAGGGACAATCTTTCCATTGGCCATTAATGTAAGAGGGACATTATTTCCATTGGGCATTAATGTAAGAGGGACAATCTTTCCATTGGGCATTAATGTAACAGGGACATTCTTTCCATTGGCCATTAATGTAAGAGTTACAATCTTTCCATTGGCCATTAATGTAAGATGGACAATCTTTCCATTGGCCATTAATGTAAGAGGGACAATCTTTCCATTGGCCATTAATGTAAGAGGGACAATCTTTCCATTGGCCATTAATGTAAGAGGGACAATCTTTCCATTGGGCATTAATGTAAGAGGGACAATCTTTCCATTGGCCATTAATGTATGAGGGACATTATTTCCATTGAGCATTAATGTAAGAGGGACAATCTTTCCATTGGCCATTAATGTAAGAGGGACATTCTTTCCATTGGCCATTAATGTAAGAGGGACATTCTTTCCATTGGCCATTAATGTAACAGGGACATTCTTTCCATTGGCCATTAATGTAAGAGGGACAATCTTTTCATTGGGCATTAATGTAAGAGGGACAATCTTTCCATTGGCCATTAATGTAAGATGGACGTTCTTTCCATTGGCCATTAATGTAAGAGGGACATTCTTTTCATTGGCCATTAATGTAAGAGGGACAATCTTTCCATTGGCCATTAATGTAAGAGGAACAATCTTTCCATTGGCCATTAATGTAAGAGGGACAATCTTTCCATTGGCCATTAATGTAAGAGGAACATTCTTTCCATTGGGCATTAATGTAAGAGGGACATTCTTTCCATTGGCAATTAATGTAAGAGGGACATTCTTTCCATTGGCCATTAATGTAAGAGGGACAATCTTTCCATTGGGCATTAATGTAAGAGGGACAATCTTTCCATTGGGCATTAATGTAAGATGGACATTCTTTCCATTGGCAATTAATGTAAGAGGAACAATCTTTCCATTGGCAATTAATGTAAGAGGAACATTCTTTCCATTGGGCATTAATGTAAGAGGGACATTCTTTCCATTGGGCATTAATGTAAGAGGGACAATCTTTCCATTGGGCATTAATGTAAGAGGGACAATCTTTCCATTGGCCATTAATGTAAGAGGAACATTCTTTCCATTGGGCATTAATGTAAGAGGGACATTCTTTCCATTGGCCATTAATGTAAGAGGAACATTCTTTCCATTGGGCATTAATGTAAGAGGGACATTCTTTCCATTGGCCATTAATGTAAGAGGGACAATCTTTCCATTGGCCATTAATGTAAGAGGAACATTCTTTCCATTGGGCATTAATGTAAGAGGGACATTCTTTCCATTGGGCATTAATGTAAGAGGGACATTCTTTCCATTGGCAATTAATGTAAGAGGGACATTCTTTCCATTGGTCATTAATGTAAGAGGGACAATCTTTCCATTGGGCATTAATGTAAGAGGGACATTCTTTCCATTGGCCATTAATGTAAGAGGGACAATCTTTCCATTGGGCATTAATGTAAGAGGGACAATCTTTCCATTGACCATTAATGTAAGAGGAACATTCTTTCCATTGGGCATTAATGTAAGAGGGACATTCTTTCCATTGGCCATTAATGTAAGAGGGACAATCTTTCCATTGGCCATTAATGTAAGAGGGACAATCTTTCCATTGGGCATTAATGTAAGAGGGACATTCTTTCCATTGGCCATTCATGTAAGAGGGACATTCTTTCTATTGGGCATTAATGTAAGAGGGACATTCTTTCCATTGGCCATAAATGTAAGAGGAACATTCTTTCTATTGGGCATTAATGTAAGATGGACATTCTTTCCATTGGCCATAAATGTAAGAGGGACAATCTTTCCATTGGCCATTAATGTAAGAGGGACAAACTTTCCATTGGCAATTAATGTAAGATGGACATTCTTTCCATTGGCCATTAATGTAAGAGGGACATTCTTTCCATTGGCCATAAATGTAAGAGGGACATTTTTTCCATTGGCCATTAATGTAAGAGGGACAAACTTTCCATTGGCAATTAATGTAAGAGGGACATTCTTTCCATTGGCAATTAATGTAAGAGGAACAATCTTTCCATTGGCAATTAATGTAAGAGGGACAATCTTTCCATTGGCCATTAATGTAAGAGGGACAATCTTTCCATTGGGCATTAATGTAAGAGGGACATTCTTTCCATTGGCCATTAATGTAAGAGGGACAATCTTTCCATTGGGCATTAATGTAAGAGGGACATTCTTTCCATTGGCAATTAATGTAAGAGGGACATTCTTTCCATTGGCCATTAATGTAAGAGGGACAATCTTTCCATTGGGCATTAATGTAAGAGGGACATTCTTTCCATTGGCCATTAATGTAAGAGGGACAATCTTTCCATTGGCCATTAATGTAAGAGGGACAATCTTTCCATTGGGCATTAATGTAAGAGGGACATTCTTTCTATTGGGCATTAATGTAAGAGGGACATTCTTTCCATTGGCCATAAATGTAAGAGGAACATTCTTTCTATTGGGCATTAATGTAAGATGGACATTCTTTCCATTGGCCATAAATGTAAGAGGGACAATCTTTCCATTGGCCATTAATGTAAGATGGACATTCTTTCCATTGGCCATTAATGTAAGAGGGACATTCTTTCCATTGGCCATAAATGTAAGAGGGACATTCTTTCCATTGGCCATTAATGTAAGAGGGACAAACTTTCCATTGGCAATTATTGTAAGATGGACATTCTCTCCATTGGCCATTAATGTAAGAGGGACATTCTTTCCATTGGCCATAAATGTAAGAGGGACAATCTTTCCATTGGCCATTAATGTAAGAGGGACAAACTTTCCATTGGCAATTATTGTAAGAGGGACATTCTTTCCATTGGCCATTAATGTAAGAGGGACAAACTTTCCATTGGCAATTATTGTAAGATGGACATTCTTTCCATTGGCCATAAATGTAAGAGGGACAATCTTTCCATTGGCCATTAATGTAAGAGGGACAAACTTTCCATTGGCAATTAATGTAAGATGGACATTCTTTCCATTGGCCATTAATGTAAGAGGGACATTCTTTCCATTGGCCATAAATGTAAGAGGGACATTCTTTCCATTGGCCATTAATGTAAGAGGGACAAACTTTCCATTGGCAATTATTGTAAGAGGGACATTCTTTCCATTGGCCATAAATGTAAGAGGGACAATCTTTCCATTGGCCATTAATGTAAGAGGGACAAACTTTCCATTGGCCATTAATGTAAGAGGGACATTCTTTCCATTGGCCATAAATGTAAGAGGGACATTCTTTCCATTGGCCATTAATGTAAGAGGGACAAACTTTCCATTGGCCATTAATGTTAGAGGGACATTCTTTCCATTGGGCATTAATGTAAGAGGTACAATCTTTCCATTGGCCATTAATGTAAGAGGGACATTCTTTCCATTGGCCATAAATGTAAGAGGGACAATCTTTCCATTGGCCATTAATGTAAGAGGGACAAACTTTCCATTGGCAATTATTGTAAGAGGGACATTCTTTCCATTGGGCATTAATGTAAGAGGGACATTCTTTCCATTGGCCATAAATGTAAGAGGGACAATCTTTCCATTGGCCATTAATGTAAGAGGGACAAACTTTCTATTGGCAATTATTGTAAGAGGGACATTCTTTCCATTGGCCATTAATGTAAGAGGGACATTCTTTCCATTGGCTATTAATGTAAGAGGGACATTCTCTCCATTGGCCATTAATGTAAGAGGGACATTCTTTCCATTGGCCATTAATGTAAGAGGGACAATCTTTCCCTTGGCCATTAATGTAAGAGGGACATTCTTTCCATTGGCCATTAATGTAGGAGGGACATTCTTTCCATTGGCCATTAATGTAAGATGGACATTCTTTCCATTGGCCATTAATGTAAGAGGAACATTCTTTCCATTGGCCATTAATGTAAGAGGGACAATCTTTCCATTGGCCATTAATGTAAGAGGGACATTCTTTCTATTGGGCATTAATGTAAGAGGGACATTATTTTCATTGGGCATTAATGTAAGAGGGACAATCTTTCCATTGGCTATTAATGTAAGAGGGACAATCTTCCCATTGGCCATTAATGTAAGATGGACATTCTTTCCATTGGGCATTAATGTAAGAGGGACATTCTTTCCATTGGCCATTCATGTAAGAGGGACATTCTTTCTATTGGGCATTAATGTAAGAGGGACATGCTTTCTATTGGCCTTTCATGTAAGAGGGACAATCTTTCCATTGGCCATTAATGTAAGAGGGACATTCTTTCCATTGGGCATTAATTTAAGAGGGACATTCTCTCCATTGACCATTAATGTAAGAGGGACATTCTTTCCATTGGCCATTAATGTAAGAGGGACAATCTTTCCATTGGCCATTAATGTAGGAGGGACAATCTTTCCATTGGCCATTAATGTAGGAGGGACATTCTTTCCATTGGCCATTAATGTAAGAGGAACATTCTTTCTATTGGCCATTAATGTAAGAGGGACAATCTTTCCATTGGCCATTAATGTAATTGGGACATTCTTTCCATTTGCCATTAATGTAAGATGGACATTCTTTCCATTGGCCATTAATGTAAGAGGGACAATCTTTCCATTGGCCATTAATGTAATTGGGACATTCTTTCCATTTGCCATTAATGTAAGATGGACATTTTTCCATTGGCCATTAATGTAAGAGGGACATTCTTTCCATTGGCCATTAATGTAAGAGGGACAATCTTTCCATTGGCCATTAATGTAAGAGGGACATTCTTTCCATTGGCCATTAATGTAAGAGGGACATTCTTTCCATTGGCCATTAATGTAAGAGGGACAATCTTTCCCTTGGCCATTAATGTAAGAGGGACATTCTTTCCATTGGCCATTAATGTAAGAGGGACATTCTTTCCATTGGCCATTAATGTAGGAGGGACATTCTTTCCATTGGCCATTAATGTAAGATGGACATTCTTTCCATTGGCCATTAATGTAAGAGGAACATTCTTTCCATTGGCCATTAATGTAAGAGGGACAATCTTTCCATTGGCCATTAATGTAAGAGGGACAATCTTTCCATTGGCCATTAATGTAAGATGGACATTCTTTCCATTGGCCATTAATGTAAGAGGGACATTCTTTCCATTGGCCATTAATGTAAGAGGGACAATCTTTCTATTGCTCATTAATGTAAGAGGGACAATCTTTCCAATAGCCATTAATGTAAGAGGAACATTCTTTCCATTGGCCATTAATGTAAGAGGGACAATCTTTCCATTGGCCATTAATGTAAGAGGGACAATCTTTCCATTGGCCATTAATGTAAGAGGGACATTCTTTCTATTGGGCATTAATGTAAGAGGGACATTCTTTCCATTGGCCATTAATGTAAGAGGGACAATCTTTCCATTGGCCATTAATGTAGGTGGGACAATCTTTCCATTGCATTGGCATTAATGTAGGTGGACAATCTTTCCATTGGCCATTAATGTAAGAGGACAATCTTTCCATTGCTCATTAATGTAAGAGGACATTCTTTCTATTGGGCATTAATGTAAGAGGGACAATCTTTCCATTGCCCATTAATGTAAGATGGACATTCTCTCCATTGGCCATTAATGTAAGAGGGACATTCTTTCCATTGGGCATTAATGTAAGAGGGACATTCTTTCCATTGGCATTAATGTAAGAGGGACATTCTCTCCATTGGCCATTAATGTAAGAGGGACATTCTTTCCCTTGGCCATTAATGTAAGAGGGACATTCTTTCCATTGGCCATTAATGTAAGAGGGACAATCTTTCCATTGGCCATTAATGTAAGAGGGACATTCTTTCTATTGGGCATTAATGTAAGAGGGACATTCTTTCCATTGGCCATTAATGTAAGAGGGACAATCTTTCCATTGGCCATTAATGTAGGAGGGACAATCTTTCCATTGGCCATTAATGTAAGAGGGACAATCTTTCCATTGCTCATTAATGTAAGAGGGACATTCTTTCTATTGGGCATTAATGTAAGAGGGACAATCTTTCCATTGCCCATTAATGTAAGATGGACATTCTCTCCATTGGCCATTAATGTAAGAGGGACATTCTTTCCATTGGCCATTAATGTAAGAGGGACATTCTTTCCATTGGCTATTAATGTAAGAGGGACATTCTCTCCATTGGCCATTAATGTAAGAGGGACATTCTTTCCATTGGCCATTAATGTAAGAGGGACAATCTTTCCCTTGGCCATTAATGTAAGAGGGACATTCTTTCCATTGGCCATTAATGTAGGAGGGACATTCTTTCCATTGGCCATTAATGTAAGATGGACATTCTTTCCATTGGCCATTAATGTAAGAGGAACATTCTTTCCATTGGCCATTAATGTAAGAGGGACAATCTTTCCATTGGCCATTAATGTAAGAGGGACAATCTTTCCATTGGCCATTAATGTAAGAGGGACATTCTTTCTATTGGCCATTAATGTAAGATGGACATTCTTTCCATTGGGCATTAATGTAAGAGGGACATTCTTTCCATTGGCCATTCATGTAAGAGGGACATTCTTTCTATTGGGCATTAATGTAAGAGGGACATGCTTTCTATTGGCCTTTCATGTAAGAGGGACAATCTTTCCATTGGCCATTAATGTAAGATGGACATTCTTTCCATTGGCCATAAATGTAAGAGGGACATTCTTTCTATTGGGCATTAATGTAAGAGGGACATGCTTTCTATTGGCCTTTCATGTAAGAGGGACAATCTTTCCATTGGCCATTAATGTAAGAGGGACATTCTTTCCATTGGGCATTAATTTAAGAGGGACATTCTCTCCATTGGCCATTAATGTAAGAGGGACATTCTTTCCATTGGCCATTAATGTAAGAGGGACATTCTTTCCATTGGCCATTAATTTAAGAGGGACATTCTTTTCATTAGGCATTAATGTAAGAGGGACATTCTTTCCATTGGCCATTAATGTAAGAGGGACAATCTTTCCATTGGCCATTAATGTAGGAGGGACAATCTTTCCATTGGCCATTAATGTAGGAGGGACATTCTTTCCATTGGCCATTAATGTAAGAGGAACATTCTTTCTATTGGCCATTAATGTAAGAGGGACAATCTTTCCATTGGCCATTAATGTAAGAGGGACATTCTTTCCATTTGCCATTAATGTAAGATGGACATTTTTCCATTGGCCATTAATGTAAGAGGGACAATCTTTCCATTGGCCATTAATGTAAGAGGGACAATCTTTCCATTGGGCATTAATGTAAGATGGACATTCTTTCCATTGGCCATTAATGTAAGAGGGACAATCTTTCCCTTGGCCATTAATGTAAGAGGGACATTCTTTCCATTGGCCATTAATGTAAGAGGGACATTCTTTCCATTGGCCATTAATGTAGGAGGGACATTCTTTCCATTGGCCATTAATGTAAGATGGGCATTCTTTCCATTGGCCATTAATGTAAGAGGAACATTCTTTCCATTGGCCATTAATGTAAGAGGGACAATCTTTCCATTGGCCATTAATGTAAGAGGGACAATCTTTCCATTGGCCATTAATGTAAGATGGACATTCTTTCCATTGGCCATTAATGTAAGAGGGACATTCTTTCCATTGGCCATTAATGTAAGAGGGACAATCTTTCTATTGCTCATTAACCACTTGAGGACCGCCGTATTGCCATTGTACGTCAGCACAATGGCACAGGCAGGCAGAATCACGTACATCTACGTGATTGCCTTCCAGCGGGTGGGGGGTCCCATCGGACCCCCTCCCGCTGGATACGGCGGTCCGATTCGGTCCAGCAGCGATCCGTGATGAGGGGATGGCCGTTCGTTTTCGGCCACCCCCTCTGGATCGCTCCTGGCCAATGAGAAGCTTCCTCCCCTGTGTATTGTTTACACAGGAAGGAGGAAGTGATGTCATTCTCCTCGGGGCGGTCTTTTTGACCGGACTACGAGGAGAAGAGTAAAAGTAAGTGTGCACCAACACTACACTGACATGTAGGTACACACAGGCACACAAACCCCCCCCGATCCCCCCCCCGATCGCCCCCCGATCCCCCCCCCGCCCCCCTCCCCCCCCAGTCACAGTGTCACTGATTGCATTGATCATTTCTTTACTGATCACTGCATTCAGTGTCAGTTGTGACAGTAAAAACTGTCAGGACAGTTAGTGTTAGGTCCAGGGTAGCCCCCTATCACCCCCCAATAAAGATTTAACCCCCTGATTGCCCCTAGAGTTAACCCTTTCACCCCCTTTTGCCAGTGTCACTAAGCGATCATTTTTCTGATCGCTGCATGTGTCGCTAGTGTCGCTAGGTAGCTAGTTATTTTTTTAGGTTCACCGCCAGGTTTTTATATCGCTAGGTACCCCGATATACTACCCAATAATGTTTTTAACCCCCTGATTGCCGCTAGTTAACCCTTTCACCCCCTTTTGCCAGTGTCACTAAGCGATCGTTTTTCTGATCGCTGCATTAGTGTCGCTACAGTCGCTAGGTAGCTAGTTATTTTTTTAGGTTCACCGCCAGGTTTTTATAGCGCTAGGTACCCCGATATACTACCCAATAATGTTTTTAACCCCCTGATTGCCGCTAGTTAACCCTTTCACCCCCTTTTGCCAGTGTCACTAAGCGATCATTTTTCTGATCGCTGCATGTGTCGCTAGGTAGCTAGTTATTTTTTTAGGTTCACCGCCAGGTTTTTATATCGCTAGGTACCCCGATATACTACCCAATAATGTTTTTAACCCCCTGATTGCCGCTAGTTAACCCTTTCACCCCCTTTTGCCAGTGTCACTAAGCGATCGTTTTTCTGATCGCTGCATTAGTGTCGCTACAGTCGCTAGGTAGCTAGTTATTTTTTTAGGTTCACCGCCAGGTTTTTATAGCGCTAGGTACCCCGATATACTACCCAATAATGGTTTTAACCCCCTGATTTCCGCTAGTTAACCCTTTCACCCCCTTTTGCCAGTGTCACTAAGCGATAATTTTTCTGAACGCTGCATCAGTGTCGCTAGTGTCGCTAGGTAGCTAGTTAACTAGGCTCCCAAAAAGTCCCCCACATGTGGTATCCCCGTACTCGGGAGAAGCAGCAGAATTTATTTTGGGGTGTAATTTGACTTCTGCCCATAGCATGTGTGAGCAATATATCATTTAGTGACAACTTTGTGCAAAAAAAAAAAAGTTTGTAATATTCCCGCAACTTTTGGCAAAATATAAAATATTCCATGGACTCAACATGCCTCTCAGTAAATAGCTTGGGGTGTCTACTTTCCAAAATGGGGTCATTTGGGGGGGTTTTGTGCTATTTTGGCATTTTATGGCCTTCGAAACTGTGATAGGTAGTGAGGAGTTAAATCAAAAATTTGCACCCTTAGAAATCCTGAAGGTGGTGATTGGTTTTCGGGGTGCCGTGCGCGACTAGACTCCCAAAAAGTCCCACACATGTGGTATCCCCGTACTCGGGAGAAGCAGCAGAATGTATTTTGGGGTGTCATTTCACATATAACCATGGCATGTGTGAGCAATATATCATTTAGTGACAACTTTTTGTAAAAAAAATTTTTTTTTTTTTTTTGTCATTATTCAATCCCTTAGGACAAAAAAAATAAATATTCAATGGGCTCAACATACCCATCAGCAATTTCCTTGGGGTGTCTACTTTCCAAAATGGGGTCATTTGGGGGGGATTTGTACTGCCCTGCCATTTTAGCACCTCAAGAAATGAGATCGGCAGTCATAAATTAAAAGCTGTGTAAATTCCAGAAAATGTACTCTAGTTTGTAGACGCTATAACTTTTGCGCAAACCAAAAAATATACGCTTATTGACATTTTTTTTACTAAAGACATGTGGCTGAATAAATTTTGCCCTCAATGTATGACTAAAATTTAGTTTATTCGATTTTTCTTATAACAAAAAGAAGAAAATATCTTTTTTTTTCAAAATTTTCGCTCTTTTTTCATTTATATCGCAAAAAAAAAAAATCGCAGAGGCAATCAAATACCATCAAAAGAAAGCTCTATTTGTGGGAAGAAAAGGACGCAAATTTCGTTTGGGTGCAATATTGCATGACCGCGCAATTACCAGTTAAAGCAGCGCAGTGCGAAATTGCAAAAAGACCTCTGGTCCTTAAGGTGTTTATTGGTCCGGAACTGAAGTGGTTAATGTAAGAGGGACAATCTTTCCATTGGCCATTAATGTAAGAGGGACAATCTTTCCATTGGCCATTAATGTAAGAGGGACATTCTTTCTATTGGGCATTAATGTAAGAGGGACATTCTTTCCATTGGCCATTAATGTAAGAGGGACAATCTTTCCATTGGGCATTAATGTAAGAGGGACAATCTTTCCATTGGCAATTAATGTAAGAGGGACATTCTTTCCATTGGCCATTAATGTAAGAGGGACAATCTTTCCATTGGCCATTAATGTAAGAGGGACAATCTTTCCATTGGGCATTAATGTAAGAGGGACATTCTTTCTATTGGGCATTAATGTAAGAGGGACATTCTTTCCATTGGCCATAAATGTAAGAGGGACAATCTTTCCATTGGCCATAAATGTAAGAGGGACAATCTTTCCATTGGCCATTAATGTAAGATGGACATTCTTTCCATTGGCCATTAATGTAAGAGGGACATTCTTTCCATTGGCCATAAATGTAAGAGGGACATTCTTTCCATTGGCCATTAATGTAAGAGGGACAAACTTTCCATTGGCAATTATTGTAAGATGGACATTCTCTCCATTGGCCATTAATGTAAGAGGGACATTCTTTCCATTGGCCATAAATGTAAGAGGGACAATCTTTCCATTGGCCATTAATGTAAGAGGGACAAACTTTCCATTGGCAATTATTGTAAGAGGGACATTCTTTCCATTGGCCATTAATGTAAGAGGGACAAACTTTCCATTGGCAATTATTGTAAGATGGACATTCTTTCCATTGGCCATAAATGTAAGAGGGACAATCTTTCCATTGGCCATTAATGTAAGAGGGACAAACTTTCCATTGGCAATTAATGTAAGATGGACATTCTTTCCATTGGCCATTAATGTAAGAGGGACATTCTTTCCATTGGCCATAAATGTAAGAGGGACATTCTTTCCATTGGCCATTAATGTAAGAGGGACAAACTTTCCATTGGCAATTATTGTAAGAGGGACATTCTTTCCATTGGCCATAAATGTAAGAGGGACAATCTTTCCATTGGCCATTAATGTAAGAGGGACAAACTTTCCATTGGCAATTAATGTAAGATGGACATTCTTTCCATTGGCCATTAATGTAAGAGGGACATTCTTTCCATTGGCCATAAATGTAAGAGGGACATTCTTTCCATTGGCCATTAATGTAAGAGGGACAAACTTTCCATTGGCCATTAATGTTAGAGGGACATTCTTTCCATTGGGCATTAATGTAAGAGGTACAATCTTTCCATTGGCCATTAATGTTAGAGGGACATTCTTTCCATTGGCCATAAATGTAAGAGGGACAATCTTTCCATTGGCCATTAATGTAAGAGGGACAAACTTTCCATTGGCAATTATTGTAAGAGGGACATTCTTTCCATTGGGCATTAATGTAAGAGGGACATTCTTTCCATTGGCCATAAATGTAAGAGGGACAATCTTTCCATTGGCCATTAATGTAAGAGGGACAAACTTTCTATTGGCAATTATTGTAAGAGGGACATTCTTTCCATTGGCCATTAATGTAAGAGGGACATTCTTTCCATTGGCTATTAATGTAAGAGGGACATTCTCTCCATTGGCCATTAATGTAAGAGGGACATTCTTTCCATTGGCCATTAATGTAAGAGGGACAATCTTTCCCTTGGCCATTAATGTAAGAGGGACATTCTTTCCATTGGCCATTAATGTAGGAGGGACATTCTTTCCATTGGCCATTAATGTAAGATGGACATTCTTTCCATTGGCCATTAATGTAAGAGGAACATTCTTTCCATTGGCCATTAATGTAAGAGGGACAATCTTTCCATTGGCCATTAATGTAAGAGGGACATTCTTTCTATTGGGCATTAATGTAAGAGGGACATTATTTTCATTGGGCATTAATGTAAGAGGGACAATCTTTCCATTGGCTATTAATGTAAGAGGGACAATCTTCCCATTGGCCATTAATGTAAGATGGACATTCTTTCCATTGGGCATTAATGTAAGAGGGACATTCTTTCCATTGGCCATTCATGTAAGAGGGACATTCTTTCTATTGGGCATTAATGTAAGAGGGACATGCTTTCTATTGGCCTTTCATGTAAGAGGGACAATCTTTCCATTGGCCATTAATGTAAGAGGGACATTCTTTCCATTGGGCATTAATTTAAGAGGGACATTCTCTCCATTGACCATTAATGTAAGAGGGACATTCTTTCCATTGGCCATTAATGTAAGAGGGACAATCTTTCCATTGGCCATTAATGTAGGAGGGACAATCTTTCCATTGGCCATTAATGTAGGAGGGACATTCTTTCCATTGGCCATTAATGTAAGAGGAACATTCTTTCTATTGGCCATTAATGTAAGAGGGACAATCTTTCCATTGGCCATTAATGTAATTGGGACATTCTTTCCATTTGCCATTAATGTAAGATGGACATTCTTTCCATTGGCCATTAATGTAAGAGGGACAATCTTTCCATTGGCCATTAATGTAATTGGGACATTCTTTCCATTTGCCATTAATGTAAGATGGACATTTTTCCATTGGCCATTAATGTAAGAGGGACATTCTTTCCATTGGCCATTAATGTAAGAGGGACAATCTTTCCATTGGCCATTAATGTAAGAGGGACATTCTTTCCATTGGCCATTAATGTAAGAGGGACATTCTTTCCATTGGCCATTAATGTAAGAGGGACAATCTTTCCCTTGGCCATTAATGTAAGAGGGACATTCTTTCCATTGGCCATTAATGTAAGAGGGACATTCTTTCCATTGGCCATTAATGTAGGAGGGACATTCTTTCCATTGGCCATTAATGTAAGATGGACATTCTTTCCATTGGCCATTAATGTAAGAGGAACATTCTTTCCATTGGCCATTAATGTAAGAGGGACAATCTTTCCATTGGCCATTAATGTAAGAGGGACAATCTTTCCATTGGCCATTAATGTAAGATGGACATTCTTTCCATTGGCCATTAATGTAAGAGGGACATTCTTTCCATTGGCCATTAATGTAAGAGGGACAATCTTTCTATTGCTCATTAATGTAAGAGGGACAATCTTTCCAATAGCCATTAATGTAAGAGGAACATTCTTTCCATTGGCCATTAATGTAAGAGGGACAATCTTTCCATTGGCCATTAATGTAAGAGGGACAATCTTTCCATTGGCCATTAATGTAAGAGGGACATTCTTTCTATTGGGCATTAATGTAAGAGGGACATTCTTTCCATTGGCCATTAATGTAAGAGGGACAATCTTTCCATTGGCCATTAATGTAGGTGGGACAATCTTTCCATTGGCCATTAATGTAAGAGGGACAATCTTTCCATTGCTCATTAATGTAAGAGGGACATTCTTTCTATTGGGCATTAATGTAAGAGGGACAATCTTTCCATTGCCCATTAATGTAAGATGGACATTCTCTCCATTGGCCATTAATGTAAGAGGGACATTCTTTCCATTGGGCATTAATGTAAGAGGGACATTCTTTCCATTGGCCATTAATGTAAGAGGGACATTCTCTCCATTGGCCATTAATGTAAGAGGGACATTCTTTCCATTGGCCATTAATGTAAGAGGGACAATCTTTCCCTTGGCCATTAATGTAAGAGGGACATTCTTTCCATTGGCCATTAATGTAAGAGGGACAATCTTTCCATTGGCCATTAATGTAAGAGGGACATTCTTTCTATTGGGCATTAATGTAAGAGGGACATTCTTTCCATTGGCCATTAATGTAAGAGGGACAATCTTTCCATTGGCCATTAATGTAGGAGGGACAATCTTTCCATTGGCCATTAATGTAAGAGGGACAATCTTTCCATTGCTCATTAATGTAAGAGGGACATTCTTTCTATTGGGCATTAATGTAAGAGGGACAATCTTTCCATTGCCCATTAATGTAAGATGGACATTCTCTCCATTGGCCATTAATGTAAGAGGGACATTCTTTCCATTGGCCATTAATGTAAGAGGGACATTCTTTCCATTGGCTATTAATGTAAGAGGGACATTCTCTCCATTGGCCATTAATGTAAGAGGGACATTCTTTCCATTGGCCATTAATGTAAGAGGGACAATCTTTCCCTTGGCCATTAATGTAAGAGGGACATTCTTTCCATTGGCCATTAATGTAGGAGGGACATTCTTTCCATTGGCCATTAATGTAAGATGGACATTCTTTCCATTGGCCATTAATGTAAGAGGAACATTCTTTCCATTGGCCATTAATGTAAGAGGGACAATCTTTCCATTGGCCATTAATGTAAGAGGGACAATCTTTCCATTGGCCATTAATGTAAGAGGGACATTCTTTCTATTGGCCATTAATGTAAGATGGACATTCTTTCCATTGGGCATTAATGTAAGAGGGACATTCTTTCCATTGGCCATTCATGTAAGAGGGACATTCTTTCTATTGGGCATTAATGTAAGAGGGACATGCTTTCTATTGGCCTTTCATGTAAGAGGGACAATCTTTCCATTGGCCATTAATGTAAGATGGACATTCTTTCCATTGGCCATAAATGTAAGAGGGACATTCTTTCTATTGGGCATTAATGTAAGAGGGACATGCTTTCTATTGGCCTTTCATGTAAGAGGGACAATCTTTCCATTGGCCATTAATGTAAGAGGGACATTCTTTCCATTGGGCATTAATTTAAGAGGGACATTCTCTCCATTGGCCATTAATGTAAGAGGGACATTCTTTCCATTGGCCATTAATGTAAGAGGGACATTCTTTCCATTGGCCATTAATTTAAGAGGGACATTCTTTTCATTAGGCATTAATGTAAGAGGGACATTCTTTCCATTGGCCATTAATGTAAGAGGGACAATCTTTCCATTGGCCATTAATGTAGGAGGGACATTCTTTCCATTGGCCATTAATGTAAGAGGAACATTCTTTCTATTGGCCATTAATGTAAGAGGGACAATCTTTCCATTGGCCATTAATGTAAGAGGGACATTCTTTCCATTTGCCATTAATGTAAGATGGACATTTTTCCATTGGCCATTAATGTAAGAGGGACAATCTTTCCATTGGCCATTAATGTAAGAGGGACAATCTTTCCATTGGGCATTAATGTAAGATGGACATTTTTCCATTGGCCATTAATGTAAGAGGGACAATCTTTCCATTGGCCATTAATGTAAGAGGGACATTCTTTCCATTGGCCATTAATGTAAGAGGGACATTCTTTCCATTGGCCATTAATGTAAGAGGGACAATCTTTCCCTTGGCCATTAATGTAAGAGGGACATTCTTTCCATTGGCCATTAATGTAAGAGGGACATTCTTTCCATTGGCCATTAATGTAGGAGGGACATTCTTTCCATTGGCCATTAATGTAAGATGGGCATTCTTTCCATTGGCCATTAATGTAAGAGGAACATTCTTTCCATTGGCCATTAATGTAAGAGGGACAATCTTTCCATTGGCCATTAATGTAAGAGGGACAATCTTTCCATTGGCCATTAATGTAAGATGGACATTCTTTCCATTGGCCATTAATGTAAGAGGGACATTCTTTCCATTGGCCATTAATGTAAGAGGGACAATCTTTCTATTGCTCATTAACCACTTGAGGACCGCCGTATTGCCATTGTACGTCAGCACAATGGCACAGGCAGGCAGAATCACGTACATCTACGTGATTGCCTTCCAGCGGGTGGGGGGTCCCATCGGACCCCCTCCCGCTGGATACGGCGGTCCGATTCGGTCCAGCAGCGATCCGTGATGAGGGGATGGCCGTTCGTTTTCGGCCACCCCCTCTGGATCGCTCCTGGCCAATGAGAAGCTTCCTCCCCTGTGTATTGTTTACACAGGAAGGAGGAAGTGATGTCATTCTCCTCGGGGCGGTCTTTTTGACCGGACTACGAGGAGAAGAGTAAAAGTAAGTGTGCACCAACACTACACTGACATGTAGGTACACACAGGCACACAAACCCCCCCCGATCCCCCCCCCGATCGCCCCCCGATCCCCCCCCGCCCCCCCTCCCCCCCCAGTCACAGTGTCACTGATTGCATTGATCATTTCTTTACTGATCAATGCATTCAGTGTCAGTTGTGACAGTAAAAACTGTCAGGGCAGTTAGTGTTAGGTCCAGGGTAGCCCCCTATCACCCCCCAATAAAGATTTAACCCCCTGATTGCCCCTAGAGTTAACCCTTTCACCCCCTTTTGCCAGTGTCACTAAGCGATCATTTTTCTGATCGCTGCATGTGTCGCTAGTGTCGCTAGGTAGCTAGTTATTTTTTTAGGTTCACCGCCAGGTTTTTATATCGCTAGGTACCCCGATATACTACCCAATAATGTTTTTAACCCCCTGATTGCCGCTAGTTAACCCTTTCACCCCCTTTTGCCAGTGTCACTAAGCGATCGTTTTTCTGATCGCTGCATTAGTGTCGCTACAGTCGCTAGGTAGCTAGTTATTTTTTTAGGTTCACCGCCAGGTTTTTATAGCGCTAGGTACCCCGATATACTACCCAATAATGTTTTTAACCCCCTGATTGCCGCTAGTTAACCCTTTCACCCCCTTTTGCCAGTGTCACTAAGCGATCATTTTTCTGATCGCTGCATGTGTCGCTAGGTAGCTAGTTATTTTTTTAGGTTCACCGCCAGGTTTTTATATCGCTAGGTACCCCGATATACTACCCAATAATGTTTTTAACCCCCTGATTGCCGCTAGTTAACCCTTTCACCCCCTTTTGCCAGTGTCACTAAGCGATCGTTTTTCTGATCGCTGCATTAGTGTCGCTACAGTCGCTAGGTAGCTAGTTATTTTTTTAGGTTCACCGCCAGGTTTTTATAGCGCTAGGTACCCCGATATACTACCCAATAATGGTTTTAACCCCCTGATTTCCGCTAGTTAACCCTTTCACCCCCTTTTGCCAGTGTCACTAAGCGATAATTTTTCTGAACGCTGCATCAGTGTCGCTAGTGTCGCTAGGTAGCTAGTTAACTAGGCTCCCAAAAAGTCCCCCACATGTGGTATCCCCGTACTCGGGAGAAGCAGCAGAATTTATTTTGGGGTGTAATTTGACTTCTGCCCATAGCATGTGTGAGCAATATATCATTTAGTGACAACTTTGTGCAAAAAAAAAAAAGTTTGTAATATTCCCGCAACTTTTGGCAAAATATAAAATATTCCATGGACTCAACATGCCTCTCAGTAAATAGCTTGGGGTGTCTACTTTCCAAAATGGGGTCATTTGGGGGGGTTTTGTGCTATTTTGGCATTTTATGGCCTTCGAAACTGTGATAGGTAGTGAGGAGTTAAATCAAAAATTTGCACCCTTAGAAATCCTGAAGGTGGTGATTGGTTTTCGGGGTGCCGTGCGCGACTAGACTCCCAAAAAGTCCCACACATGTGGTATCCCCGTACTCGGGAGAAGCAGCAGAATGTATTTTGGGGTGTCATTTCACATATAACCATGGCATGTGTGAGCAATATATCATTTAGTGACAACTTTTTGTAAAAAAAATTTTTTTTTTTTTTTTTGTCATTATTCAATCCCTTAGGACAAAAAAAATAAATATTCAATGGGCTCAACATACCCATCAGCAATTTCCTTGGGGTGTCTACTTTCCAAAATGGGGTCATTTGGGGGGGATTTGTACTGCCCTGCCATTTTAGCACCTCAAGAAATGAGATCGGCAGTCATAAATTAAAAGCTGTGTAAATTCCAGAAAATGTACTCTAGTTTGTAGACGCTATAACTTTTGCGCAAACCAAAAAATATACGCTTATTGACATTTTTTTTACTAAAGACATGTGGCTGAATAAATTTTGCCCTCAATGTATGACTAAAATTTAGTTTATTCGATTTTTCTTATAACAAAAAGAAGAAAATATCTTTTTTTTTCAAAATTTTCGCTCTTTTTTCATTTATATCGCAAAAAAAAAAATCGCAGAGGCAATCAAATACCATCAAAAGAAAGCTCTATTTGTGGGAAGAAAAGGACGCAAATTTCGTTTGGGTGCAATATTGCATGACCGCGCAATTACCAGTTAAAGCAGCGCAGTGCGAAATTGCAAAAAGACCTCTGGTCCTTAAGGTGTTTATTGGTCCGGAACTGAAGTGGTTAATGTAAGAGGGACAATCTTTCCATTGGCCATTAATGTAAGAGGGACAATCTTTCCATTGGCCATTAATGTAAGAGGGACATTCTTTCTATTGGGCATTAATGTAAGAGGGACATTCTTTCCATTGGCCATTAATGTAAGAGGGACAATCTTTCCATTGGCCATTAATGTAGGAGGGACAATCTTTCCATTGGCCATTAATGTAAGAGGGACAATCTTTCCATTGCTCATTAATGTAAGAGGGACATTCTTTCTATTGGGCATTAATGTAAGAGGGACAATCTTTCCATTGCCCATTAATGTAAGATGGACATTCTCTCCATTGGCCATTAATGTAAGAGGGACATTCTTTCCATTGGCCATTAATGTAAGAGGGACATTCTTTCCATTGGCCATTAATGTAAGAGGGACATTCTCTCCATTGGCCATTAATGTAAGAGGGACATTCTTTCCATTGGCCATTAATGTAAGAGGGACAATCTTTCCCTTGGCCATTAATGTAAGAGGGACATTCTTTCCATTGGCCATTAATGTAGGAGGGACATTCTTTCCATTGGCCATTAATGTAAGAGGGACAATCTTTCCATTGGCCATTAATGTAAGAGGGACAATCTTTCCATTGGCCATTAATGTAAGAGGGACAATCTTTCCATTGGCCATTAATGTAAGAGGGACATTCTTTCTATTGGGCATTAATGTAAGAGGGACATTATTTTCATTGGGCATTAATGTAAGAGGGACAATCTTTCCATTGGCCATTAATGTAAGATGGACATTCTTTCCATTGGGCATTAATGTAAGAGGGACATTCTTTCCATTGGCCATTCATGTAAGAGGGACATTCTTTCTATTGGGCATTAATGTAAGAGGGACATGCTTTCTATTGGCCTTTCATGTAAGAGGGACAATCTTTCCATTGGCCATTAATGTAAGATGGACATTCTTTCCATTGGCCATTAATGTAAGAGGGACATTCTTTCCATTGGGCATTAATTTAAGAGGGACATTCTCTCCATTGGCCATTAATGTAAGAGGGACATTCTTTCCATTGGCCATTAATTTAGGAGGGACATTCTTTTCATTAGGCATTAATGTAAGAGGGACATTCTTTCCATTGGCCATTAATGTAAGAGGGACAATCTTTCCATTGGCCATTAATGTAGGAGGGACAATCTTTCCATTGGCCATTAATGTAAGAGGGACATTCTTTCCATTGGCCATTAATGTAAGAGGAACATTCTTTCTATTGGCCATTAATGTAAGAGGGACAATCTTTCCATTGGCCATTAATGTAAGATGGACATTCTTTCCATTGGCCATTAATGTAAGAGGGACAATCTTTCCATTGGCCATTAATGTAAGAGGGACAATCTTTCCATTGGGCATTAATGTAAGAGGGACAATCTTTCCATTGGGCATTAATGTAAGAGGGACAATCTTTCCATTGGGCATTAATGTAAGAGGGACATTCTTTCCATTGGCCATTAATGTAAGAGGGACATTCTTTCCATTGGCCATTAATGTAAGAGGGACAATCTTTCCATTGGGCATTAATGTAAGAGGGACATTCTTTCCATTGGCCATTAATGTAAGAGGGACATTCTTTCCATTGGCCATTAATGTAAGAGGGACAATCTTTCCATTGGCCATTAATGTAAGAGGGACATTCTTTCCATTGGGCATTAATATAAGAGGGAATATCTTTCCATTGGGCATTAATGTAAGAGGGACAATCTTTCCCTTGGCCATTAATGTAAGAGGGACATTCTTTCCATTGGCCATTAATGTAAGAGGGACATTCTTTCCATTGGCCATTAATGTAGGAGGGACATTCTTTCCATTGGCCATTAATGTAAGATGGACATTCTTTCCATTGGCCATTAATGTAAGAGGGACAATCTTTCCATTGGCCATTAATGTAAGAGGGACAATCTTTCCATTGGCCATTAATGTAAGATGGACATTCTTTCCATTGGCCATTAATGTAAGAGGGACATTCTTTCCATTGGCCATTAATGTAAGAGGGACAATCTTTCTATTGCTCATTAATGTAAGAGGGACATTCTTTCTATTGGGCATTAATGTAAGAGGGACAATCTTTCCATTGCCCATTAATGTAAGATGGACATTCTCTCCATTGGCCATTAATGTAAGAGGGACATTCTTTCCATTGGCCATTAATGTAAGAGGGACAATCTTTCCATTGGCCATTAATGTAGGAGGGACAATCTTTCCATTGGCCATTAATGTAAGAGGGACATTATTTTCATTGGGCATTAATGTAAGAGGGACATTATTTTCATTGGGCATTAATCTAAGAGGGACAATCTTTCCATTGGCTATTAATGTAAGAGGGACAATCTTCCCATTGGCCATTAATGTAAGAGGGACATTCTTTCCATTGGCCATTCATGTAAGAGGGACATTCTTTCTATTGGGCATTAATGTAAGAGGGACATGCTTTCTATTGGCCTTTCATGTAAGAGGGACAATCTTTCCATTGGCCATTAATGTAAGATGGACATTCTTTCCATTGGCCATTAATGTAAGAGGGACAAACTTTCCATTGGCAATTATTGTAAGAGGGACATTCTTTCCATTGGGCATTAATTTAAGAGGGACATTCTCTCCATTGGCCATTAATGTAAGAGGGACATTCTTTCCATTGGCCATTAATTTAAGAGGGACATTCTTTTCATTGGGCATTAATGTAAGAGGGACATTCTTTCCATTGGCCATTAATGTAAGAGGGACAATCTTTCCATTGGCCATTAATGTAGGAGGGACAATCTTTCCATTGGCCATTAATGTAGGAGGGACATTCTTTCCATTGGCCATTAATGTAAGAGGGACAATCTTTCCATTGGCCATTAATGTAAGAGGAACATTCTTTCTTTTGGCCATTAATGTAAGAGGGACAATCTTTCCATTGGGCATTAATGTAAGAGGGACAATCTTTCCATTGGCCATTAATGTAAGAGGGACATTCTTTCCATTGGGCATTAATGTAAGAGGGACATTCTTTCCATTGGCCATTAATGTAAGAGGGACAGTCTTTCCATTGGCCATTAATGTAAGAGGGACATTCTTTCCATTGGGCATTAATGTAAGAGGGA
This sequence comes from Lithobates pipiens, assembly GCF_037356315.1. Lineage (NCBI taxonomy): Eukaryota > Metazoa > Chordata > Amphibia > Anura > Ranidae > Lithobates > Lithobates pipiens. The sequence continues at coordinate 3,142,149 of NW_027507764.1, forward strand.
CAATCTTTCCATTGGCCATTAATGTAATTGGGACATTCTTTCCATTTGCCATTAATGTAAGATGGACATTTTTCCATTGGCCATTCATGTAAGAGGGACATTCTTTCCATTGGCCATTAATGTAAGAGGGACATTCTTTCCATTGGCCATTAATGTAAGAGGGACATTCTTTCCATTGGCCATTAATGTAAGAGGGACAGTCTTTCCATTGGCCATTAATGTAAGATGGACATTCTTTCCATTGGGCATTAATGTAAGAGGGACAATCTTTCCATTGGACATTAATGTAAGAGGGACATTCTTTCCATTGGCCATTAATGTAAGAGGGACATTCTTTCCATTGGCCATTAATGTAAGAGGGATATTCTTTCCATTGGCCATTAATGTAAGAGGGACAATCTTTCCATTGGCCATTAATGTAAGAGGGACATTCTTTTCATTGGGCATTAATGTAAGAGGTACAATCTTTCCATTGGCCATTAATGTAAGAGGGACATTCTTTCCGTTGGCCATTAATGTAAGAGGGACAATCTTTCCATTGGGCATTAATGTAAGAGGGACAATCTTTCCATTGGCCATTAATGTAAGAGAGACATTCTTTCCATTGGCCATTAATGTAAGAGGGACAATCTTTCCATTGGCCATTAATGTAAGAGGGACAATCTTTCCATTGGGCATTAATGTAAGAGGGACAATCTTTCCATTGGCCATTAATGTAAGATGGACATTCTTTCCATTGGGCATTAATGTAAGAGGGACAATCTTTCCATTGGCCATTAATGTAAGAGGGACAATCTTTCCATTGGCCATTAATGTAAGAGGGACAATCTTTCCATTGGCCATTAATGTAAGAGGTACAATCTTTCCATTGGCCATTAATGTAAGAGGGACATTCTTTCCATTGGCCATTCATGTAAGAGGGACATTCTTTCTATTGGGCATTAATGTAAGAGGGACATGCTTTCTATTGGCCTTTCATGTAAGAGGGACAATCTTTCCATTGGCCATTAATGTAAGAGGGACAAACTTTCCATTGGCAATTATTGTAAGAGGGACATTCTTTCCATTGGGCATTAATGTAAGAGGGACATTCTTTCTATTGGCCATTAATGTAAGAGGGACATTCTTTCCATTGGCCATTAATGTAAGAGGGACATTCTTTTCATTGGGCATTAATATAAGAGGGAAAATCTTTCCATTGGGCATTAATGTAAGAGGGAACATTCTTTCCATTGGCCATTAATGTAAGAGGGACAATCTTTCCATTGGGCATTAATGTAAGAGGGACATTCTTTCCATTGGCCATTAATGTAAGAGGGACATTCTTTCCATTGGCCATTAATGTAAGAGGGACATTCTTTCCATTGGCCATTAATGTAAGAGGGACATTCTTTCCATTGGCCATTAATGTAAGAGGGACAATCTTTCCATTGGGCATTCATGTAAGAGGGACATTCTTTCCATTGGCCATTCATGTAAGAGGGACATTCTTTCCATTGGCCATTCATGTAAGAGGGACAATCTTTCCATTGGCCATTAATGTAAGATGGACATTCTTTCCATTGGCCATTAATGTAAGAGGGACAATCTTTCCATTGGCCATTAATGTAAGAGGGACAAACTTTCCATTGGCAATTATTGTAAGAGGGACATTCTTTCCATTGGGCATTAATGTAAGAGGGACATTCTTTCTATTGGCCATTAATGTAAGATGGACATTCTTTCCATTGGCCATTAATGTAAGAGGGACAATCTTTCCATTGGCCATTAATGTAAGAGGGACAAACTTTCCATTGGCAATTATTGTAAGAGGGACATTCTTTCCATTGGGCATTAATGTAAGAGGGACATTCTTTCTATTGGCCATTAATGTAAGAGGGACAATCTTTCCATTGCCCATTAATGTAAGAAGGACATTCTCTCCATTGGCCATTAATGTAAGAGGGACATTCTTTCTATTGGCCATTAATGTAAGAGGGACAATCTTTCCATTGCCCATTAATGTAAGATGGACATTCTCTCCATTGGCCATTAATGTAAGAGGGGCATTCTTTCCATTGGCCATTAATGTAAGAGGGACATTCTTTTCATTGGGCATTAATATAAGAGGGAAAATCTTTCCATTGGCCATTAATGTAGGAGGGACATTCTTTCCATTAGCCATTAATGTAAGATGGACATTCTTTCCATTAGCCATTAATGTAAGATGGACATTCTTTCCATTGGCCATTAATGTAAGAGGGACAATCTTTCCATTGGCCATTAATGTAAAATGGACATTCTTTCCATTGGCCATTCATGTAAGAGGGACAATCTTTCCATTGGCCATTAATGTAAGAGGGACAATCTTTCCGTTGGCCATTAATGTAAGAGGGACATTCTTTCCATTGGCCATTCATGTAAGAGGGACAGTCTTTCCATTGGCCATTAATGTAAGAGGGACAATCTTTCCGTTGGCCATTAATGTAAGAGGAACATTCTTTCTATTGGCCATTAATGTAAGAGGGACATTCTTTCTATTGGCCATTAATGTAAGAGGGACATTCTTTCCATTGGCCATTAATGTAAAATGGACATTCTTTCCATTGGCCATTCATGTAAGAGGGACAATCTTTCCATTGGCCATTAATGTAAGAGGGACAATCTTTCCGTTGGCCATTAATGTAAGAGGGACATTCTTTCCATTGGCCATTCATGTAAGAGGGACATTCTTTCCATTGGGCATTAATGTAAGAGGGACAATCTTTCCATTGGCCATTAATGTAAGAGGGACATTCTTTCCATTGGGCATTAATGTAAGAGGTACAATCTTTCCATTGGCCATTAATGTAAGAGGGACAGTCTTTCCATTGGCCATTAATGTAAGAGGGACATTCTTTCCATTGGCCATTAATGTAAGAGGGACATTCTTTCCATTGGGCATTAATGTAAGAGGTACAATCTTTCCATTGGCCATTAATGTAAGAGGGACATTCTTTTCATTGGGCATTAATATAAGAGGGAAAATCTTTCCATTGGGCATTAATGTAAGAGGGAACATTCTTTCCATTGGCCATTAATGTAAGAGGGACATTCTTTCCATTGGCCATTAATGTAAGAGGGACAATCTTTCCATTGGCCATTAATGTAAGAGGGACAGTCTTTCCATTGGCCATTAATGTAAGAGGGACATTCTTTCCATTGGCCATTAATGTAAGAGGGACATTCTTTCCATTGGGCATTAATGTAAGAGGGACAATCTTTCCATTGGCCATTAATGTAAGAGGTACAATCTTTCCATTGGCCATTAATGTAAGAGGGACATTCTTTCCATTGGCCATTAATGTAAGAGGGACATTCTTTCCATTGGCCATTAATGTAAGAGGGACATTCTTTCCATTGGGCATTAATGTAAGAGGTACAATCTTTCCATTGGCCATTAATGTAAGATGGACAATCTTTCCATTGGCCATTAATGTAAGAGGGACATTCTTTCCATTGGCCATTAATGTAAGAGGGACAATCTTTCCATTGGCCATTCATGTAAGAGGGACATTCTTTCTATTGGCCATTAATGTAAGAGGTACAATCTTTCCATTGGCCATTAATGTAAGAGGGACATTCTTTCCATTGGCCATTAATGTAAGAGGGACATTCTTTCCATTGGGCATTAATGTAAGAGGTACAATCTTTCCATTGGCCATTAATTTAAGAGGGACAATCTTTCCATTGGCCATTAATGTAAGAGGGACAATCTTTCCATTGGCCATTAATGTAAGAGAGACATTCTTTCCATTGGCCATTAATGTAAGAGGGACAATCTTTCCATTGGGCATTAATGTAAGAGGGACATTCTTTCCATTGGCCATTAATGTAAGAGGGACAATCTTTCCATTGCCAATTAATGTAAGAGGGACATACTTTCTATTGGCCATTCTTGTAAGAGGGACATTCTTTCTATTGGGCATTAATATAAGAGGGAAAATCTTTCCATTGGGCATTAATGTAAGAGGGACAATCTTTCCATTGGCCATTAATGTAGGAGGGACAATCTTTCCATTGGCCATTAATGTAAGAGGGACATTCTTTCCATTGGCCATTAATGTAAGAGGGACATTCTTTCCATTGGGCATTAATGTAAGAGGGATAATCTTTCCATTGGGCATTAATGTAAGAGGGACATTCTTTCCATTGGCCATTAATGTAAGAGGGACATTCTTTCCATTGGCCATTAATGTAAGAGGGACATTCTTTCCATTGGCCATTAATGTAAGAGGGACATTCTTTCCATTGGGCATTAATGTAAGAGGTACAATCTTTCCATTGGCCATTAATGTAAGATGGACAATCTTTCCATTGGCCATTAATGTAAGAGGGACATTCTTTCCATTGGCCATTAATGTAAGAGGGACAATCTTTCCATTGGCCATTCATGTAAGAGGGACATTCTTTCTATTGGCCATTAATGTAAGAGGTACAATCTTTCCATTGGCCATTAATGTAAGAGGGACATTCTTTCCATTGGCCATTAATGTAAGAGGGACATTCTTTCCATTGGGCATTAATGTAAGAGGTACAATCTTTCCATTGGCCATTAATTTAAGAGGGACAATCTTTCCATTGGCCATTAATGTAAGAGGGACAATCTTTCCATTGGCCATTAATGTAAGAGAGACATTCTTTCCATTGGCCATTAATGTAAGAGGGACAATCTTTCCATTGGGCATTAATGTAAGAGGGACATTCTTTCCATTGGCCATTAATGTAAGAGGGACAATCTTTCCATTGCCAATTAATGTAAGAGGGACATACTTTCTATTGGCCATTCTTGTAAGAGGGACATTCTTTCTATTGGGCATTAATATAAGAGGGAAAATCTTTCCATTGGGCATTAATGTAAGAGGGACAATCTTTCCATTGGCCATTAATGTAGGAGGGACAATCTTTCCATTGGCCATTAATGTAAGAGGGACATTCTTTCCATTGGCCATTAATGTAAGAGGGACATTCTTTCCATTGGGCATTAATGTAAGAGGGATAATCTTTCCATTGGGCATTAATGTAAGAGGGACATTCTTTCCATTGGCCATTAATGTAAGAGGGACATTCTTTCCATTGGGCATTAATGTAAGAGGTACATTCTTTCCATTGGCCATTAATGTAAGAGGGACATTCTTTCCATTGGCCATTAATGTAAGAGGGACAATCTTTCCATTGGCCATTAATGTAAGATGGACATTCTTTCCATTGGGCATTAATGTAAGATGGACATTCTTTCCATTGGGCATTAATGTAAGAGGGACAATCTTTCCATTGGGCATTAATAATAATAATAATAATAAATTTTATTTATAATGCACTTTCCATCAAAAGACCTCAAAGTGCTACATAATTACAATAAAAACAAACAAACCGCTTAATTTACAAAACATTTGCTAAAAAGAAAAGTCTTCAACCCCTTTTTAAAATTTTCAGTAGACTGAGAAACCCTCAGACTATCAGGCAAAGCATTCCACAGACGTGGGGCAGCAGCACAAAAAGCCCTATCTCCCATGGTTTTCAACCTAGTTTTTGGAACCTCTAAACAATTCAAATTAGTTGAGCGAAGGGAACGCGGTAGATTTTGCAATCTAAGAAGTTCCTTAAGATAAGGTGGAGCTTGTCCATGTATGCTTTGATGGACAAGAAGAGAGACCTTATACTCAATCCTTGTAGAGACCGGCAGCCAATGAAGAGATTTTAAAATTGGAGTGATATGCTCATGCTTCCGCACTCTCATTAGGATCCTCGCTGCAGAGTTTTGAACGTATTGCAACCTCTGCATGCTCTTTCTCGGAATCCCAATGAGAAGTGCGTTGCAATAATCCAGCCTGGAGGAGACAAAGGCATGAATCAATCTTTCAGCATCGGAAAAAGAAAGGATAGGACGAAGTTTAGAGATATTACGAAGGTGGTAGAAAGAAGTCTTGCATACTTGATTTATATGAGCTTCAAAAGTGAGTTGGGAATCCATTTTTACACCAAGATTAGTGACAACAGACGAAACTGGAATTTTAGAGCCTGAAAAGGCAATACTTGTTATCAGCGATGATTTAATCTGGTGAGATGTTCCAATCATAATAAACTCAGTTTTGGAGCTATTTAGTTGCAAGAAATTTTGTTCCATCCACTCCTTTATCTCCTCCAGACAGGCGGTAAGGACTGATAGGGGTGACTGCACTGAAGGAGTTTCAGCTGCAGCTTTTACATAAAGCTGTGTATCATCAGCATAACAATGGAAAGAAATATTATAACGATTTATAATATGGCCCAAGGGAGTAAGATATAGAATAAATAAAATCGGGCCAAGCACTGACCCTGGGAGAACTCCGCAGGTAACCATATGCGGTTTAGATTTAAAATGACCCAATGTAGTTTGTTCAATCCTATCTGTAAGATATGACTCGAACCAACTGAAGGCTAAATTTTTTAGTCCAACATTATCACGAAGACTATCTAAAAGAATGCCATGATCGACAGTGTCGAACGCAGCTGACAAATCCAACATAATAAGTAAAGACGGAGAACCGGCATCAGATGACATAAGAAGATCATTTGTAACCCGAACAAGAGCGGTCTCCGTACTATGAGCAAAACGAAAGCCTGATTGAAATTTTTCAAAAAGGCTGTTATGCTTGAGATGATCCTGAAGATGACTTGCAACTGCTTTCTCAAGTACCTTAGATAAAAAGGGAAGATTAGAAATAGGCCTATAATTAGAAAGGACTTCCGGATCAAAAGTGGATTTTTTAAGCAGTGGTCTAATAACAGCACTTTTTAAAATGGAAGGAACATGGCCAGTTCGAAAAGAGTAATTAACAACAGCAGTAATCAATGGACTTAAAACTAAAACATACGTTTTTACCAGTGGAGTTGGAAAAGGATCCAAGGAACAGGTTGTGGGCTTCATTCGCTTAACAATACCCTGTACCTCTTCCAATGACACCTCTGGTAAATGATCCATTTGTCGTGGCACAAAACAGTTTAAATGGACAGTTTGAGCCAAAGGACCAGACAGAGAGGAACGGATATGATCAATCTTGGATCTAAAAAAATCCATAAATTCATTACACCGCTCTTCCGAAATAGCAGTAGTCGATGGCGAATTTGGCTTAAGCAATTGATTTATAGTTGAAAAGAGCTGCTTAGAATTTCCTGAACTATTTTGTATAACTTTAGAATAGAACTGCGACCTAGCCTCCTTAAGGGACTGTGCATATAGATGTTGATGCTCCCGGTAAATTTGTTTATGGACAGTGAGGCCAGAGGCTCGAAAACGCCGTTCAAGAACCCGCCCCACTGCCTTCATCTTACGAAGCTCATCTGTATACCACGGGGCTGAGTGAGTAAAAATAACAGCTCTCGTTTTAAGTGGGGCATAAAAGTCCAACAGACTGCTAAGCTGGCTATTATAATAAGCCACCGCATCATCAACAGAGCAAAATTGTGTAGATAGATGCTGAAAATCCATTGCCAAAAGTTCAGGATTTATATTTTTTAAGTTTCTAAAACAAATGTCCCGCTTGGGCTTATAACAACTGGATGATGATATCAAATCCATTGAAATAGCCATATGGTCTGACACACCTAGGTCATACACCTGCAAATTAGTCAAAGGAGCAAAATTCGTAATGACCAGATCCAAGGTATGCCCCCTAGTATGTGTGGGGACATCAACGAGTTGTTTTAAATTAAAACAATCCAGCAGCTGAAGAAATTCCGCTGCGGGATGGCACGAAGGGGTATCAACATGAATATTTAAATCTCCTAAAATAATAACATTTACATTTGATATACAAAAGGTTGTTAAAAGATTTGACAACTCAGCAGTAAATGATGAGCTAATTTTCGGTGGCCTATAAACAAGAATGAACAACACAGGGAAAGGAATTTTACATTTAAAAGCAAGACATTCAAATGACACTAAATCTGGTACTAATTGCAAAGATAGCTCCAAATGGCTGCGGTAGATAACTAGCAGGCCCCCACCTCGCCCTGTGCTACGGGCTATTTCAAGATAACTATACCCTTTAGGACAGCTCTCGTTTAAAGAAGAAAAAATATTTGGCTGATGCCAAGTCTCTGTAACGAACATAAAATCCAAACATTTATCCAGAATATGATCATGAATAAAACACGATTTGTTTGTGATAGATTGTGCATTTAAAAGTTCAATTTTGCTACTTGAAAACGCAACACATCTTCGCACCGGTCGCAACAGACTAAAATCGACCCCACGTTTCTCCTTCAACTCAGCAAGCGATGTTGCCATAGAAATGTTTAAACCACATAACTGATGATCACCAGCGCGCCGCTGACGCATGCGTGAAGTAACAGTTCGTATTGCTGACCAAAGAGTCGGGATGGTATGATTAGTCTGTGAACAAACAAACTTTCGCCGAGAGCTTCTATGGATATAACGTGGGCGGCGGAGTAGTCCCAGCTGTTTAATCACCGCAATACATGGTGGAGCCAAAAAACTGGTATAATTCATCAGCTGTTTAACTGAATAACTCAGACGTAATAATGGTACCAATGGCAGCATTTTAAAAGCACAAAATAAATATCCGTAGCACTAAAGTGCAATGCACGAAATGTCTATGAAGAAATACAAATAAAATACAATCAGGGTTATATTAATCTATACCCTGGATAGCTACCACATAGTGCAGGAGTTCATTTTAGGCCAAATACACTGTAGTCCTTCCAGAATTGCACTGTTCCCAGTTTATGTGAAAAATTGCAAAATACAGTAAGGAAAATGCAGAATTAAAAAATATAATCCAAGTCCCCGCACCTGCTTACCAGCTTCCAAGTTCAAACAAGAGCAACAAAACTGTGTAGCCTAAGGGAGAGGACCTGCTCAGCCATTCAAACACTCTGCTACTCAGTTTCTCTGCCAGTGATAGTATTCAGCTGTTCCTCGTCACTCCATTTTCCTTCCACATCTCCAGATAGCTGATTTCAGCCGCTCGGCTGTTTGAATAATCGGCCATTAATGTAAGAGGGACATTCTTTCCATTGGCCATTAATGTAAGAGGGACAATCTTTCCATTGGCCATTAATGTAAGAGGGACATTCTTTCCATTGGCCATTAATGTAAGAGGGACAATCTTTCCATTGGCCATTAATGTAAGAGGGACATTCTTTCCATTGGCCATTAATGTAAGAGAGACATTCTTTCCATTGGCCATTAATGTAAGAGCTACAATCTTTCCATTGGGCATTAATGTAAGAGGGACATTCTTTCCATTGGCCATTAATGTAAGAGGGACATTCTTTCCGTTGGCCATTAATGTAAGAGGGACAATCTTTCCATTGCCCATTAATGTAAGAGGGACATTCTTTCCATTGGCCATTAATGTAAGAGGGACAATCTTTCCATTGGCCATTAATGTAAGAGGGACATTCTTTCCATTGGCCATTAATGTAAGAGGGACAATCTTTCCATTGGGCATTAATGTAAGAGGGACATTCTTTCCATTGGCCATTAATGTAAGAGGGACATTCTTTCCGTTGGCCATTAATGTAAGAGGGACATTCTTTCCATTGGCCATTAATGTAAGAGGGACATTCTTTCCGTTGGCCATTAATGTAAGAGGGACAATCTTTCCATTGGCCATTAATGTAAGAGGGACATTCTTTCCATTGGCCATTAATGTAAGAGGGACAATCTTTCCATTGGCCATTAATGTAAGAGGGACATTCTTTCCATTGGCCATTAATGTAAGAGGGACAATCTTTCCATTGGCCATTAATGTAAGAGGGACATTCTTTCCATTGGCCATTAATGTAAGAGGGACAATCTTTCCATTGGCCATTAATGTAAGAGGGACAATCTTTCCATTGGCCATTAATGTAAGAGGGACATTCTTTCCATTGGCCATTAATGTAAGAGGGACAATCTTTCCATTGGCCATTAATGTAAGAGGGACATTCTTTCCATTGGCCATTAATGTAAGATGGACATTCTTTCCATTGGGCATTAATGTAAGAGGGACATTCTTTCCATTGGCCATTAATGTAAGAGGGACATTCTTTCCATTGGCCATTAATGTAAGAGGGACATTCTTTTCATTGGCCATTAATGTCAGAGGGACATACTTTTCATTGGCCGTTAATGTAAGAGGGACATTCTTTCCATTGGGCATTAATGTAAGAGGGACATTCTTTCCATTGGCCATTAATGTAAGAGGGACAATCTTTCCATTGGCCATTAATGTAAGAGGGACATTCTTTCCATTGGCCATTAATGTAAGATGGACATTCTTTCCATTGGCCATTAATGTAAGAGGGACATTCTTTCCATTGGTCATTAATGTAAGAGGGACAATCTTTCCATTGGCCATTAATGTAAGAGGGACATTCTTTCCATTGGCCATTAATGTAAGATGGACATTCTTTCCATTGGGCATTAATGTAAGAGGGACATTCTTTTCATTGGGCATTAATGTAAGAGGGACAATCTTTCCATTGGCCATTAATGTAAGAGGGACAATCTTTCCATTGGCCATTAATGTAAGAGGGACAATCTTTCCATTGGCCATTAATGTAAGAGGGACATTCTTTCCATTGGCCATTAATGTAAGATGGACATTCTTTCCATTGGGCATTAATGTAAGAGGGACATTCTTTCCATTGGGCATTAATGTAAGAGGGACAATCTTTCCATTGGCCATTAATGTAAGAGGGACATTCTTTCCATTGGGCATTAATGTAAGAGGTACAATCTTTCCATTGGCCATTAATGTAAGAGGGACAATCTTTCCATTGGCCATTAATGTAAGAGGGACATTCTTTCCATTGGCCATTAATGTAAGAGGGACATTCTTTCCATTGGGCATTAATGTAAGAGGGACATTCTTTTCATTGGGCATTAATGTAAGAGGTACATTCTTTCCGTTGGCCATTAATGTAAGAGGGATAATCTTTCCATTGCCAATTAATGTAAGAGGTACAATCTTTCCATTGGCCATTAATGTAAGAGGGACAATCTTTCCATTGGGCATTAATGTAAGAGGGACATTCTTTCCGTTGGCCATTAATGTAAGAGGGACATTCTTTCCGTTGGCTATTAATGTAAGAGGGACAATCTTCCCATTGGGCATTAATGTAAGAGGGACATTCTTTCCATTGGCCATTAATGTAAGAGAGACATTCTTTCAATTGGCCATTAATGTAAGAGGGACAATCTTCCCATTGGGCATTAATGTAAGAGGGACATTCTTTCCATTGGCCATTAATGTAAGAGGGACAATCTTTCCATTGCCAATTAATGTAAGAGGTACAATCTTTCCATTGACCATTAATGTACGAGGGACATTCTTTCTATTGGCCATTCATGTAAGAGGGACATTCTTTCTATTGGGCATTAATGTAAGAGGTACAATCTTTCCATTGGCCATTAATGTAAGAGGGACATTCTTTCCATTGGCCATTAATGTAAGAGGGACATTCTTTTCATTGGGCATTAATGTAAGAGGGAAAATCTTTCCATTGGCCATTAATGTAAGAGGGACATTCTTTCCATTGGCCATTAATGTAAGAGGGACAATCTTTCCATTGGCCATTAATGTAAGATGGACATTCTTTCCATTGGCCATTAATGTAAGGGGGACAATCTTTCCATTGCTCATTAATGTAAGAGGGACATTCTTTCTATTGGGCATTAATGTAAGAGGGACAATCTTTCCATTGGCCATTAATGTAAGAGGGACAATCTTTCCATTGGCCATTAATGTAGGAGGGACAATCTTTCCATTGGCCATTAATGTAAGATGGACATTCTTTCCATTGGCCATTAATGTAAGGGGGACAATCTTTCCATTGGCCATTAATGTAAGGGGGACAATCTTTCCATTGCTCATTAATGTAAGAGGGACATTCTTTCCATTGGCCATTAATGTAAGGGGGACAATCTTTCCATTGCTCATTAATGTAAGAGGGACATTCTTTCTATTGGGCATTAATGTAAGAGGGACAATCTTTCCATTGGCCATTAATGTAAGAGGGACAATCTTTCCATTGGTCATTAATGTAAGAGGGACAATCTTTCCATTGCCCATTAATGTAAGAGGGACATTCTTTCCATTGGCCATTAATGTAAGAGGGACATTCTTTCCATTGGCCATTAATGTAAGAGGGACATTCTTTCCATTGGCCATTAATGTAAGAGGGACAATCTTTCCATTGGCCATTAATGTAAGAGAGGCATTCTTTCCATTGGCCATTAATGTAAGAGGGACGTTCTTTCCATTGGCCATTAATGTAAGAGAGACATTCTTTCCATTGACCATTAATGTAAGAGGGACATTCTTTCCATTGGCCATTAATGTAAGAGGGACATTCTTTCCGTTGGCCATTAATGTAAGAGGGACAATCTTTCCATTGGCCATTAATGTAAGAGAGACATTCTTTCCATTGACCATTAATGTACGAGGGACATTCTTTCTATTGGGCATTAATGTAAGAGGGACAATCTTTCCATTGGCTATTAATGTAAGAGGGACAATCTTTCCATTGGCTATTAATGTAGGAGGGACAATCTTTCCATTGGCCATTAATGTAAGAGGGACATTCTTTCCATTGGCCATTAATGTAAGAGGGAATTTCTTTCCATTGGCCATTAATGTAAGAGGGACAATCTTCCCATTGGGCATTAAGGTAAGAGGGACAATCTTTCCATTGGGCATTAATGTAAGAGGTACAATCTTTCCATTGGCCATTAATGTAAGAGGGACAATCTTTCCATTGCCAATTAATGTAAGAGGTACAATCTTTCCATTGGCCATTAATGTAAGAGGTACAATCTTTCCATTGGGCATTAATGTAAGAGGGACATTCTTTCCATTGGCCATTAATGTAAGAGGGACAATCTTTCCATTGGCCATTAATGTAAGAGGTACAATCTTTCCATTGGCCATTCATGTAAGAGGGACATTCTTTCTATTGGGCATTAATGTAAGAGGTACAATCTTTCCATTGGCCATTAATATAAGAGGGACAATCTTTCCATTGGGCATTAATGTAAGAGGGACATTCTTTCCATTGGCCATTAATGTACGAGGGACATTCTTTCTATTGGGCATTAATGTAAGAGGGAAAATCTTTCCATTGGGCATTAATGTAAGAGGGACAATCTTTCCATTGGCTATTAATGTACGAGGGACATTCTTTCTATTGGGCATTAATGTAAGAGGGAAAATCTTTCCATTGGGCATTAATGTAAGAGGGACAATCTTTCCATTGGCCATTAATGTAAGAGGGACATTCTTTCCATTGGCCATTAATGTAAGATGGACATTCTTTCCATTGGCCATTAATGTAAGAGGAACATTCTTTCTATTGGCCATTAATGTAAGAGGGACAATCTTTCCATTGGCTATTAATGTAAGAGGGAATTTCTTTCCATTGGCCATTAATGTAAGAGGGACATTCTTTCCATTGGCCATTAATGTAAGAGGGACAATCTTCCCATTGGGCATTAAGGTAAGAGGGACAATCTTTCCATTGGGCATTAATGTAAGAGGTACAATCTTTCCATTGGCCATTAATGTAAGAGGGACAATCTTTCCATTGCCAATTAATGTAAGAGGTACAATCTTTCCATTGGCCATTAATGTAAGAGGGACAATCTTTCCATTGGCCATTCATGTAAGAGGGACATTCTTTCTATTGGGCATTAATGTAAGAGGTACAATCTTTCCATTGGCCATTAATATAAGAGGGACAATCTTTCCATTGGCCATTAATATAAGAGGGACAATCTTTCCATTGGGCATTAATGTAAGAGGGACAATCTTTCCATTGCCAATTAATGTAAGAGGTACAATCTTTCTATTGGCCATTCATGTAAGAGGGACAATCTTTCCATTGGCCATTAATGTAAGAGGGACATTCTTTCCATTGGCCATTAATGTAAGATGGACATTCTTTCCATTGGCCATTAATGTAAGAGGAACATTCTCTCTATTGGCCATTAATGTAAGAGGGACAATCTTTCCATTGGGCATTAATGTAAGAGGGACAATCTTTCCATTGGGCATTAATGTAAGAGGGACAATCTTTCCATTGGGCATTAATGTAAGAGGTACAATCTTTCCATTGGCCATTAATGTAAGAGGGACAATCTTTCCATTGCCAATTAATGTAAGAGGTACAATCTTTCCATTGGCCATTAATGTAAGAGGGACAATCTTTCCATTGGCCATTCATGTAAGAGGGACATTCTTTCTATTGGGCATTAATGTAAGAGGTACAATCTTTCCATTGGCCATTAATATAAGAGGGACAATCTTTCCATTGGCCATTAATATAAGAGGGACAATCTTTCCATTGGGCATTAATGTAAGAGGGACATTCTTTCCATTGGCCATTAATGTAAGAGGGACAAACTTTCCATTGGCAATTATTGTAAGAGGGACATTCTTTCCATTGGGCATTAATGTAAGATGGACATTCTTTTCATTGGGCATTAATATAAGAGGGACAATCTTTCCATTGGCCATTAATGTAAGAGGGACAATCTTTCCATTGGCCATTAATGTAAGAGAGACATTCTTTCAATTGGCCATTAATGTAAGAGGGACAATCTTCCCATTGGGCATTAATGTAAGAGGGACATTCTTTCCATTGGCCATTAATGTAAGAGGGACAATCTTTCCATTGCCAATTAATGTAAGAGGTACAATCTTTCCATTGACCATTAATGTACGAGGGACATTCTTTCTATTGGCCATTCATGTAAGAGGGACATTCTTTCTATTGGGCATTAATGTAAGAGGTACAATCTTTCCATTGGCCATTAATGTAAGAGGGACATTCTTTCCATTGGCCATTAATGTAAGAGGGACATTCTTTTCATTGGGCATTAATGTAAGAGGGAAAATCTTTCCATTGGCCATTAATGTAAGAGGGACATTCTTTCCATTGGCCATTAATGTAAGAGGGACAATCTTTCCATTGGCCATTAATGTAAGATGGACATTCTTTCCATTGGCCATTAATGTAAGGGGGACAATCTTTCCATTGCTCATTAATGTAAGAGGGACATTCTTTCTATTGGGCATTAATGTAAGAGGGACAATCTTTCCATTGGCCATTAATGTAAGAGGGACAATCTTTCCATTGGCCATTAATGTAGGAGGGACAATCTTTCCATTGGCCATTAATGTAAGATGGACATTCTTTCCATTGGCCATTAATGTAAGGGGGACAATCTTTCCATTGGCCATTAATGTAAGGGGGACAATCTTTCCATTGCTCATTAATGTAAGAGGGACATTCTTTCCATTGGCCATTAATGTAAGGGGGACAATCTTTCCATTGCTCATTAATGTAAGAGGGACATTCTTTCTATTGGGCATTAATGTAAGAGGGACAATCTTTCCATTGGCCATTAATGTAAGAGGGACAATCTTTCCATTGGTCATTAATGTAAGAGGGACAATCTTTCCATTGCCCATTAATGTAAGAGGGACATTCTTTCCATTGGCCATTAATGTAAGAGGGACATTCTTTCCATTGGCCATTAATGTAAGAGGGACATTCTTTCCATTGGCCATTAATGTAAGAGGGACAATCTTTCCATTGGCCATTAATGTAAGAGAGGCATTCTTTCCATTGGCCATTAATGTAAGAGGGACGTTCTTTCCATTGGCCATTAATGTAAGAGAGACATTCTTTCCATTGACCATTAATGTAAGAGGGACATTCTTTCCATTGGCCATTAATGTAAGAGGGACATTCTTTCCGTTGGCCATTAATGTAAGAGGGACAATCTTTCCATTGGCCATTAATGTAAGAGAGACATTCTTTCCATTGACCATTAATGTACGAGGGACATTCTTTCTATTGGGCATTAATGTAAGAGGGACAATCTTTCCATTGGCTATTAATGTAAGAGGGACAATCTTTCCATTGGCTATTAATGTAGGAGGGACAATCTTTCCATTGGCCATTAATGTAAGAGGGACATTCTTTCCATTGGCCATTAATGTAAGAGGGAATTTCTTTCCATTGGCCATTAATGTAAGAGGGACAATCTTCCCATTGGGCATTAAGGTAAGAGGGACAATCTTTCCATTGGGCATTAATGTAAGAGGTACAATCTTTCCATTGGCCATTAATGTAAGAGGGACAATCTTTCCATTGCCAATTAATGTAAGAGGTACAATCTTTCCATTGGCCATTAATGTAAGAGGTACAATCTTTCCATTGGGCATTAATGTAAGAGGGACATTCTTTCCATTGGCCATTAATGTAAGAGGGACAATCTTTCCATTGGCCATTAATGTAAGAGGTACAATCTTTCCATTGGCCATTCATGTAAGAGGGACATTCTTTCTATTGGGCATTAATGTAAGAGGTACAATCTTTCCATTGGCCATTAATATAAGAGGGACAATCTTTCCATTGGGCATTAATGTAAGAGGGACATTCTTTCCATTGGCCATTAATGTACGAGGGACATTCTTTCTATTGGGCATTAATGTAAGAGGGAAAATCTTTCCATTGGGCATTAATGTAAGAGGGACAATCTTTCCATTGGCTATTAATGTACGAGGGACATTCTTTCTATTGGGCATTAATGTAAGAGGGAAAATCTTTCCATTGGGCATTAATGTAAGAGGGACAATCTTTCCATTGGCCATTAATGTAAGAGGGACATTCTTTCCATTGGCCATTAATGTAAGATGGACATTCTTTCCATTGGCCATTAATGTAAGAGGAACATTCTTTCTATTGGCCATTAATGTAAGAGGGACAATCTTTCCATTGGCTATTAATGTAAGAGGGAATTTCTTTCCATTGGCCATTAATGTAAGAGGGACATTCTTTCCATTGGCCATTAATGTAAGAGGGACAATCTTCCCATTGGGCATTAAGGTAAGAGGGACAATCTTTCCATTGGGCATTAATGTAAGAGGTACAATCTTTCCATTGGCCATTAATGTAAGAGGGACAATCTTTCCATTGCCAATTAATGTAAGAGGTACAATCTTTCCATTGGCCATTAATGTAAGAGGGACAATCTTTCCATTGGCCATTCATGTAAGAGGGACATTCTTTCTATTGGGCATTAATGTAAGAGGTACAATCTTTCCATTGGCCATTAATATAAGAGGGACAATCTTTCCATTGGCCATTAATATAAGAGGGACAATCTTTCCATTGGGCATTAATGTAAGAGGGACAATCTTTCCATTGCCAATTAATGTAAGAGGTACAATCTTTCTATTGGCCATTCATGTAAGAGGGACAATCTTTCCATTGGCCATTAATGTAAGAGGGACATTCTTTCCATTGGCCATTAATGTAAGATGGACATTCTTTCCATTGGCCATTAATGTAAGAGGAACATTCTCTCTATTGGCCATTAATGTAAGAGGGACAATCTTTCCATTGGGCATTAATGTAAGAGGGACAATCTTTCCATTGGGCATTAATGTAAGAGGGACAATCTTTCCATTGGGCATTAATGTAAGAGGTACAATCTTTCCATTGGCCATTAATGTAAGAGGGACAATCTTTCCATTGCCAATTAATGTAAGAGGTACAATCTTTCCATTGGCCATTAATGTAAGAGGGACAATCTTTCCATTGGCCATTCATGTAAGAGGGACATTCTTTCTATTGGGCATTAATGTAAGAGGTACAATCTTTCCATTGGCCATTAATATAAGAGGGACAATCTTTCCATTGGCCATTAATATAAGAGGGACAATCTTTCCATTGGGCATTAATGTAAGAGGGACATTCTTTCCATTGGCCATTAATGTAAGAGGGACAAACTTTCCATTGGCAATTATTGTAAGAGGGACATTCTTTCCATTGGGCATTAATGTAAGATGGACATTCTTTTCATTGGGCATTAATATAAGAGGGACAATCTTTCCATTGCCCATTAATGTAAGATGGACATTATTTCCATTGGCCATTAATGTAAGAGGGACATTCTTTTCATTGGGCATTAATGTAAGAGGGACATTCTTTCCATTGGCCATTAATGTAAGAGGGACATTCTTTTCATTGGGCATTAATATAAGAGGGAAAATCTTTCCATTGGGCATTAATGTAAGAGGGACATTCTTTCCATTGGCCATTAATGTAAGAGGGACATTCTTTTCATTGGGCATTAATATAAGAGGGACAATCTTTCCATTGGGCATTAATGTAAGAGGGACATTCTTTCCATTGGCCATTAATGTAAGAGGGACAAACTTTCCATTGGCAATTATTGTAAGAGGGACATTCTTTCCATTGGGCATTAATGTAAGAGGGACATTCTTTCCATTGGGCATTAATGTAAGAGGGACAATCTTTTCATTGGGCATTAATATAAGAGGGAAAATCTTTCCATTGGCCATTAATGTAAGAGGGACATTCTTTCCATTGGCCATTAATGTAAGATGGACATTCTTTCCATTGCTCATTAATGTAAGAGGGACATTCTTTCTATTGGGCATTAATGTAAGAGGGACAATCTTTCCATTGGCCATTAATGTAAAAGGGACAATCTTTCCATTGCTCATTAATGTAAGAGGGACATTCTTTCTATTGGGCATTAATGTAAGAGGGACAATCTTTCCATTGGTCATTAATGTAAGAGGGACAATCTTTCCATTGGCCATTAATGTAAGAGGGACATTCTTTCTATTGGGCATTAATGTAAGAGGGACAATCTTTCCATTGGACATTAATGTAAGAGGGACAATCTTTCCATTGGCCATTAATGTAAGGGGGACAATCTTTCCATTGCTCATTAATGTAAGAGGGACATTCTTTCTATTGGGCATTAATGTAAGAGGGACAATCTTTCCATTGGCCATTAATGTAAGAGGGACAATCTTTCCATTGGTCATTAATGTAAGAGGGACAATCTTTCCATTGCCCATTAATGTAAGAGGGACATTCTTTCCATTGGCCATTAATGTAAGAGGGACATTCTTTCCATTGGCCATTAATGTAAGAGGGACATTCTTTCCATTGGCCATTAATGTAAGAGGGACAATCTTTCCATTGGCCATTAATGTAAGAGAGGCATTCTTTCCATTGGCCATTAATGTAAGAGGGACGTTCTTTCCATTGGCCATTAATGTAAGAGAGACATTCTTTCCATTGACCATTAATGTAAGAGGGACATTCTTTCCATTGGCCATTAATGTAAGAGGGACATTCTTTCCGTTGGCCATTAATGTAAGAGGGACAATCTTTCCATTGGCCATTAATGTAAGAGAGACATTCTTTCCATTGACCATTAATGTACGAGGGACATTCTTTCTATTGGGCATTAATGTAAGAGGGACAATCTTTCCATTGGCTATTAATGTAAGAGGGACAATCTTTCCATTGGCTATTAATGTAGGAGGGACAATCTTTCCATTGGCCATTAATGTAAGAGGGACATTCTTTCCATTGGCCATTAATGTAAGAGGGAATTTCTTTCCATTGGCCATTAATGTAAGAGGGACAATCTTCCCATTGGGCATTAAGGTAAGAGGGACAATCTTTCCATTGGGCATTAATGTAAGAGGTACAATCTTTCCATTGGCCATTAATGTAAGAGGGACAATCTTTCCATTGCCAATTAATGTAAGAGGTACAATCTTTCCATTGGCCATTAATGTAAGAGGTACAATCTTTCCATTGGGCATTAATGTAAGAGGGACATTCTTTCCATTGGCCATTAATGTAAGAGGGACAATCTTTCCATTGGCCATTAATGTAAGAGGTACAATCTTTCCATTGGCCATTCATGTAAGAGGGACATTCTTTCTATTGGGCATTAATGTAAGAGGTACAATCTTTCCATTGGCCATTAATATAAGAGGGACAATCTTTCCATTGGGCATTAATGTAAGAGGGACATTCTTTCCATTGGCCATTAATGTACGAGGGACATTCTTTCTATTGGGCATTAATGTAAGAGGGAAAATCTTTCCATTGGGCATTAATGTAAGAGGGACAATCTTTCCATTGGCTATTAATGTACGAGGGACATTCTTTCTATTGGGCATTAATGTAAGAGGGAAAATCTTTCCATTGGGCATTAATGTAAGAGGGACAATCTTTCCATTGGCCATTAATGTAAGAGGGACATTCTTTCCATTGGCCATTAATGTAAGATGGACATTCTTTCCATTGGCCATTAATGTAAGAGGAACATTCTTTCTATTGGCCATTAATGTAAGAGGGACAATCTTTCCATTGGCTATTAATGTAAGAGGGAATTTCTTTCCATTGGCCATTAATGTAAGAGGGACATTCTTTCCATTGGCCATTAATGTAAGAGGGACAATCTTCCCATTGGGCATTAAGGTAAGAGGGACAATCTTTCCATTGCTCATTAATGTAAGAGGGACATTCTTTCTATTGGGCATTAATGTAAGAGGGACAATCTTTCCATTGGTCATTAATGTAAGAGGGACAATCTTTCCATTGCCCATTAATGTAAGATGGACATTCTTTCTATTGGGCATTAATGTAAGAGGGACAAACTTTCCATTGGCAATTATTGTAAGAGGGACATTCTTTCCATTGGGCATTAATGTAAGAGGGACAATCTTTCCATTGGCCATTAATGTAAGAGGGACAATCTTTTCATTGGCCATTAATGTAAGAGGGACATTCTTTCCATTGGCCATTAATGTAAGAGGGACAATCTTTCCATTGGCCATTAATGTAGGAGGGACAATCTTTCCATTGGCCATTAATGTAAGAGGGACAATCTTTCCATTGCTCATTAATGTAAGAGGGACATTCTTTCTATTGGGCATTAATGTAAGAGGGACAATCTTTCCATTGGTCATTAATGTAAGAGGGACAATCTTTCCATTGCCCATTAATGTAAGATGGACATTCTTTCTATTGGGCATTAATGTAAGAGGGACAATCTCTCCATTGCCCATTAATGTAAGAGGGACATTCTTTCCATTGGGCATTAATATAAGAGGGAAAATCTTTCCATTGGCCATTAATGTAAGAGGGACATTCTTTCCATTGGGCATTAATATAAGAGGGAAAATCTTTCCATTGGCCATTAATGTAAGAGGGACAATCTTTCCATTGGGCATTAATGTAAGAGGGACATTCTTTCCATTGGCCATTAATGTAAGAGGGACAATCTTTCCATTGGCCATTAATGTAAGAGGGACAATCTTTCCCTTGGCCATTAATGTAAGAGGGACATTCTTTCTATTGGGCATTAATGTAAGAGGGACAATCTTTCCATTGGCCATTAATGTAAGATGGACATTCTTTCCATTGGCCATTAATGTAAGAGGGACATTCTTTCCATTGGGCATTAATGTAAGAGGGACAATCTTTCCATTGGCCATTAATGTAAGAGGGACATTCTTTCCATTGGGCATTAATGTAAGAGGGAAAATCTTTCCATTGGGCATTAATGTAAGAGGGACAATCTTTCCCTTGGCCATTAATGTAAGATGGACATTCTTTCCATTGGGCATTAATGTAAGAGGGACAATTTTTCCATTGGCCATTAATGTAGGAGGGACAATCTTTCCATTGGCCATTAATGTAAGATGGACATTCTTTCCATTGGGCATTAATGTAAGAGGGACAATCTTTCCATTGCTCATTAATGTAAGAGGAACATTCTTTCTATTGGGCATTAATGTAAGAGGGACAATCTTTCCATTGCCCATTAATGTAAGAGGGACATTATTTTCATTGGCCATTAATGTAAGAGGGACAATCTTCCCATTGGCCATTAATGTAAGATGGACAATCTTTCCATTGGCTATTAATGTAAGACGGACAATCTTTCCATTGTCCATTAATGTAAGAGGGACAATCTTTCCATTGGCTATTAATGTAAGAGGGACAATCTTCCCATTGGCCATTAATGTAAGAGGGACATTCTTTCCATTGGCCATTAATGTAAGAGGGACAATCTTTCCATTGGCCATTAATGTAAGAGGGACATTCTTTCCATTGCCCATTAATGTAAGATGGACATTCTCTCCATTGGCCATTAATGTAAGAGGGACATTCTTTCTATTGGGCATTAATGTAAGAGGGACAATCTTTCCATTGGCCATTAATGTAAGAGGGACAATCTTTCCATTGGCCATTAATGTAAGAGGGACATTCTTTCCATTGGCCATTAATGTAAGAGGGACAATCTTTCCATTGGCCATTAATGTAAGAGGGACATTCTTTCCATTGCCCATTAATGTAAGATGGACATTCTCTCCATTGGCCATTAATGTAAGAGGGACATTCTTTCTATTGGCCATTAATGTAAGAGGGACATTATTTTCATTGGGCATTAATGTAAGAGGGACAATCTTTCCATTGGCTATTAATGTAAGAGGGACAATCTTCCCATTGGCCATTAATGTAAGATGGACAATCTTTCCATTGGCCATTAATGTAAGATGGACAATCTTTCCATTGTCCATTAATGTAAGAGGGACAATCTTTCCATTGGCTATTAATGTAAGAGGGACAATCTTCCCATTGGCCATTAATGTAAGAGGGACATTCTTTCCGTTGGCCATTAATGTAAGAGGGACAATCTTTCCATTGGCCATTAATGTAAGATGGACAATCTTTCCATTGGCCATTAATGTAAGAGGGACAATCTTTCCATTGGCCATTAATGTAAGAGGGACAATCTTTCCATTGGCCATTAATGTAAGAGGGACATTCTTTCTATTGGCCATTAATGTAAGAGGGACATTATTTTCATTGGGCATTAATGTAAGAGGGACAATCTTTCCATTGGCTATTAATGTAAGAGGGACAATCTTCCCATTGGCCATTAATGTAAGATGGACAATCTTTCCATTGGCCATTAATGTAAGATGGACAATCTTTCCATTGTCCATTAATGTAAGAGGGACAATCTTTCCATTGGCTATTAATGTAAGAGGGACAATCTTCCCATTGGCCATTAATGTAAGAGGGACATTCTTTCCGTTGGCCATTAATGTAAGAGGGACAATCTTTCCATTGGCCATTAATGTAAGATGGAAAATCTTTCCATTGGCCATTAATGTAAGAGGGACAATCTTTCCATTGGCCATTAATGTAAGAGGGACAATCTTTCCATTGGCCATTAATGTAAGATGGACAATCTTTCCATTGGCCATTAATGTAAGATGGACAATCTTTCCATTGGCCATTAATGTAAGAGGGACAATCTTCCCATTGGCCATTAATGTAAGAGGGACATTCTTTCCGTTGGCCATTAATGTAAGAGGGACAATCTTTCCATTGGCCATTAATGTAAGATGGACAATCTTTCCATTGGCCATTAATGTAAGAGGGACAATCTTTCCATTGGCCATTAATGTAAGAGGGACAATCTTTCCATTGGCCATTAATGTAAGAGGGACAATCTTTCCATTGGCCATTAATGTAAGATGGACAATCTTTCCATTGGCCATTAATGTAAGAGGGACAATCTTTCCATTGGCCATTAATGTAAGAGGGACAATCTTTCCATTGGCCATTAATGTAAGAGGGACAATCTTTCCATTGGCCATTAATGTAAGATGGACAATCTTTCCATTGGCCATTAATGTAAAAGCGACATTCTTTCCATTGGCCATTAATGTAAGAGGGACAATCTTTCCATTGGCCATTAATGTAAGAGGGACAATCTTTCCATTGGGCATTAATGTAAGAGGGACAATCTTTCCATTGGGCATTAATGTAAGAGGGACAATCTTTCCATTGGGCATTAATGTAAGAGGCACAATCTTTCCATTGGCCATTAATGTATGAGGGACATTCTTTCCATTGGCCATTAATGTAAGAGGGACAATCTTTCCATTGGCCATTAATGTAAGAGGGACATTCTTTCCATTGGGCATTAATGTAAGAGGGACAATCTTTCCATTGCCCATTAATGTAAGATGGACATTCTCTCCATTGGCCATTAATGTAAGAGGGACATTCTTTCCATTGGCCATTAATGTAAGAGGTACAATCTTTCCATTGGCCATTAATGTAAGAGGGACATTCTTTCTATTGGCCATTAATGTAAGAGGGACAATCTTTCCATTGGCCATTAATGTAAGAGGGACATTATTTTCATTGGGCATTAATGTAAGAGGGACAATCTTTCCATTGGCCATTAATGTAAGAGGGACATTATTTCCATTGGGCATTAATGTAAGAGGGACAATCTTTCCATTGGCCATTAATGTAAGATGGACAATCTTTCCATTGGCCATTAATGTAAAAGGGACATTCTTTCCATTGGCCATTAATGTAAGAGGGACAATCTTTCCATTGGCCATTAATGTAAGAGGGACGATCTTTCCATTGGCCATTAACGTAAGAGGGACAATCTTTCCATTGGCCATTAATGTAAGAGGGACATTCTTTCCAATGGCCATTAACGTAAGAGGAACATTCTTTCCATTGGCCATTAATGTAAGATGGACATTCTTTCCATTGGCCATTAATGTAAGAGGGACATTCTTTCCATTCAGCCATTAATGTAAGAGGGACATTCATTCCATTGGCCATTAATGTAAGAGGTACAATCTTTCCATTGGCCATTAACGTAAGAGGAACATTCTTTCCATTGGCCATTAATGTAAGATGGACATTCTTTCCATTGGCCATTAATGTAAGAGGGACATTCTTTCCATTGGCCATTAATGTAAGAGGGACATTCTTTCCATTGGCCATTAATGTAAGAGGGACATTCTTTCCATTGGCCATTAATGTAAGAGGGACATTCTTTCCATTGGCCATTAATGTAAGAGGGACATTCTTTCCATTGGCCATTAATGTAAGAGGGACATTCTTTCCATTGGCCATTAATGTAAGATGGACATTCTTTCCATTGACCATTAATGTAAGAGGGATAATCTTTCCATTGGGCATTAATGTAAGAGGGACATACTTTTCATTGGCCATTAATGTAAGAGGGACATTCTTTCCATTGGCCGTTAATGTAAGAGGGATAATCTTTCCATTGGCCATTAAGGTAAGAGGGACATGCTTTTCATTGGCCATTAATGTAAGATGGACATTCTTTCCATTGGCCATTAATGTAAGATGGACATTCTTTCCATTGGGCATTAATGTAAGAGGGACAATCTTTCCATTGGCCATTAATGTAAGAGGGACAATCTTTCCATTGGCCATTAATGTAAGAGGGACAATCTTTCCATTGGGCATTAATGTAAGAGGGACAATCTTTCCATTGGGCATTAATGTAAGATGGACATTCTTTCCATTGGCCATTAATGTAAGAGGTACAATCTTTCCAATGGCCATTAATGTAAGAGGGACATTCTTTCCATTGGTCATTAATGTAAGAGGGACAATCTTTCCATTGGCCATTAATGTAAGAGGGACATTCTTTCCATTGGCCATTAATGTAAGAGGGACAATCTTTCCATTGGCCATTAATGTAAGAGGGACAATCTTTCCAATGGCCATTAATGTAAGAGGGACAATCTTTCCATTGGCCATTAATGTAAGAGGGACAATCTTTCCAATGGCCATTAATGTAAGAGGGACAATCTTTCCATTGGCCATTAATGTAAGAGGGACAATCTTTCCATTGGGCATTAATGTAAGAGGGACAATCTTTCCATTGGCCATTAATGTAAGAGGGACAATCTTTCCATTGGCCATTAATGTAAGAGGGACATTCTTTCCATTGGCCATTAATGTAAGATGGACATTCTTTTCATTGGCCATTAATGTAAGAGGGACAATCTTTCCATTGGCCATTAATGTAAGAGGGACATTCTTTCCATTGGCCATTAATGTAAGAGGGACATTCTTTTCATTGGCCATTAATGTAAGAGGGACATTCTTTTCATTGGCCATTAATGTAAGATGGACATTCTTTTCATTGGCCATTAATGTAAGATGGACATTCTTTTCATTGGCCATTAATGTAAGAGGGACAATCTTTCCAATGGCCATTAATGTAAGAGGGACATTCTTTCCATTGGCCATTATTGTAAGAGGTACAATCTTTCCAATAGCCATTAATGTAAGAGGGACATTCTTTCCATTGGCCATTAATGTAAGAGGGACAATCTTTCCATTGGCCATTAACGTAAGAGGGACAATCTTTCCATTGGGCATTAATGTAAGAGGGACAATCTTTCCATTGGCCATTAATGTAAGAGGGACAATCTTTTCGTTGGCCATTAATGTAAGAGGGACAATCTTTTCGTTGGCCATTAATGTAAGAGGGACAATCTTTCCATTGGCCATTAATGTAAGAGGGACAATCTTTCCAATGGCCATTAATGTAAGAGGTACAATCTTTCCATTGGGCATTAATGTAAGATGGACATTCTTTCCATTGGCCATTATTGTAAGAGGTACAATCTTTCCAATGGCCATTAATGTAAGAGGGACATTCTTTCCAATGGCCATTAATGTAAGAGGGACATTCTTTCCATTGGCCATTAATGTAAGATGGACATTCTTTCCATTGGCCATTAATGTAAGAGGGACATTCTTTTCATTGGCCATTAATGTAAGATGGACATTCTTTCCATTGGCCATTAATGTAAGAGGGACATTCTTTCCATTGGCCATTATTGTAAGAGGTACAATCTTTCCAATGGCCATTAATGTAAGAGGAACATTCTTTCCATTGGCCATTAATATAAGATGGACATTCTTTCCATTGGGCATTAATGTAAGAGGGACAATCTTTCCATTGGCCATTTTAAAGATCCCACTGCAAGGGGCAACCAGACAGCTTTCCAGAAATGTCAGGCTGACAGCAAGCCAGATTCACCGGATCAGAGTGTTTTAAGGGGACAACCGCAGCCAGGTAAGCTCGCACCTCCACTCCCCCCCCCCCCCAGTGATTGTTCCAGGGACTCTGTCCGACCGCCTACGGGGATCAGGAAGGAATTTTTGCCCCACTGGTGCATTTGGCTGCTACTGTCAGGGGTTTTTTTGCCTTCCTCTGGAACAACCATAGGTTAGCATACCCCTACCTCCGGCCTCCTTTCCATTTTTTACGCTATCCTAGGACGACTATTCCAGATCACAGCCAGACTTCTTTTCTAAGCGGAGACCTCCACCTTAAGTAAAGGCAGCTGGAACAGCCAGCAACCGAATACAACAACTCCTTCCGCATCCATATAGGCATCCCCTGATCAACTTGCGCGCTAATAGCCTCAAGCACGGCGGCAAGTCTGATACCTAGCCCCACCTCAGGATCAATACCCTGATCAGGATCATCATCTTAGGCCCATAGTACCATCAACAGCATCCACAAACCATGTGCTACTTCAAATACTCAGCTGAAGTTCTGCACAGACTAAGGAACATCAACACCACATTGCCATCTTCCATACAAAAAATACTTCAAAGAGAACAACTATTAAAAACCGGACGACAACCAGCTCCCAACCACAGGAAGACATCTACTCGACCACTACAATTAGATTGCGCCTTGATTAACGCCAGGTCTGCAGTCAAACATAGACTGGAAGTACACGACTTCATCATCGAGAACAATGTAGATTGTCTCTTCATCACCGAAAGCTGGTTAACCTCTGACTGCAACACCATCCTCACCGAATTGGTGCCGGAAAACTACAGGATCCTAACCGAACACCGGATAGGGAAAAAAGGAGGAGGCCTAGCAGTGATCTTTAAAGGTCACCTGGATCTCACTAAACCATCATCTCAGAACCCAGTGTCTTTTATGGAAACCCTGACGCTACATTTTCAACCAACACCCCATGACACCACTCATATTCTACTGTGCTACAGACCACCGGGACCAAAGTCCAATCTTCTTTCACCCCTCGCGGAATCCTTTGCAATGCACACCCTAAAATTCAAAAATTTCCTGGCACTCGGAGATTTCAACCTTTGGGCAAACGAGCCTAAAGACCCCATCGCGACTGCCTGCATCAATCAACTAGAAGAACTGGGTCTACAGCAACTGATAAAGACTCCCACGCATGGGTCAGGACACACCCTGGACCTCATTTTCAAACAGAACATCGACGTCAACATATGCGACAACATAACTCTGCCATGGACGGATCACCACGCCATCAAATTCAAAATCACTACCAACATCACCAACGCAAAACGGAAACCTGTAACAACGCACTGGACCAGATCGCATAAAAAACTGTACTCCGAAGCCTTCAAAACCACTCTGTCCAAAAAAATATCTACAATAACCTTAAACCACTCTACGGAGGAAACACTCAACTCCCTGAACAAGGCATTACTGCAATCAGCAGACTCGGTAGCACCAAAACGCAGGGCTCTCATCAGGAAGAAAAATGCTGGATGGTTTAATAGCTCCCTCTCCGTACTAAAGCAAGAACGCAGAAGAGCGGAAAGAACATGGAGAAGAAATCCCACCGAGGAAAACCTATTTAACTACAAAGGTCTGACAGAGAATTATCGGAAAGCAATCTTCAAAGCCAAAAAGGACCACTTCTCATATACAATCTCAACGGCCGCAAACCAACCACGGGAACTGTTCAAACTGGTTAATCAATCAATGAATCCGGTGTGCCTAGAACCCCCAGAAAGCGAATCCCAGGATTACTGTGACAAACTGTCAGATTTTTTCATCGATAAAGTCAAAACCATCAGGGAAACAATTTGTCAGAAGAAAACATCCGACCTCAGCCAGCAAATACATAAAGAGGATGTCCGCACCAACATACCGCAACCGCCAAAATTTTCACTATCCCCAATTACCGTAGACACCGCAAAAAACATCATTAATAAACTGCGTGACAGTACCTCACCTATTGACATCATCCCCACAAAACTACTGAAAGAATGCTCCGACATCGTGGCTCCAACCATAACCCACCTCATAAACCGATCATTCCACGAAGGGATTGTTCCCAGCATCCTCAAACAAGGCATCGTCAAACCTCTACTCAAGAAACCAAACCTGGACCCTCAGGATCCAAACAACCGTAGGCCAATTACAAGCCTCAACACCATTTCTAAGATCATGGAGAAAGCTGTAGTACATCAGCTACAACTTCACCTGGATACTCACAAACTCCTGGACCCGCTGCAATCAGGCTTCCGCCCGGGTCATGGAACAGAAACAGCTCTCCTCAAGATTTGGGATGACGCCCTCGAAGCGGCAGATGACGGAGAGCCGTGTCTCCTCGTACTGCTAGACCTAAGTGCAGCGTTTGATACAGTAGATCACAATACTCTACTCGTCCGCCTCACAGAAGTAGCCGGAGTCCAAGACATAGATCTCCATTGGTTCGCGTCCTTCCTAGGAAATCGGTCATAGACAGTGAAACTAGGAAAATTCCTCTCCGAAACTCGGGCAGTCACCTGCGGAGTCCCTCAAGGCTCTCCGTTGTCACCCGTTCTCTTCAACATTTACATTCGCCCACTCCTTCAAATCATCAGATGCTCAGATCTCTGCTTCCACTCTTACGCTGACGACACGCAACTTTATTTCCGGATCAATGGAAAAAAAGATCACCAACAACAACTTGAAAACTGCCTCAAATCAATAGAGGACTGGATGACCACCAACTCCCTCCAGCTGAACCAATCAAAGACAGAGCTTCTTATCTTACACCCAAATCATAAGCCCGCAACCAAAACCTCCTGGTCTCCACCAACCGTCTTTGGGCAGACTATCTCCCCAAAGACCAAAGCGAAGAGTCTCGGGGTTATTTTAGACGCACAAATGTCAATGGATGCGCAAATAGGAGCAGTAGTCAGTCGATCTCACCATCTGCTGCGCATGCTTCGCAGACTCATCCCTTTTATCCCAAAGAACGACAAAGCAGTGGTAGTTGGAACAATCATTAATTCACGACTGGACTTCGCAAACTCGCTTTACATAGGATTACCACAATATCAACTTGCGCGATTACAACTGATCCAAAACACGGCGGCAAGGCTGATAACAGGAAAAAAACCCTGGGAATCCATTTCTCCTTCACTGAGGAGCTTACATTGGCTAACCGTAAAAAATCGGATCACGTTCAAGACCCTGTGCCTCACCCACAAATGCGTGCATAGAGAAGCTCCGCAATACCTAATGGAGAAAATAAATCATTACACACCAAACCGCAGTCTTCGATCAGCCAACAAAAACCTCCTCCTCGTGCCCAAAGCCCGGTATAAATCCAAGGGGGATCGGAGATTCGCTGTCCAAGGGCCTCGGCTATGGAATGCTCTACCAATAAACATCCGCCTGGAAGAAAATCACCTGGCTTTTAGGAAAAAACTCAAGACCTTCCTCTTTTAGCAGATGATCAAAGCTCGCCACAGCGCCTAGAGGCGATTCAGTTCGCATTGTGCGCTATATAAGTATTTCATTCATTCATTCATTCATTAATGTAAGAGGGACATTCTTTTCATTGGCCATTAATGTAAGAGGGACAATCTTTCCATTGGCCATTAATGTAAGAGGGACATACTTTCCATTGGCCATTAATGTAAGAGGGACATTCTTTTCATTGGCCATTAATGTAAGAGGGACAATCTTTCCATTGGCCATTAATGTAAGAGGGACATACTTTTCATTGGCCATTAATGTAAGAGGGACATTCTTTCCATTGGCCATTAATATAAGATGGACATTCTTTCCATTGGGCATTAATGTAAGAGGGACAATCTTTCCATTGGCCATTAATGTAAGAAGGACAATCTTTCCATTGGGCATTAATGTAAGATGGACATTCTTTCCATTGGCTATTAATGTAAGAGGGACATTCTTTCCATTGGCCATTAATGTAAGATGGACATTCTTTCCATTGGCCATTAATGTAAGAGGTACAATCTTTCCAATGGCCATTAATGTAAGAGGGACATTCTTTCCATTGGCCATTAACGTAAGAGGAACATTCTTTCCATTGGCCATTAATGTAAGAGGGACAATCTTTCCATTGGCCATTAATGTAAGATGGACATTCTTTCCATTGCCCATTAATGTAAGAGGGACATTCTTTCCATTGGCCATTAATGTAAGAGGGACAATCTTTCCATTGGCCATTAATGTAAGAGGGACATTCTTTCCATTGGCCATTAATGTAAGAGGGACATTCTTTCCATTGGCCATTAATGTAAGAGGGACATTCTTTCCATTGGCCATTAATGTAAGAGGGACATACTTTTCATTGACCATTAATGTAAGAGGGACATTCTTTCCATTGGCCATTAATGTAAGATGGACATTCTTTCCATTGGCCGTTAATGTAAGAGGGATAATCTTTCCATTGGCCATTAAGGTAAGAGGGACATGCTTTTCATTGGCCATTAATGTAAGAGGGACATTCTTTTCATTGGCCATTAATGTAAGATGGACATTCTTTCCATTGGCCATTAATGTAAGATGGACATTCTTTCCATTGGCCATTAATGTAAGTGGGACAATCTTTCCATTGGCCATTAATGTAAGAGGGACAATCTTTCCATTGGCCATTAATGTAAGAGGGACAATCTTTCCATTGGGCATTAATGTAAGAGGGACAATCTTTCCATTGGCCATTAATGTAAGAGGGACATTCTTTCCATTGGCCATTAATGTAAGAGTACAATCTTTCCAATGGCCATTAATGTAAGAGGGACAATCTTTCCATTGGCCATTAATGTAAGAGGGACAATATTTCCATTGGGCATTCCATTATTGGCCATTAATGTAAGAGGTACAATCTTTCCAATGGCCATTAATGTAAGAGGGACATTCTTTCCATTGGCCATTAATGTAAGATGGACATTCTTTCCATTGGCCATTAATGTAAGATGGACATTCTTTCCATTGGCCATTAATGTAAGAGGGACAATCTTTCCATTGGCCATTAATGTAAGAGGGACAATCTTTTCGTTGGCCATTAATGTAAGAGGGACAATCTTTTCGTTGGCCATTAATGTAAGAGGGACAATCTTTCCATTGGTCATTAATGTAAGAGGGACAATCTTTCCATTGCCCATTAATGTAAGAGGGACATTCTTTCCATTGGCCATTAATGTAAGAGGGACATTCTTTTCATTGGCCATTAATGTAAGAGGGACATTCTTTTCATTGGCTATTAATGTAAGAGGGACAATCTTTCCATTGGCCATTAATGTAAGAGGGACATTCTTTCCATTGGCCATTAATGTAAGAGGGACATTCTTTCCATTGGCCATTAATGTAAGAGGGACATTCTTTCCATTGGCCATTAATGTAAGATGGACATTCTTTCCATTGGCCATTAATGTAAGAGGGACATTCTTTCCATTGGCCATTAATGTAAGAGGGACAATCTTTCCATTGGCCATTAATGTAAGAGGGACAATCTTTCCATTGGCCATTAATGTAAGAGGGACATTCTTTTCATTGGCCATTAATGTAAGAGGGACATTCTTTCCATTGGCCATTAATGTAAGAGGGACATTCTTTCCATTGGCCATTAATGTAAGATGGACATTCTTTCCATTGGCCATTAATGTAAGAGGGATAATCTTTCCATTGGGCATTAATGTAAGAGGGACATACTTTTCATTGGCCATTAATGTAAGAGGGACATTCTTTCCATTGGCCGTTAATGTAAGAGGGATAATCTTTCCATTGGCCATTAAGGTAAGAGGGACATGCTTTTCATTGGCCATTAATGTAAGAGGGACATTCTTTTCATTGGCCATTAATGTAAGATGGACATTCTTTCCATTGGCCATTAATGTAAGATGGACATTCTTTCCATTGGCCATTAATGTAAGAGGGACAATCTTTCCATTGGCCATTAATGTAAGAGGGACAATCTTTCCATTGGCCATTAATGTAAGAGGGACAATCTTTCCATTGGGCATTAATGTAAGATGGACATTCTTTCCATTGGCCATTAATGTAAGAGGTACAATCTTTCCAATGGCCATTAATGTAAGAGTACAATCTTTCCAATGGCCATTAATGTAAGAGGGACATTCTTTCCATTGGTCATTAATGTAAGAGGGACAATCTTTCCATTGGCCATTAATGTAAGAGGGACATTCTTTCCATTGGCCATTAATGTAAGATGGACATTCTTTCCATTGGCCATTAATGTAAGAGGGACAATCTTTCCATTGGCCATTAATGTAAGAGGGACAATCTTTTCGTTGGCCATTAATGTAAGAGGGACAATCTTTTCGTTGGCCATTAATGTAAGAGGGACAATCTTTCCATTGGCCATTAATGTAAGAGGGACAATCTTTCCATTGGCCATTAATGTAAGAGGGACATTCTTTCCATTGGCCATTAATGTAAGAGGGACATTCTTTTCATTGGCCATTAATGTAAGATGGACATTCTTTCCATTGGCCATTAATGTAAGATGGACATTCTTTTCATTGGCCATTAATGTAAGAGGGACAATCTTTCCAATGGCCATTAATGTAAGAGGGACATTCTTTCCATTGGCCATTATTGTAAGAGGTACAATCTTTCCAATGGCCATTAATGTAAGATGGACATTCTTTCCATTGGCCATTATTGTAAGAGGTACAATCTTTCCAATGGCCATTAATGTAAGATGGACATTCTTTCCATTGACCATTAATGTAAGAGGTACAATCTTTCCAATGGCCATTAATGTAAGATGGACATTCTTTCCATTGGCCATTATTGTAAGAGGTACAATCTTTCCAATGGCCATTAATGTAAGATGGACATTCTTTCCATTGACCATTAATGTAAGAGGAACATTCTTTCCATTGGCCATTAATGTAAGATGGACATTCTTTCCATTGACCATTAATATAAGATGGACATTCTTTCCATTGGGCATTAATGTAAGAGGGACAATCTTTCCATTGGCCATTAATGTAAGAGGGACATTCTTTTCATTGGCCATTAATGTAAGAGGGACATTCTTTTCATTGGCCATTAATGTAAGAGGGACAATCTTTCCATTGGCCATTAATGTAAGAGGGACATTCTTTCCATTGGCCATTAACGTAAGAGGAACATTCTTTCCATTGGCCGTTAATGTAAGAGGGACAATCTTTCCATTGGCCATTAATGTAAGAGGGACAATCTTTCCATTGGCCATTAATGTAAGAGGGACAATCTTTCCATTGGCCATTAATGTAAGAGGGACATTCTTTTCATTGGCCATTAATGTAAGAGGGACATTCTTTCCATTGGCCATTAATGTAAGAGGGACATTCTTTCCATTGGCCATTAATGTAAGATGGACATTCTTTCCATTGGCCATTAATGTAAGAGGGATAATCTTTCCATTGGGCATTAATGTAAGAGGGACATACTTTTCATTGGCCATTAATGTAAGAGGGACATTCTTTCCATTGGCCGTTAATGTAAGAGGGATAATCTTTCCATTGGCCATTAAGGTAAGAGGGACATGCTTTTCATTGGCCATTAATGTAAGAGGGACATTCTTTTCATTGGCCATTAATGTAAGATGGACATTCTTTCCATTGGCCATTAATGTAAGATGGACATTCTTTCCATTGGCCATTAATGTAAGAGGGACAATCTTTCCATTGGCCATTAATGTAAGAGGGACAATCTTTCCATTGGCCATTAATGTAAGAGGGACAATCTTTCCATTGGGCATTAATGTAAGAGGGACAATCTTTCCATTGGGCATTAATGTAAGATGGACATTCTTTCCATTGGCCATTAATGTAAGAGGTACAATCTTTCCAATGGCCATTAATGTAAGAGTACAATCTTTCCAATGGCCATTAATGTAAGAGGGACATTCTTTCCATTGGTCATTAATGTAAGAGGGACAATCTTTCCATTGGCCATTAATGTAAGAGGGACATTCTTTCCATTGGCCATTAATGTAAGATGGACATTCTTTCCATTGGCCATTAATGTAAGAGGGACAATCTTTCCATTGGCCATTAATGTAAGAGGGACAATCTTTTCGTTGGTCATTAATGTAAGAGGGACAATCTTTTCGTTGGCCATTAATGTAAGAGGGACAATCTTTCCATTGGCCATTAATGTAAGAGGGACAATCTTTCCATTGGCCATTAATGTAAGAGGGACATTCTTTCCATTGGCCATTAATGTAAGAGGGACATTCTTTTCATTGGCCATTAATGTAAGATGGACATTCTTTCCATTGGCCATTAATGTAAGATGGACATTCTTTTCATTGGCCATTAATGTAAGAGGGACAATCTTTCCAATGGCCATTAATGTAAGAGGGACATTCTTTCCATTGGCCATTATTGTAAGAGGTACAATCTTTCCAATGGCCATTAATGTAAGATGGACATTCTTTCCATTGACCATTAATGTAAGAGGTACAATCTTTCCAATGGCCATTAATGTAAGATGGACATTCTTTCCATTGGCCATTATTGTAAGAGGTACAATCTTTCCAATGGCCATTAATGTAAGATGGACATTCTTTCCATTGACCATTAATGTAAGAGGTACAATCTTTCCAATGGCCATTAATGTAAGATGGACATTCTTTCCATTGGCCATTATTGTAAGAGGTACAATCTTTCCAATGGCCATTAATGTAAGATGGACATTCTTTCCATTGACCATTAATGTAAGAGGAACATTCTTTCCATTGGCCATTAATGTAAGATGGACATTCTTTCCATTGACCATTAATATAAGATGGACATTCTTTCCATTGGGCATTAATGTAAGAGGGACAATCTTTCCATTGGCCATTAATGTAAGAGGGACATTCTTTTCATTGGCCATTAATGTAAGAGGGACATTCTTTTCATTGGCCATTAATGTAAGAGGGACAATCTTTCCATTGGCCATTAATGTAAGAGGGACATTCTTTTCATTGGCCATTAATGTAAGAGGGACAATCTTTCCATTGGCCATTAATGTAAGAGGGACAATCTTTCCATTGGCCATTAATGTAAGATGGACATTCTTTCCATTGACCATTAATATAAGATGGACATTCTTTCCATTGGCCATTAACGTAAGAGGAACATTCTTTCCATTGGCCATTAATGTAAGAGGGACAATCTTTCCATTGGCCATTAATGTAAGATGGACATTCTTTCCATTGGCCATTAATGTAAGAGGGACATTCTTTCCATTGGCCATTAATGTAAGAGGGACAATCTTTCCATTGGCCATTAATGTAAGAGGGACATTCTTTCCATTGGCCATTAATGTAAGAGGGACATTCTTTCCATTGGCCATTAATGTAAGAGGGACATTCTTTCCATTGGCCATTAATGTAAGAGGGACATTCTTTCCATTGGCCATTAATGTAAGAGGGACATTCTTTCCATTGGCCGTTAATGTAAGAGGGATAATCTTTCCATTGGCCATTAAGGTAAGAGGGACATGCTTTTCATTGGCCATTAATGTAAGAGGGACATTCTTTTCATTGGCCATTAATGTAAGATGGACATTCTTTCCTATTGCCATTAATGTAAGATGGACATTCTTTCCATTGGCCATTAATGTAAGTGGGACAATCTTTCCATTGGCCATTAATGTAAGAGGGACAATCTTTCCATTGGCCATTAATGTAAGAGGGACAATCTTTCCATTGGGCATTAATGTAAGAGGGACAATCTTTCCATTGGGCATTAATGTAAGATGGACATTCTTTCCATTGGCCATTAATGTAAGAGGTACAATCTTTCCAATGGCCATTAATGTAAGAGTACAATCTTTCCAATGGCCATTAATGTAAGAGGGACATTCTTTCCATTGGCCATTAATGTAAGAGGGACAATCTTTCCATTGGCCATTAATGTAAGAGGGACATTCTTTCCATTGGCCATTAATGTAAGAGGGACAATCTTTCCATTGGGCATTAATGTAAGAGGGACAATCTTTCCATTGGGCATTCCATTATTGGCCATTAATGTAAGAGGTACAATCTTTCCAATGGCCATTAATGTAAGAGGGACATTCTTTCCATTGGCCATTAATGTAAGAGGGACAATCTTTCCATTGGCCATTAATGTAAGAGGGACAATCTTTTCGTTGGCCATTAATGTAAGAGGGACAATCTTTTCGTTGGCCATTAATGTAAGAGGGACAATCTTTCCATTGGTCATTAATGTAAGAGGGACAATCTTTCCATTGGCCATTAATGTAAGAGGTACAATCTTTCCAATGGCCATTAATGTAAGATGGACATTCTTTCCATTGGCCATTAATGTAAGAGGGACAATCTTTCCATTGGCCATTAATGTAAGAGGGACAATCTTTTCGTTGGCCATTAATGTAAGAGGGACAATCTTTTCGTTGGCCATTAATGTAAGAGGGACAATCTTTCCATTGGTCATTAATGTAAGAGGGACAATCTTTCCATTGGCCATTAATGTAAGAGGGACATTCTTTCCATTGGCCATTAATGTAAGAGGGACATTCTTTTCATTGGCCATTAATGTAAGAGGGACATTCTTTTCATTGGCCATTAATGTAAGAGGGACAATCTTTCCATTGGCCATTAATGTAAGAGGGACATTCTTTCCATTGGCCATTAATGTAAGAGGGACATTCTTTCCATTGGCCATTAATGTAAGAGGGACATTCTTTCCATTGGCCATTAATGTAAGATGGACATTCTTTCCATTGGCCATTAATGTAAGAGGGACATTCTTTCCATTGGCCATTAATGTAAGAGGGACAATCTTTCCATTGGCCATTAATGTAAGAGGGACAATCTTTCCATTGGCCATTAATGTAAGAGGGACATTCTTTTCATTGGCCATTAATGTAAGAGGGACATTCTTTCCATTGGCCATTAATGTAAGAGGGACATTCTTTCCATTGGCCATTAATGTAAGAGGGACATTCTTTCCATTGGCCATTAATGTAAGAGGGACATTCTTTTCATTGTCCATTAATGTAAGAGGGATATTCTTTCCATTGGCCATTAATGTAAGAGGGACAATCTTTCCATTGGCCATTAATGTAAGAGGGACAATCTTTCCATTGGCCATTAATGTAAGAGGGACATTCTTTCCATTGGCCATTAATGTAAGATGGACATTCTTTCCATTGGCCATTAATGTAAGAGGGACATTCTTTCCATTGGCCATTAATGTAAGAGGGACATTCTTTCCATTGGCCATTAATGTAAGAGGGACATTCTTTCCATTGGCCATTAATGTAAGAGGGACATTCTTTCCATTGGCCATTAATGTAAGAGGGACATTCTTTCCATTGGCCATTAATGTAAGATGGACATTCTTTCCATTGGCCATTAATGTAAGAGGGACATTCTTTCCATTGGCCATTAATGTAAGAGGGACATTCTTTCCATTGGCCATTAATGTAAGATGGACATTCTTTCCATTGGCCATTAATGTAAGAGGGATATTCTTTCCATTGGCCATTAATGTAAGAGGGACATTCTTTCCATGGCCATTAATGTAAGAGGGACATTCTTTCCATTTGCCATTAATGTAAGAAGGACATTCTTTCCATTGGCCGTTAATGTAAGAGGGACAATCTTTCCATTGGGCATTAATGTAAGAGGTTCAATCTTTCCATTGGCTGTTAATGTAAGAGGGACAATCTTTCCATTGGCCATTAATGTAAGAGGGACATTCTTTTCATTGGCCATTAATGTAAGAGGGACAATCTTTTCGTTGGTCATTAATGTAAGAGGGACAATCTTTCCATTGGCCATTAATGTAAGAGGGACATTCTTTCCATTGGCCATTAATGTAAGAGGGACATTCTTTTCATTGGCCATTAATGTAAGAGGGACATTCTTTTCATTGGCCATTAATGTAAGAGGGACAATCTTTCCATTGGCCATTAATGTAAGAGGGACATTCTTTCCATTGGCCATTAATGTAAGAGGGACATTCTTTCCATTGGCCATTAATGTAAGATGGACATTCTTTCCATTGGCCATTAATGTAAGAGGGACATTCTTTCCATTGGCCATTAATGTAAGAGGGACAATCTTTCCATTGGCCATTAATGTAAGAGGGACAATCTTTCCATTGGCCATTAATGTAAGAGGGACATTCTTTTCATTGGCCATTAATGTAAGAGGGACATTCTTTCCATTGGCCATTAATGTAAGAGGGACATTCTTTCCATTGGCCATTAATGTAAGAGGGACATTCTTTCCATTGGCCATTAATGTAAGAGGGACATTCTTTCCATTGGCCATTAATGTAAGAGGGACATTCTTTCCATTGGCCATTAATGTAAGAGGGACATTCTTTTCATTGTCCATTAATGTAAGAGGGATATTCTTTCCATTGGCCATTAATGTAAGAGGGACAATCTTTCCATTGGCCATTAATGTAAGAGGGACATTCTTTCCATTGGCCATTAATGTAAGATGGACATTCTTTCCATTGGCCATTAATGTAAGAGGGACATTCTTTCCATTGGCCATTAATGTAAGAGGGACATTCTTTCCATTGGCCATTAATGTAAGAGGGACAATCTTTCCATTGGCCATTAATGTAAGAGGGACAATCTTTCCATTGGCCATTAATGTAAGAGGGACAATCTTTCCATTGGGCATTAATGTAAGAGGGACAATCTTTCCATTGGCCATTAATGTAAGAGGGACATTCTTTCCATTGGCCATTAATGTAAGATGGACATTCTTTCCATTGGCCATTAATGTAAGAGGGACATTCTTTCCATTGGCCATTAATGTAAGAGGGACATTCTTTCCATTGGCCATTAATGTAAGAGGGACAATCTTTCCATTGGCCATTAATGTAAGAGGGACAATCTTTCCATTGGCCATTAATGTAAGAGGGACAATCTTTCCATTGGGCATTAATGTAAGAGGGACAATCTTTCCATTGGCCATTAATGTAAGAGGGACATTCTTTCCATTGGCCATTAATGTAAGAGTACAATCTTTCCAATGGCCATTAATGTAAGAGGGACATTCTTTCCAATGGCCATTAATGTAAGAGGGACAATCTTTCCATTGGCCATTAATGTAAGAGGGACAATATTTCCATTGGGCATTCCATTATTGGCCATTAATGTAAGAGGTACAATCTTTCCAATGGCCATTAATGTAAGAGGGACATTCTTTCCATTGGCCATTAATGTAAGATGGACATTCTTTCCATTGGCCATTAATGTAAGATGGACATTCTTTCCATTGGCCATTAATGTAAGAGGGACAATCTTTCCATTGGCCATTAATGTAAGAGGGACAATCTTTTCGTTGGCCATTAATGTAAGAGGGACAATCTTTTCGTTGGCCATTAATGTAAGAGGGACAATCTTTCCATTGGTCATTAATGTAAGAGGGACAATCTTTCCATTGGCCATTAATGTAAGAGGGACATTCTTTCCATTGGCCATTAATGTAAGAGGGACATTCTTTTCATTGGCCATTAATGTAAGAGGGACATTCTTTTCATTGGCTATTAATGTAAGAGGGACAATCTTTCCATTGGCCATTAATGTAAGAGGGACATTCTTTCCATTGGCCATTAATGTAAGAGGGACATTCTTTCCATTGGCCATTAATGTAAGAGGGACAATCTTTCCATTGGCCATTAATGTAAGAGGGACAATCTTTCCATTGGCCATTAATGTAAGAGGGACATTCTTTTCATTGGCCATTAATGTAAGAGGGACATTCTTTCCATTGGCCATTAATGTAAGAGGGACATTCTTTCCATTGGCCATTAATGTAAGAGGGACATTCTTTCCATTGGCCATTAATGTAAGATGGACATTCTTTCCATTGGCCATTAATGTAAGAGGGATAATCTTTCCATTGGGCATTAATGTAAGAGGGACATACTTTTCATTGGCCATTAATGTAAGAGGGACATTCTTTCCATTGGCCGTTAATGTAAGAGGGATAATCTTTCCATTGGCCATTAAGGTAAGAGGGACATGCTTTTCATTGGCCATTAATGTAAGAGGGACATTCTTTTCATTGGCCATTAATGTAAGATGGACATTCTTTCCATTGGCCATTAATGTAAGATGGACATTCTTTCCATTGGCCATTAATGTAAGAGGGACAATCTTTCCATTGGCCATTAATGTAAGAGGGACAATCTTTCCATTGGCCATTAATGTAAGAGGGACAATCTTTCCATTGGGCATTAATGTAAGAGGGACAATCTTTCCATTGGGCATTAATGTAAGATGGACATTCTTTCCATTGGCCATTAATGTAAGAGGTACAATCTTTCCAATGGCCATTAATGTAAGAGTACAATCTTTCCAATGGCCATTAATGTAAGAGGGACATTCTTTCCATTGGTCATTAATGTAAGAGGGACAATCTTTCCATTGGCCATTAATGTAAGAGGGACATTCTTTCCATTGGCCATTAATGTAAGATGGACATTCTTTCCATTGGCCATTAATGTAAGAGGGACAATCTTTCCATTGGCCATTAATGTAAGAGGGACAATCTTTTCGTTGGCCATTAATGTAAGAGGGACAATCTTTTCGTTGGCCATTAATGTAAGAGGGACAATCTTTCCATTGGCCATTAATGTAAGAGGGACAATCTTTCCATTGGCCATTAATGTAAGAGGGACATTCTTTCCATTGGCCATTAATGTAAGAGGGACATTCTTTTCATTGGCCATTAATGTAAGATGGACATTCTTTCCATTGGCCATTAATGTAAGATGGACATTCTTTTCATTGGCCATTAATGTAAGAGGGACAATCTTTCCAATGGCCATTAATGTAAGAGGGACATTCTTTCCATTGGCCATTATTGTAAGAGGTACAATCTTTCCAATGGCCATTAATGTAAGATGGACATTCTTTCCATTGACCATTAATGTAAGAGGGACATTCTTTCCATTGGCCATTATTGTAAGAGGTACAATCTTTCCAATGGCCATTAATGTAAGATGGACATTCTTTCCATTGACCATTAATGTAAGAGGAACATTCTTTCCATTGACCATTAATGTAAGAGGGACATTCTTTCCATTGGCCATTAATATAAGATGGACATTCTTTCCATTGGGCATTAATGTAAGAGGGACAATCTTTCCATTGGCCATTAATGTAAGAGGGACATTCTTTTCATTGGCCATTAATGTAAGAGGGACATTCTTTTCATTGGCCATTAATGTAAGAGGGACATTCTTTTCATTGGCCATTAATGTAAGAGGGACAATCTTTCCATTGGCCATTAATGTAAGAGGGACATTCTTTCCATTGGCCATTAACGTAAGAGGAACATTCTTTCCATTGGCCATTAATGTAAGAGGGACAATCTTTCCATTGGCCATTAATGTAAGATGGACATTCTTTCCATTGGCCATTAATGTAAGAGGGACATTCTTTCCATTGGCCATTAATGTAAGAGGGACAATCTTTCCATTGGCCATTAATGTAAGAGGGACATTCTTTCCATTGGCCATTAATGTAAGAGGGACATTCTTTCCATTGGCCATTAATGTAAGAGGGACATTCTTTCCATTGGCCATTAATGTAAGAGGGACATTCTTTCCATTGGCCATTAATGTAAGAGGGACATTCTTTCCATTGGCCGTTAATGTAAGAGGGATAATCTTTCCATTGGCCATTAAGGTAAGAGGGACATGCTTTTCATTGGCCATTAATGTAAGAGGGACATTCTTTTCATTGGCCATTAATGTAAGATGGACATTCTTTCCTATTGCCATTAATGTAAGATGGACATTCTTTCCATTGGCCATTAATGTAAGTGGGACAATCTTTGCATTGGCCATTAATGTAAGAGGGACAATCTTTCCATTGGCCATTAATGTAAGAGGGACAATCTTTCCATTGGGCATTAATGTAAGAGGGACAATCTTTCCATTGGGCATTAATGTAAGATGGACATTCTTTCCATTGGCCATTAATGTAAGAGGTACAATCTTTCCAATGGCCATTAATGTAAGAGTACAATCTTTCCAATGGCCATTAATGTAAGAGGGACATTCTTTCCATTGGCCATTAATGTAAGAGGGACAATCTTTCCATTGGCCATTAATGTAAGAGGGACATTCTTTCCATTGGCCATTAATGTAAGAGTACAATCTTTCCAATGGCCATTAATGTAAGAGGAACATTCTTTCCAATGGCCATTAATGTAAGAGGGACAATCTTTCCATTGGCCATTAATGTAAGAGGGACAATCTTTCCATTGGGCATTAATGTAAGAGGGACAATCTTTCCATTGGGCATTCCATTATTGGCCATTAATGTAAGAGGTACAATCTTTCCAATGGCCATTAATGTAAGAGGGACATTCTTTCCATTGGCCATTAATGTAAGAGGGACAATCTTTCCATTGGCCATTAATGTAAGAGGGACAATCTTTTCGTTGGCCATTAATGTAAGAGGGACAATCTTTTCGTTGGCCATTAATGTAAGAGGGACAATCTTTCCATTGGTCATTAATGTAAGAGGGACAATCTTTCCATTGGCCATTAATGTAAGAGGTACAATCTTTCCAATGGCCATTAATGTAAGATGGACATTCTTTCCATTGGCCATTAATGTAAGAGGGACAATCTTTCCATTGGCCATTAATGTAAGAGGGACAATCTTTTCGTTGGCCATTAATGTAAGAGGGACAATCTTTTCGTTGGCCATTAATGTAAGAGGGACAATCTTTCCATTGGTCATTAATGTAAGAGGGACAATCTTTCCATTGGCCATTAATGTAAGAGGGACATTCTTTCCATTGGCCATTAATGTAAGAGGGACATTCTTTTCATTGGCCATTAATGTAAGAGGGACATTCTTTTCATTGGCCATTAATGTAAGAGGGACAATCTTTCCATTGGCCATTAATGTAAGAGGGACATTCTTTCCATTGGCCATTAATGTAAGAGGGACATTCTTTCCATTGGCCATTAATGTAAGAGGGACATTCTTTCCATTGGCCATTAATGTAAGATGGACATTCTTTCCATTGGCCATTAATGTAAGAGGGACATTCTTTCCATTGGCCATTAATGTAAGAGGGACAATCTTTCCATTGGCCATTAATGTAAGAGGGACAATCTTTCCATTGGCCATTAATGTAAGAGGGACATTCTTTTCATTGGCCATTAATGTAAGAGGGACATTCTTTCCATTGGCCATTAATGTAAGAGGGACATTCTTTCCATTGGCCATTAATGTAAGAGGGACATTCTTTCCATTGGCCATTAATGTAAGAGGGACATTCTTTTCATTGTCCATTAATGTAAGAGGGATATTCTTTCCATTGGCCATTAATGT
Organism: Lithobates pipiens; assembly: GCF_037356315.1. Lineage (NCBI taxonomy): Eukaryota > Metazoa > Chordata > Amphibia > Anura > Ranidae > Lithobates > Lithobates pipiens. The sequence goes on from NW_027507764.1 coordinate 3,186,277, forward strand.
AAGAGGGACAATCTTTCCATTGGCCATTAATGTAAGAGGGACATTCTTTCCATTGGCCATTAATGTAAGATGGACATTCTTTCCATTGGCCATTAATGTAAGAGGGACATTCTTTCCATTGGCCATTAATGTAAGAGGGACATTCTTTCCATTGGCCATTAATGTAAGAGGGACATTCTTTCCATTGGCCATTAATGTAAGAGGGACATTCTTTCCATTGGCCATTAATGTAAGAGGGACATTCTTTCCATTGGCCATTAATGTAAGATGGACATTCTTTCCATTGGCCATTAATGTAAGAGGGACATTCTTTCCATTGGCCATTAATGTAAGAGGGACATTCTTTCCATTGGCCATTAATGTAAGATGGACATTCTTTCCATTGGCCATTAATGTAAGAGGGATATTCTTTCCATTGGCCATTAATGTAAGAGGGACATTCTTTCCATGGCCATTAATGTAAGAGGGACATTCTTTCCATTTGCCATTAATGTAAGAAGGACATTCTTTCCATTGGCCGTTAATGTAAGAGGGACAATCTTTCCATTGGGCATTAATGTAAGAGGTTCAATCTTTCCATTGGCTGTTAATGTAAGAGGGACAATCTTTCCATTGGCCATTAATGTAAGAGGGACATTCTTTTCATTGGCCATTAATGTAAGAGGGACAATCTTTCCATTGGCCATTAATGTAAGAGGGACATTCTTTCCATTGGCCATTAATGTAAGAGGGACATTCTTTTCATTGGCCATTAATGTAAGAGGGACATTCTTTTCATTGGCCATTAATGTAAGAGGGACAATCTTTCCATTGGCCATTAATGTAAGAGGGACATTCTTTCCATTGGCCATTAATGTAAGAGGGACATTCTTTCCATTGGCCATTAATGTAAGATGGACATTCTTTCCATTGGCCATTAATGTAAGAGGGACATTCTTTCCATTGGCCATTAATGTAAGAGGGACAATCTTTCCATTGGCCATTAATGTAAGAGGGACAATCTTTCCATTGGCCATTAATGTAAGAGGGACATTCTTTTCATTGGCCATTAATGTAAGAGGGACATTCTTTCCATTGGCCATTAATGTAAGAGGGACATTCTTTCCATTGGCCATTAATGTAAGAGGGACATTCTTTCCATTGGCCATTAATGTAAGAGGGACATTCTTTCCATTGGCCATTAATGTAAGAGGGACATTCTTTCCATTGGCCATTAATGTAAGAGGGACATTCTTTTCATTGTCCATTAATGTAAGAGGGATATTCTTTCCATTGGCCATTAATGTAAGAGGGACAATCTTTCCATTGGCCATTAATGTAAGAGGGACATTCTTTCCATTGGCCATTAATGTAAGATGGACATTCTTTCCATTGGCCATTAATGTAAGAGGGACATTCTTTCCATTGGCCATTAATGTAAGAGGGACATTCTTTCCATTGGCCATTAATGTAAGAGGGACAATCTTTCCATTGGCCATTAATGTAAGAGGGACATTCTTTTCATTGGCCATTAATGTAAGAGGGACATTCTTTCCATTGGCCATTAATGTAAGAGGGACATTCTTTCCATTGGCCATTAATGTAAGAGGGACAATCTTTCCATTGGCCATTAATGTAAGAGGGACAATCTTTTCGTTGGCCATTAATGTAAGAGGGACAATCTTTTCGTTGGCCATTAATGTAAGAGGGACAATCTTTCCATTGGTCATTAATGTAAGAGGGACAATCTTTCCATTGGCCATTAATGTAAGAGGGACATTCTTTCCATTGGCCATTAATGTAAGAGGGACATTCTTTTCATTGGCCATTAATGTAAGAGGGACATTCTTTTCATTGGCTATTAATGTAAGAGGGACAATCTTTCCATTGGCCATTAATGTAAGAGGGACATTCTTTCCATTGGCCATTAATGTAAGATGGACATTCTTTCCATTGGCCATTAATGTAAGAGGGACATTCTTTCCATTGGCCATTAATGTAAGAGGGACATTCTTTCCATTGGCCATTAATGTAAGATGGACATTCTTTCCATTGGCCATTAATGTAAGAGGGATATTCTTTCCATTGGCCATTAATGTAAGAGGGACATTCTTTCCATGGCCATTAATGTAAGAGGGACATTCTTTCCATTTGCCATTAATGTAAGAAGGACATTCTTTCCATTGGCCGTTAATGTAAGAGGGACAATCTTTCCATTGGGCATTAATGTAAGAGGTTCAATCTTTCCATTGGCTGTTAATGTAAGAGGGACAATCTTTCCATTGGCCATTAATGTAAGAGGGACATTCTTTTCATTGGCCATTAATGTAAGAGGGACAATCTTTCCATTGGCCATTAATGTAAGAGGGACATTCTTTCCATTGGCCATTAATGTAAGAGGGACATTCTTTTCATTGGCCATTAATGTAAGAGGGACATTCTTTTCATTGGCCATTAATGTAAGAGGGACAATCTTTCCATTGGCCATTAATGTAAGAGGGACATTCTTTCCATTGGCCATTAATGTAAGAGGGACATTCTTTCCATTGGCCATTAATGTAAGATGGACATTCTTTCCATTGGCCATTAATGTAAGAGGGACATTCTTTCCATTGGCCATTAATGTAAGAGGGACAATCTTTCCATTGGCCATTAATGTAAGAGGGACAATCTTTCCATTGGCCATTAATGTAAGAGGGACATTCTTTTCATTGGCCATTAATGTAAGAGGGACATTCTTTCCATTGGCCATTAATGTAAGAGGGACATTCTTTCCATTGGCCATTAATGTAAGAGGGACATTCTTTCCATTGGCCATTAATGTAAGAGGGACATTCTTTCCATTGGCCATTAATGTAAGAGGGACATTCTTTCCATTGGCCATTAATGTAAGAGGGACATTCTTTTCATTGTCCATTAATGTAAGAGGGATATTCTTTCCATTGGCCATTAATGTAAGAGGGACAATCTTTCCATTGGCCATTAATGTAAGAGGGACATTCTTTTCATTGTCCATTAATGTAAGAGGGATATTCTTTCCATTGGCCATTAATGTAAGAGGGACAATCTTTCCATTGGCCATTAATGTAAGATGGACATTCTTTCCATTGGCCATTAATGTAAGATGGACATTCTTTCCATTGGCCATTAATGTAAGAGGGACATTCTTTCCATTGGCCATTAATGTAAGAGGGACATTCTTTCCATTGGCCATTAATGTAAGAGGGACAATCTTTCCATTGGCCATTAATGTAAGAGGGACATTCTTTTCATTGGCCATTAATGTAAGAGGGACATTCTTTCCATTGGCCATTAATGTAAGAGGGACATTCTTTCCATTGGCCATTAATGTAAGATGGACATTCTTTCCATTGGCCATTAATGTAAGAGGGATAATCTTTCCATTGGGCATTAATGTAAGAGGGACATTCTTTTCATTGGCTATTAATGTAAGAGGGACAATCTTTCCATTGGCCATTAATGTAAGAGGGACATTCTTTCCATTGGCCATTAATGTAAGAGGGACATTCTTTCCATTGGCCATTAATGTAAAGAGTCATCCTTCCCACTGACTCCTCTGAAAATTATTTCCAGGGTTCTCTTGGTGTAAAAGGATTGATAAAGGTTGATAATAGATGTCGGCATATAAAAAGGGCAGACCAGGCAGCTGACCGGCCCCAGACTACACTTAACATGCGTATATATACACCTATAGCCTATACCTGCAAACATTATACCTGCTGCCTCATTTACAGAGACTAGACTTATGGTTTTTCCTACCGCCATCCCATGGCTGAAGGGGGATCTAGTGGTGAAGTATGAGGCGAGATTCCTCACCCTGCTCTCATTCCTCGTTATATTTATTATTAGAGAAAGGAAAAAAAAAAACCTTTGCATACAAAGACAATTAAGGTACGACCAATCTTTATTGGAGATAAATCTATAGAAGGAAATGATTGTTGGGCTTCGGAGAACATTGGAGGTCAGTCACGGTTGTCCTAGGACTCCTCAAAGGCAGGCCCTTTTTACACTAACCCTAAACCTTAAGATGATTCAGAGGAAGGCGAAAACCCCCCCAGCCAGATGGGCTCTAAGGGGGGAAAAAATTCCTTCCTGACCCCCTAAGGCGATCGGATTGTCCCTGAATCATCAGTCTAGGGTGCCCAGTTCATCTCATATAGAGAAAAAACATACATTATGGATGCAGGTATGTATTTAATAAAACACACTTGCCTGCTTGTTAACAATCATCTTTGGGGATCATTCAGAATATATGCATTGAGCTTCCGCACAGATCAGTGCCCCCACACCGATCAGTGCCTCCGCCCGCCGCACCGATTCCTCATTTTTTCTGTGCCTGGCCCCTACAGGAGGACTGGTGGTACCCCCCTATTGGTGGCCCTGGTGCTGGGATGTAGACGTGCTGTGTATGATGGTATGTATGGTGCTATATATACAGGTATGTATGTAATAAAACACACTTAGCTGCTTGTTTACAATGATCTTTGGGGTTCATTCAGAATATATGCATTGAGCGTCTGCACGGATCAGTGCCCCCCCACTGATCAGTGCCTCTGCCCGCTGCACAGATTCCTCATGTTTTGTGTGCCCAGCCCCCTACAGGAGGACTGGTGGTACCCCCTTATTGGTGGACATGCTGTGTATGGTGGTATGTATGGCGCTATGTAGACATTCTATGTATGGTGTTATGTACGGTGCTATGTATGATGGAGGGATATCAAAGCCAGTGCACCAGGTAGCCACAATTATCTCCATTCAGTATTCTTCAGGTTGACATCTCACACCAGGCACATCTCTGTTGATGTCACATCCCCTCAGATGGTGGTAACGAGGCTCTACCCTCGTATAGGGGCTATTGGGCTCTTCCCTTGGATGGTGGGGACCAGGCTCTGCCCTTGGATGGTGGCGATGTGGCTCTCCGTTGAGGTCCTTGTCCCTCAGATGGTGGTAACGAGGCTCTGCCCTCGGATGTTGGTGATGTGGCTCTCCGTTGAGGTCACTGCCCCTCAGATGGTGGCAACGAGGCTCTCTGTTTGTCACTACCCCTCGGATGGTGGTATTAAGGGTCTTCCCTCGATTGCTGGTGAGGAGGCTCACCGTTGATGTCGTTGCCCCTTGGATGGTGATGAAGAGGCTCTGTGTTGATACTGTTTTTTTCAGTGGCGATTATCAGGCCACTGGCGGCAATTCACATTCTCGCTCAGGTAGGTGAAGCCGTCAAATCTCTTCTGGTGGCATGGAGCTATCGGCTCCCCATGGTCTTCATTTTGAATCAGTTCATCCCCTGGAACTCCTTCACTCAGGTTTTCCTCATGAATCTGGAAAGAGAAAAAAGTATTTTGTCAATATTTCTGTTTGATAGGGAAAGAATCCCTAGAAATCTCCCCCTTGCGCTGGGACTCCTCCCGTATACTTACATATCGAGATGGAAATGGTGGTGGTGAGTTCCCTTTCTCTGTCTCCTTCCAGTCCACCTTGCTGAAGTAGGGGTGTTCTCTGATATCTCTTAGTTGCCTCATCCGCATCTCTTGGTCTTTACATAAGCACTGTAAAAAGGAACAAAATATAATAAGATACACTGGAATAACATGAACAATCTATGAACAATTTAATATTTGATTCTGACAGTTACATATTTCAGTTTCTATTATTTTGCCTTCTGACCTGCTACTATATCCTGATTGGATTGGATGGTAGCATGGGGCCTTATTTGTGTCATATTAGTTCAGAATAGTTATTAAAGGAAAGAAACATCAGATATTTTGCAATTAATTGTTAATTAGGAATGTATTAAAAAAGAAATTTCTATGAAATCTGCACCTGCCATGATCTTTCTTATGACTCTGGCAGTCCCAGGGGAGTTCTATATGTTGTCTGTGCACGGAATGTCCCCAGAAATTGAATTCAATGTGTGTGCGATTGGCCCCATCACTATCCAATGGAACCACCCGGACCGTAAATTAAAAATTTAAAGTTAAACACATCCTGGGTTTTAGGGGACACAATGGCTGCGGCTTTCCTCACACATCCTCTGCAATAGGATTTCCATTCTTTGGATTGTACTTTCTATGACTTTTCCACTGCTAAATGGACACAAGGGCTGCTTCTTTCCTTATGACAGGGGAAGGCAGATCCTTCCATTAAGCAGTCAGCTTGCTGAAAGTACAGCTATGACCTCCATCGGTAAGAAGGTGGAATCATGTTTAATAAAATCCTATTAAGATATAATGTATGCAACAGGGAAAGAACATTGTCACTTAAAGTGCTTGTAAACCCTTACAACACACTTTGACCTCCAGGTAAGTCTAGATTAAGGCTTACCTGTAGGTCCAAGATATATCTCCTAAACCTACACGGTTTAGGAAATATTTGCCGAAAGACAGGCACCGCTCTCTACGGCGTATGCACCGTAGACAGCGGCGCGCCGGCACACTGAGCGCGGCACCGTCAACGGTGAATATGCCGCACGTGGCGACTCCCGTGCGCATGCGCGGGAGTGACGTCATCGCGGCTTCGTTGAATGATAGCGGCGGAGCAGCGAAACCCACCGAGAAGATGGAGGCTCCATACACAAGGGGACAGCGGTGACTTCGCTGGCTCCTGTGTCAGGTAAGTGACACATAATGGACTACTATGCGATGCGATGCGATGTGATGCATAGTAGTCCATTATGCTTTACCTTTGCAGGGAAGGAAAGAGGAAGTAAACCCATCAGGGTTTACTTCCTCTTTAAAAGATGTAAAAGTTCTATGTATACTTACCCCCTCTATGATGTCACGGAGATTAGCGTCTATTTTATATGGATAATACGGTTTCATGGTGGTCACGATCATCTCTTCTTCCTCTGCGGTCTCGTTGCCAAGAAGAAATGGATGCGAACCGAAAGTCATCTTGTACACGATTATTCCCAGGGAATAATAATCAGCTGCTCCGAAGTATGGAATGTGTTGAAGGACCTGTAGAAACATAAAGAGAAAAAGAAGGATGAGCTGATTGTTGGGTAGAGGACGGAGACGACTCAATGCTGATATATCTGATCTATGAATCCTCCCAGGACTCCTAAAATTGTGCTCAAAAGACCTCAAACCAAGGCGGAGCTTGTAAATATTGGAGGTGGGGCTTTAGGTCTTGCAGAGACATAAAAGGAAATTGGTTGAAATCTTCCAAATTGAGGTAAATTTCACCAGAACAGGTGTGCCCGTTGAAGGTTTCTCCTCCCCTCGTGTTCTGGGGAAATATCTAAAACTCTCACTTTCTGTCTCAATGACAATGGTCACCAATACAAACCAATGGGGACAAATACCCCTGGAATATTGTTCCAGCCTGGAAACCCACTGAAATCAACCAGGTCACCAGTAAAGAAATTCTTAATTTAGTGAAAAGTTACCTCCCTTTAGCTTATCTCTATATCCCGTTATAACAAATATTACAATTAGGTCTAATGTCAGATGGATAGCAAGTATCTTACCTCTGGAGCCAAGTACCCTGGTGTCCCCATTTTCCCTTTAATCCTCCTGGACTCCGTGACACCGACCTCTGCCAAGCCGAAATCGCATATTTTGATGTGGCCGGTGTCGTCCACAAGAATATTTGAAAACTTGAGATCTCGGTGGATGATCGCCCTAGAATGGAGAAACTGCAGAGCGCAGATCATTTCCGCTAAGAAGTATCTGATGGGGGAAAGAGATAGAGGAATTAGCATCACAAATCATCACAGAGTAATGAAATCTAAAGATGAAATGACTTCCCCCTGTAATACATAGGGGTATGGATGAACGAGGCTCAGGTGAAGGGGCTGACTACATCACTGGCTGTGGTCAGTCACCCCCGACTCCAGAGTGACCCGTTCATTGATCTTACCTTATGGTGTCCTCAGTAAATAGAAATGTTTCCAAGACATTAAAGAGATCCCCTCTGCTCAGGCATTCCAGGACAAAGACGAGATGATTCTGTGTGAACACAAGAGATAAAGTTTACATTATAGACATGCAGAATTTCATTTTGTGGAGGAATAGACAGACACACTTAATTTAGGAAAACCGGACAGAGGAACTACGTAGGCCGCCATTACTGGACTGTCCTTATTGCAATGCTAGTTCTGTCTGGTCTGGTAAAGAAGATTGGAAGGTGAAAAGACTTACCTTTGTCTGGAACGTTCCAAACAGATGTGTAATAAATGGACACTCCCTGGCTTCTTTCAGCACATTACGTTCTAAGAAAACCATCTCACTATCCTCTTCATAATGAAGTAATTTTCTCTTTTCCACAAGTTTAACCGCCAGCTTCTGGTCAATGGCAGGATGAGAGGCCAAGATCACCTTCCCATAGGTCCCCTGTCCAAGGACTCTATAACAGGTCATGTGTTCAAAGGAGAGTACACATGACTGGTCCTTGGTGACCTCGCTGGATGGTACTGGTGAGGCGATCTCATGGTTTGTGCTGCCGATGGAAAAAAATTCTAGACTCTCAACACCACTGCTGAGATCAATATATGAAGATGGATAGCTTGATATTGCAGTGTGGTATGATGAGAGTGATAGGGATCTGCTTCTCCATTCAGCTACCTCCATGTCCTTGCTGGTGGGGGGACTAACTTCTGTTTTCTTGTCCTCAGAGAAGGGAATGGCTGCCGTATTGTTGTCTTCGGTGGATGGACTGGCTGCCGTATTGTTGTCTTTGGTGGATGGACTGGTTGCCGTAATGTTGTCCTCGGTGGATGGACTGGCTGCAGTAGTGTTGTCCTCAGTGGATGGACTGGCTGCAGTAGTGTTGTCCTCGGTTGATGGACTGGCTGCAGTAGTGTTGTCCTTGGTGGATGGACTGGCTGCAGTAGTGTTGTCCTCGGTGGATGGACTGGTTGCCGTAATGTTGTCCTCCGTGGATGGACTGGTTGCCGTAATGTTGTCCTCGGTGGATGGACTGGCTGCAGTAGTGTTGTCCTCAGTGGATGGACTGGCTGCAGTAGTGTTGTCCTCGGTGGATGGACTGGCTGCAGTAGTGTTGTCCTCAGTGGATGGACTGGCTGCAGTAGTGTTGTCCTCGGTTGATGGACTGGCTGCAGTAGTGTTGTCCTCGGTGGATGGACTGGCTGCAGTAGTGTTGTCCTCCGTGGATGGACTGGCTGCAGTAGTGTTGTCCTTGGTGGATGGACTGGCTGCAGTAGTGTTGTCCTCGGTGGATGGACTGGCTGCAGTAGTGTTGTCCTCGGTGGATGGACTGGCTGCCGTAATGTTGTCCTCGGTGGATGGACTGGCTGCAGAACTGTTGTCCTCGGTGGATGGACTGGCTGCAGTAATGTCGTCCTCCATAGTCTCAGACTGTGCAGTCTCTTGGTCCTCATTGGTGGATGGAGCGACATGCATGTCCTTGTCCTCCATGGTTGGGTCCTGCACAGTCTTCTGGTCCTCATTGGTGGATGGAGTGACTTGGTTTTGTTCGTCCTCCATCATTTTATCCAGTTCAGCCTTACTGGTGTACGGGACCCGTATGTAAGGCTGTCTGACGTTGAGACGATCTTCAATTTGTCCTGGAGAGAGAAGAAGAAAACAGTCATTTTTATTCTTGCTCTTTACATGTGATTGATCGATCTTACACAGAATCGGTGGACATTGAGATGGATTGTCTCTTACATATATGGGTGTCGTCTGTGTTATGGAAATAATCTCTTATTACATATTTCTCTTCATGGTGATTCTCTATATACATTATGGCAGTATTTATATAAATAAACAAAAATTATTAATATATATAAAAATATATATATTTGTGTTACCTATCTCTCGCTTTCCCCCGCTCTCTCTCTCTCTATATATATAATTATTATTATTATATATGATTTATATAGCGCCAACAGTTTACACAGTGCTTTTTTTTTTTTACATGCAGAGCAGAGTATTTTTGGGTCCATAGACATCAACAAAAACACATCAAAAACAATTGTACTTGTGTTTTTTATGCATTTCTGTTGGGGTTTTGTTTTAAAAAAAAAAAAGTATGAAAAATGTGGTGGAAAACATAGAAAATACATCAAGCGCACACCCAGAGGTGTAAACTTGGCCATATACTACTTACCATCAACATCATCTGGATTGGTGATGGTGATTTTGTGGTGTCGGAAGAGGCAGATTCTGCCTATGGCAGCCCTGATCCTCTTCCCTATTGCCCTGGCTCCTCCCCTAATAGGGTCGGTAGCGGTGGGCGGTGCATTTGTAGGGTGCTCCCCTGTAATTGGGCGCACGTTTAGTAATAAAATGGAATCCTCTTGGTTGGAATTCAGAAGATTCTTCGCCCTGTAACCGTTTTTTCTCAGAAATCGTGTCATTGTTCTCATAGAACGAGTAACACTGCAGAGAGATAGAAATCGCTTCCTGCTCGGTCAGAATACACAAAGCAAGTGACCTGCAGGTCCTGTGCGATTCTATTCATGGGCAGAAGGGGGGGGCTGCTCTGACATCACAGGTCACATGACCTTGCTGCTCCAATCACAATGTCTGAATTCACACAGCTTCAACAGCCGTTCTATTTTTAGCTCCAACTGACAAACATTCAAATCTACCATTCTGTTTTTTTTTGTTTGTTTTTTTACTGCCAATCTTTATTGAGCTGTGTGCGTGAGGTCAATGTACAAAGATAACACGTTACCATGATGATCCTTTTTTTGGGGGGGGGGGGGGGGTGGTGAACAGTGTTTTGGGAAAAACAAAAAAAAGAAATAAAATTTTTAAACTTTTAATGCTAAAAAAATTTTTTTTTTATTTTTTTTCCCCCGAAATCTAAAAGATGTCACAATGATAAATTGCGAACACCTGTACAAAGGCCATAAATGATGTAATCATGACTATCCATAGTTTACAGGTTACCGCTTTACATGTACAGAGGAGGTCTAGTACTAGAATTTCTGCCCGTGATCTGATGTTCGTGGTGATACTGCACATGTGTGGGGCGATTGCGGTTTGCGTGTCTTCAGGACCGACGCACGCATCATCCTTTGCTCGCTAGTATTGGTGGGGGGGGGGGGTGGGGGGTGGGGGCACTTTTTATTTTAATTTTTTAAAATGAATTTCTATATTTTTTAAAATGTTTTTGCACTGTTACTTTAACAGCCCTCCATGCCGTTTCTTCACTACCAAGTGCCGTGACTTACACGTGGGAGTGACTTCACGCAACACCAAACCAGTTACAGAGCCGGAGTCCGCCGCAGCCCCCGGGTGAAGATGGACGCGGCCTCCAGCGGGGACAGAGCGGGCTTCCTTTGCAGGTAAGTGCCACATTACATACTAGCCCATTATGCTTTTTTACTTTGCAGGGGAAAAAAAGAGGAAGTAAATCCCTTCAGGGTTTTCTTCCTCTTTAACAGCCAACAGGCAACGTGGCACAGAGTCAGCGGGCAGAGCCCATCCAGTAAACAAGCCAAGGTCGGAGTAGTTAGATGAGGGTGAGAGCAGAAGGGAAGTCCAAAGACAAGCCGGGTCATACATTAGCAATTTGCTTACTGGGCACTTAATGGTTGGTGGCATTCATGGTTCCCTCAATGATCTGTAGCCCCCCAGTGGCGGCAGCCAGGGCCGGACTGGGAATAAAAACCAGCCCTGGAAAAAATTTCCTACCAGCCCCACAGCATAACGTCATTATTTTCTTGTTTGTGAAAAGGGAAAACCATACATATTAAAGCACATTTGATGAAGAGAGTATTATATATAGATATGAAATCACATAGGGAGATATATATATATATATATCCTTCCAGAGGATCTGTTTGCTGTGAGATGGAGCGGTCCCTGGCCACCTGCACCTTCAGCCATCCTCAAAGAGCAGGGGGGGAGTGGAGATCACAGGGGTGGAGAGCATAGAGTGCTGGGGGGGGGGCTTGAGAGCATTGGGGGGGGGCTTCAAAAAGAACAGGGGTGGAGAGCACGGTAGGCTAAGAGCACTGGGGGGCTAAGAGTGTGGGCTGGTGAAGAGCACTGGGGGGGCAGAGAAACAGGGGTGGAGAGCACAGGGGCTGGAGAGTACTGGGGGGGTACAAAGTGCAGGGGGGAGTGAAGAGCAATGGGGGGGAGCTTGAGAGCACCAGTGGGGGCTAGAAAGAACAGAGGTGGCAAGCACGAGGGACTGGAGAGCTCTATGGGGGGTGGAGAGCACTGGTAGGGTTGGAGAGCACATGGGTGGGGGCAAAATGCATTGGGGAGTGGAGAGTACAGGGGTGGGGAGTGGAAAGTGCTGGGTGGAGCTATAAATAACAGGGGTGGAGCACTGGGGGAGTGGAGAGAACAGGGGGGGGAGCACTGGGGGGAGGGAAGAACTGGGTGGAGTGCAGAGCGCTGGGGGGGGGGGGTGGGCACTGGGGGAATGGAGAGCACTGGGGGAGAACAGGGGGAGGAGGGCACTAGGGGGAGAACAGAGGGGAGAGCACTGGGGGGAAAGAACAGGGGGGAGAGCACTGGGAGGGAAGAACAGGGGGGGAGAAGAACAGGGGGGAGAGCAGAGCGCTCGGGGGGGGGCATTGGGGGAGTGGAGAGTACTGGGGGGAGAACGGGGGGGAGCACTGGGGGGAAGAGCACTGGGGGGAGTGGAGAGCACTGGGTGAGAGATCGGGGGGGGAAGAGAACAGGGGGGAGAGCACTGGGAGGGGGAACGGGGGGAGGAGAACGGGGGGAGAACAGGGGGAGAGCACGGGGGGAGAACACTGGGGGGACTGGAGAGCAACGGGGAGGGAGAGTACTGGCGGGGGAACAGGGGGGAGTGGAGAGCACTGAGATGGTGGCTAGAGACGGAGAGCAGGGGGGGGCAACAAAAACAGGGGAGGAGAGAATTGTGGGGGGGGGGGAATGGGAGAGTGTGGTGGTGGTGAGCACTGGGGGGGGCAGGAGAGTGTGGTGGTGGAGAGGAGCACAGGGGGGGGGGGGGGGTCAGGAGACTGTGGTGGTGGAGGAGAGCACTGGGGGGGGCAGGAGAGTGGAGAGCACTGGGGGGGGAAAAGAACAGGGGGGAGAGAACTGGGGGGGGAGAGCACTGGGGGGAAGAACAGGGGGGGGGAGTGCAGAGCGCTGGGGGGAGAACGGGGGGGAGGGCACTGGGGGAGTCGAGAGCACTGGGGGAGAACGGGGGGAGAGGGCACTGGGAGGGAGAACGGGGGGGGGGAGAGCATGGGGGGGAGAGGACTGGAGAGCAACGGGGGGGGGGAACAGGGGGGAAAGCACTAGGGGAATAGAGAGCTCTGAGATGGTGGCTGGAGAGCAGGGGGGGGGGGCAACAAGAGCAGGAGAGGAGAGAATTGTGGGGGGAGGGGCAGGAGAGTGTGGTGGAGGAGAGCACTGGGGGGGGCAGGAGAGTGTGGTGGTGGAGGAGAGCACTGGGGGGGAGAGAAGAGCGGGGGGACAGCACTGGAGGAGTGGAGAGCACTGGGGGGGGGGGGAAGAACAGGGAGGAGAGAACTGGGGGGGGAGAACAGGGGGTAGAGCACTGGGTTGAGTGCAGAGCGCTGGGGGGAGAACAGGGAGGAGAGCACTGGGATGGAAGAACAGGGGGGAGAGCAGAGCGCTAGGGGGGAGAGCACTGGGGGGAGAACAGGGGGAGAACAGGGGGGGAGCACTGAGGGGAGTGGAGAGCACTGGGAGGGAAGAACAGGGGGGAGAGCAGAGCGCTAGGGGGGGAGAGCACTGGGGGAGTGGAGAGCACTGGGGGGAGAACAGGGGGGGAGCACTGGGGGGAGTGGAGAGCACTGGGGGAGAGAACGGGGGAGGAGAGCACTCGGAAGGGGAACAGGGGGGAGAACAGGAGGGAGAGCACGGTGGGAGGGGGGAGGACTGGAGAGCAACGGGGGGGGGGACAACAGGGGGGAGAACACTGGGGGGACTGGAGAGCAACGGGGGGAAAACAGGGGGGAGAGTACTGGGGGGGAACCGGTGGGAGAGCACTGGGGGGAGTGGAGAGCACTGAGATGGTGGCTAGAGAAGGATGGGGAGAGCTGGAGAGCAGGGGGGGCAACAAGAACAGGAGAGAGAATTGTGGGGGGGGGGGGGGGGGGGCAGGAGAGTGTGGTGGTGGTGGAGGAGAGCACTGGGGGGAGGGGCAGGAGAGTTTGGTGGTGGAGGAGAGCACTGGGGGGGGGGGGGGCAGGAGAGTGTGGTGGTGGAGGAGAGCACTGGGGGGGGGGGGGGGGCAGGAGAGTGTGGTGGTGGAGGAGAGCACTGGGGGGGCAGGAGAGTGTGGTGGTGGTGGAGAGCACTGGGGGGGGGGACAGGAGAGTTTGGTGGAGGATAAGGATAAGTACAGTAAGTTGGATGGGAGAATCGGCAGCCCCCCCCCCCCCCCCCCCCGATCCTCCTATCCAGGCACTGTGGCACACAGGACGGGCTGTACCTGCAGCATTTCCTCCTGTGGATCACAGCGCTGGCTGGCTCTGTGTTCGGCGGCCGCTCTGTAACATGGCCCCGCCCCCCTCAGACCGGCTCGTGTGATAGGCGGAAAGTTGATTCTCTCTACTATCACACGAGCCGGTCTGAGGGGGCGGGGCGATGTTACAGAGCGGCTGCCGAACACAGAGCCAGCCAGCGCTGTGATCCGTAGGAGACGCACTAATGCAGCCGCAACTAAAAGCGGCCCCATGGCAGACGGCCTACCGGGAAATCTCCCGGTATCCCGGTAGGTCAGTCCGGCCCTGCCGGCAGCACTCATGCAGCCCCAGACCATGACACCCCCCCCCCCCCCTACCATGCCTGACTGTAGACAAGACACACTTGTCTTTGTCCTTCTCACCCGGTTGCCCCCACACACGCTTGTCACCATCTGACACCAAATACCTTTATCTTGGTCTCATCAGAGCACAGGACATGGTTCTGAGCTGCAGCTCAGTTTCAGGGTCTCGGCAATCTTCTTATAGCCTAGGCCATCTTTATGTAGAGCAACAATTCTTATATCAGATCCTCAGAGAGTTCTTTGCCATGAGGTGCCATGTTGTACTTCCAGTGACCAGTATGAGAGAGTGAGAGCGATAACACCAAATTTAACACACCTGCTCCCCATTCACACCTGAGACCTTCTAACACTAACGAGTCACATGACACCGGGGAGGGAAAATGGCTAATTGGGCCCAGTCTGGACATTTTCACTTAGGGGTGTACTGACTTTTGTTGCCAGCGGTTTAGACATTAATGGCTGTGTGTTGAGTTATTTTGAGGGGACAGGAAATTTACACTGTTATACAAGCTGTACACTCACTACTTTACATTGTAGACAAGTGTCATTTCTTCAGTGTTGTCACATGAAAAGAGAGAAGAGAAGATTTACACAAATGTGACTGAGGGGTGTACTTACTTTTGTCAGATGCTGTATATATGTGATTCTGCATTTCCAGGCAGGCTGTGCTGTGATTCCTCAGATCACATGCTGATCACCGGATCTCGGCCAATGACTGACCGCCGGCGATTGGCTCTGAGGTTCACTGAACACAACTCTGTGAATGTAAACAACACAGAGCTGTATTCAGTGACGAGGGATCTCTGCTAAGCAGGGAATGAAAGCAGCTCGATCCTCAGGAAATGCAGCACACAGTACACACATAAACACTGGCTACTTACATATTTAACCCCTTGATCAACCTAGATGTTACCCCCTTCCAGCCCAGTGTCATTAGTACAGTGACAGTACATATTATTAGCATTGATGACTGTATTAGTGTCACTGGTGATGTCAGTTAGTTCCCCCCAGGATCAGTTAGTGTCAGATTTCCCGCTCCTCTATCACAATCCCAGTAAAGATTGCTGTTCACTGCCAATACATGCAGAGCCGAGTATTTTTGGGTCCATAGACATCAACAAAAACGCATCAAAAACAATTGTACTTGTGTTTTTTATGCATTTCTGTTGGGGTTTCGTGTTTAAAAAAAAAAAAAAAGTATGAAAAATGTGGTGGAAAACATAGAAAATACATCAAGCGCACACCCAGAGGGGTAAACTTGGCCATATACTACTTACCATCAACGTCATCTGGATTGGTGATGGTGATTTTGTGGTGTCGGAAGAGGCAGATTCTGCCTATGGCAGTCCTGATCCTCTTCCCTATTGCCCTGGCTCCTCCCCTAATAGGGGCGGTAGCGGTGGGCGGTGCATTTGTAGGGTGCTCCCCTGTAATTGGACGCACGTTTAGTAATAAAACGGAATCCTCTTGGTTGGTATTCAGAAGATTCTTCGCCCTGTAAATCTTTCTCACAAATCGTGTCATTGTTCTCATAGAACGAGTAACACTGCAGAGAGATAGAAATCGCTTCCTGCTCGGTCAGAATACACAAAGCAAGTGAGCTGCAAGTCCTGTGCGATTCTATTTATATGGGCAGAGGGGGGGGAAGGGGGGGGCTGCTCTGACATCACAGGTCACATGACCTTGCTGCTCCAATCACAACAGCCGTTCTATTTTTAGCTCCAACTGACAAAAAATTCATAACTGCCGCTGACCTCTATCCAACGGCCGCTGACCTTTTGGAGGGGCCCTAGACACCATTGTCATCTCTGAACTCTGTGTATTTACCATGTAGTGTTTCCATTATGTGGTTTCTCTGTGATTGTTATCTTGAACTTTGTGTTATTGTCACTCATTTCTTTAATAAATATTTATTCGTATTTTAATATTTTTCTAATTTGATTTACTATATATTGGTACCGTAATCGTCCCCCTTCCTTTTTTTTGCTCAAAGGTTCCCTCTGGAGTCCCCATCATTTCAGCTTCTGTTTCCCTATTCAAATCTGACATTCTGGTGAACAGCTTTTTTTTTTTTGTAACTGAAAATCTTTATTGAGCTGTGTGTGTGAGGTCAATGTACAAAGATAACACGTTACCATAACAATCCTTTGTTTTTTTTGGAGACAGAGATTTATTAATCACTGTGGGGGGGATTATTAAGGAAGGAAAAAAACGATCTCTTTTTCCATTATAAATCATTATATATTATATTATATTATAAATCATTGTAAATAAAAATCTCAGCACAGTGCACACTGATTACTACTAAATTATATTATTAAATATTATATTATATTATATTATATTATAAATCATTATAAATTATATTATATTATATATTATATTATATATTATATTATATTATTATTATTATATTATTATATATTATATTATATTATATTATAAATCATTGTAAATAAAAATCTCAGCACAGTGCACACTGATTACTACTAAATTATATTATTATGTATTATATTATATTATATTATAAATCATTATAAATTATATTATATTATATATTATATTATATATTATATTATTATTATTATATTATTATATATTATATTATTATTATATATTATATATTATATTATATTATATTATAAATCATTGTAAATAAAAATCTCAGCACAGTGCACACTGATTACTACTAAATTATATTATTATGTATTATATTATATTATATTATAAATCATTATAAATTATATTATATTATATATTATATTATATATTATATTATATTATTATTATTATATTATTATATATTATATTATTATTATTATATTATTATATATTATATATTATATTATATTATATTATAAATCATTGTAAATAAAAATCCCAGCACAGTGCACACTGATTGCTACTAAATGGACAATGAAGATTCATTCCGGTATTGAGGGGGTTAAATTAACGGTTTTTATTACATTTCAAATTTGCCTTCTGAAGCCAAATGCAAATCTTCCTTAACCTCTTCCTGGCCGGGCTTTTTCTGACACATTTTGTTCACAAGTTTAAATCTGTATTTTTTGATTGAAAATGCTTAAAAACCTCGAAAACATTATAATTTTTTTTTTATGTATTATTTGTTTATTTTATTTTTTTAGCAGGGACCCTAGGGAATACAACGGGGGAGGTTTGCAATTTTTTTTTTTTTTAATGTCACATGGTATTTGCACAGTGTTTTGGGAAAAACTAAAAGGAAAAAAAAAGACACTTGTTAACCCTTTGCCTACTGGGCACTTAAACCCCCCTCCTGCCCAGACCAATTTTCAGCTTTCGGTGCTCTCACACTTTGAATGACAATTACTCAGTCATGTAGCACTGTACCCAAATGAATTTTTGTCCTTTTTTTCCCCACAAATAGAGCTTTCTTTTGGTGATGTTTGATCACCTCTGGGGTTTTTTAATTTTTTTGCGCTATAAATGAAAAAAAGACCGAAAATTTTGGAAAAAAAATGCATTTTCTTTGTTTCTGTGATATAATTTTGCAAATTATGAATTTTTCTTCATAAATTTTGGCCACAATTTATACGGCTACATATCTTTGGTAAAAAATAACCCAAATTAGTGGATATTATTTGGTCTTAGTGAAAGTTAGAGAGTCTACAAGCTGTGGTGCGAATCGCACAAAATTGATCACATCTGATGTACTGGTGGCCGATCTCATTTCTTGTGACCCGAACAAGTCAGGAAAGTACAAATACCCCCCAAATTACCCCTTTTTTTGGAAAGTAGACATTCCAAGGTATTTAGTAAGAGGCATGGTGAGGTTTTTACACTAACCGCTGCTTCTCTGCAGCGGTTCATCTCTCCCTCCTCACACGCTGTCTGTGTGAGGAGGAAGAGCGGCGATGAGAGATGATCTCATATGTTTATAATCTATAAAACGTTATATACATGACCTACACTAGAGAATTGATACTATGGGGGGTTGATTTACGAAAAAAGGCAAATCCACTGCGCACTACAAGTGCACTTGGAGGTGCAGTCGCTGTAGATCTGAGGGGAAGCTCTGCTGATTTCTATCATCCAATCACGTGCAACCAAAATTGCTGTTTATTATTTCCCCTCAGATCTACAGTGACTGCACTGCCAAGTGCACTTATAGTGCGCAGTGGATTTGCCTTTAACCACTTCACCCCCTGGACCAATTTTGCCGCCAAAGGACCAGACCCCCTTTTTGCGTTTTGGCACTGCGTCGCTTTAACTGACAATATAAAAAATCAAAATTTCTTTCCCTCAGTTTAGGCCGATACGTATTCTTCTACATATTTTTGGTAAAAAAAATAAAAAACGCAATTAGCGATTATTGATTGGTTTGCGCAAAAGTTATAGCGTTTACAAAATAGGGGATAGTTTTATGGCGTTTTTATTAATATTTTTTTTTCTTTTTTACTAGTAATGGCGGCGATCAGCGTTTTTTATTGTGACTGCAACATTATGGTGGACACATTGGACACTTTTGACACATTTTTGGGACCATTGTCATTTATTAGGAGGAGTTAAGTGTGTGTGTTTTTTTTTTTTTTTTTTTTTTAACTGTAGGGGGGCGTGGCCTGGCATGTGACGTCACTGATCGTCTTTCCCTATAACAGGGAACAGACGATCGGTGACAGCCACACAGGGAAGCACGGGGGAGAGAGGTTTGTTTACACAGACCTCTCCTCGTTCTTCAGCTCTCTGACCCGATCGCGGGAGACACCAACGGCGATCGGGTCCGCTGGTCCCGCGGCCATGGTCACGGAGCTCAGGACTGGGCCGGTAGCGTGCCGGTTTAAGTGCCACAGCCGGGCACTTAACCACTTCAATACCGGGCACTTTCGCCCCCTTCCTTCCCAGCCCAATTTTCAGCTTTCATCGCTCTCGCGCTTTCAGTGACAATTGCGCGGTCATGCTACACTGTACCCAAATGAAATTTTTATCATTTTGTTCGCACAAATAGAGCTTTATTTTGGTGGTATTTATTCACGACTCTGTTTTTTATTTTTTGCGATATAAGCGCAAAAAAAAGCAGAAATGTGGAAAAAAAAACAATATTTTCTTTTTTCTATTTTAAAAGAAATCCAATCAAATCAAATTTTGTCCTAAATTTAAGCCAAAATGTATTCTGCTACATGTTTTTGGTAAAAAAAAATTCCGTTAAGTGTATAATAATTGGTTTGTGTGATCACAGACATATGTACGCAAATGATCATGTACATATGTGTGCAGGTGATCACGTACATATGTGTGCAGATAATTATTGGGACATGTGATTTTAGTGGGACATATGTGGGGGACATGTTTTTATTATTAGGGACGTGTTTTTATTATTTGGGGACATGTATGTTTTGGGGACATGTGTGTTTTGGGGACATATGTGTGCGGATGATCACGTACATATGTGTGCAGATAATTATTGGGACATGTGATTTTAGTGGGACATATGTGGGGGACATGTTTTTATTATTAGGGACATGTGTTTTTATTATTTGGGGACATGTATGTTTTGGGGACATGTGTGTTTTGGGGACATATGTGTTTTGGGGACATGTGTGGGGACTGTGTTTATACTGTGTGGTGTGTTGTGTGTATTACACTAGACTGGTGATCAGTGAGTAAAAAGCTGTAAAAACAGCTCATACTCACTGATCACCAGCCGGCTGCAGCGATCTGCTCTCCTCTCCTCAGCGATGACTTCCGTGTGAGGAGAGGAGGAGCCGATTGCCTAGCAACCGGCTGTTTGTTTACATCACATGACGGCCGTGATTGGACACAGCCGCCATGTGATCAGGAGAGCCAATCACAGAGCCCTCCTGCCGATCTAAGATGCGCCGTGTCCGGGTGACACGAGCACATCGGGATCGCGCCGCTGCGCGGGCACGCGCGCGATCCCGCTCCTTCTCAAGGACGTTCCTGAACGTCCTATCAGAAGTAGACGGCTCCCACCCGGCCGTATATATGTGCATTGGCCCGGGTGGGAAGTGGTTAAAGAGCAACGTACGGGTACGTGCTTGTGCCCAGCTGTGCCATTCTGCCGACGTATATGTGCAGGAGGCGGTCCTTAAGCAGTTTTTTTTTGTTTTATAAATGTTTATTAGAGACAAACAAACAAACAAACATTGACAATAAAGTCTGTATGTAGACAGCGCCCAATCCCCTAAACATGGTAACAAGCAAATCTAAAACCATCAAGGCACCCAAAAATTAGAGCATGTTAGTATTCGATACAGAGAGGGGAACACGTATGAGCTCTTAAAACCAACCAACCGAGGAGTATGGGGGATATTGCACAGCATTATTTCAAGTATTGGGGCTTCAAGTCATCTGTCTCAAGAACAGAGGATAGAACAAAGAAAGATGAGAGCTTAGAAAGGGGGGAGCGAAGGAAGAGAATGAGGGACAAGAAGGGAGGTAGGGAGGGTGTGGAGGGGAGGTGGGGGGTAATTGGCTCGCGTGGTTACATGTAGAGAATCAATACCAGATCTTACACTATACTACTATAGGGCCTAAGATAAGAGAATACCCAGTCCTCCTGAGAAGAGGAGGGGAATGGTTCCGTTGATAGGCTTGGTTGACTCAGATGGGTTGTGAGGTTGAGCCTCACTCATTAGGACTGTGTGAGGAGGTCCTTGTAGAATGAGGTGGTGGTGAATTCCCTCCAGCTAGACCACGTCTTAAAAACTCTTTGAGAAGTCTTCTTATTGGAGTGAGTCGTGTCCTCCCATGAGATGAACTTCTACAATCTTATGCATCCAGCATTTCAGCGTTGGAATTTTGGGTTGCCCCCAAAGAGCAGGTATTAGTGCCTTGGCTGTGTTCAACAGGTGGGAGATTATGGAGCGTTTGTACCGGCCCACGGAGTCGGCTGTAGCGTGGAAGAGAACGGTCCAGGGGTCATTAGGAAGGTTAATGCCCGAGGACCTGCTGTATAACTTGGATCACGTTGGACCAAAACGGTTTAACCATTTGCTTACTGGGCACTTAAACCCCCCTCCTGCCCAGACTAATTTTCAGCTTTCAGCGCTGATGCACTTTGAATGACAATTGCGCGGTCATACAACACTGTACCCAAATGACATTTTTATCATTTTTTTCCCACATATAGAGCTTTCTTTTGGTGGTATTTAGTTACAGCTCGGAGTTTTATTTTTTGCTAAACAAACAAAAAAAAATGCAAAAAAAATAAAAAATCATGTTTAATAGTTTGTTATAAAATTTTGCAAACAGGTAATTTTTCTCCTTCATTGAAGTGCGCTGATGAGGCGGCACTGATAGGCTGCACTGGTGGGCACTGATAGGCTGCATTGGTGGGCACTGATAGGCTGCACTGGTGGGCACTGATAGGCATAGTTAAGGCGGCACTAATAGGCACAGATAAGGTGGCACCGATAGGCACGGATAAGGTGGCACTGATGGGCAAAGATGGGTACAGATAAGATGGCACGGATGGGTGGCACTAAGGGGCACTGATGGGTACCACTGATGGGACTGATGGGCACTGATAGGTGGCACTGCTGGGCACTGATGGGCGGCACTGCTGGGCACTGATGGGCACTGGTAGATGACACTGATGGGCACGGATATGTGGCACTGGGGTGCAGCACCTTTGTTGAGGCAGATTGTGGGCACTGCTGGGTGGCACTGTGGGCACTGCTGGGTAGCACTATGGGCACTGCTGGGTGGCACTGATGGGGGCACTTATTTTTTAATGAGGTGGCACTGGCAGGGGGCAGGTGGGCACTGGTAGGGCTGGCCGTGATCAGGACTGATGTCCCGATCACGGCCGCCGGTGATCGGCTCTTTTTTTTTTCTCCTCGCGCTGTCAGCACGAGGAGGAATAATAGCCGATTACCGGCTCCGTTGTATCACATGATCAGCTGTCATTGGCTGACAGCTGATCACGTGATAAGGGGTCGGGATCGACCCCGTGCTCGGATCAGTGATTAGGCGAGTCTCATAGACTCGCCGATCACAGGGGGCGCGCAGGCCGTTCGTGCACGGGACGACGTCAATAGACGTAGTCCCGGCAAAGGAGGTCCGCGCTGTAGCCGTCATTCGGCCATAGCGCGGGTCTCAAGTGGTTAATGAGTGGGCAAGACCACCAGATGTGTGCATGAGTGGTCCTGAACCCACAATTCCTCCAACATAGCGGGGAGTTTTCAGGGAACATCCGGTGTAATTTCTCTGGAGTGTAACGCCACCTGGTAAGCAACTTGTAGTTAACTTCAGCCATTTTTGAGGCAAGGGATGAAACATGGGTTAATTGCAGTACCTTTCCCTTTTGTAGGTCCGAGAGGTTTGCGTTTAGGTCCTCTTCCCATCTAGCCAGATAGGGCGGGTGTGAGTTGTAGAGGAGTTTGATAAGGGCCTTATAAAACAGCGATAGGCGGTACAACGGAGGATCTTTTGGATAAAACACATCCTCAAGCCCGTTAAGACCCTCAGGACCTCTGAGTGGTCGAGGCAGAGCTCGTAGGAAGCTCTGTGACTGAGCGTATCTCCACCTGTCAAGGAATGTAATTGGTTTGGTGCCAAGAATATCTGCTAAAGACTTGATAATATCCATCCGGAGGACCTGATGTAGAAGCAGGGGTCCAAGTCTGAAATCCCGGGTCTAATAGGCCAGGCAAAAAGTACCTGTGATTAAGAAGCGGCATTAAAGGGGAGTTTGTAGGACCATGAGAACTTCTTGTGTAGGTTGTCCCAAACATCTAAGGTGGAAAATGGGAGGCAGGAGGTATCGCTGCTGAGATGTCGGTGTATGCAAGGGATCCAAGGCACAACCGTAAGCGTTCCATGTTAACCCACAACTTGGTGTTTGCAGTGAACTTCCAATCAGCTATCCTGGAGAGTATAGCAGTGTGATAATATGTCCTAAAATTTGGTAAGGCCAGACCCCCAGCATCTTTAGAACGGTATAATATGTCCCTGGAGACCCTGGGGTGACTGTTCCTCCATACATAGCGGGAGATCATGGTCTGTAATGTTGTAAAAAAGCCCATGGGAACTCACATGGGGATCATTTGGAATAGAAATAAAACTCTAGGCAGAATATTCATTTTAACAATATTAACCCTCCCCAACCAGGAGTGTGAGAGGCTCTTCCAGTTTCTCAAGTCCTCCCTGATGTTGTTCAGTAAGGGAAGGTAATTATATCTAAATGGGGAGTGGATGTTAGATAGATTCCCAAGTATTTCATGGTTCGCTGGACCCATCTGAAAGGGAAGAGGGGCTGTATGGAGTCAGCCTCCCGTCTGGGAAGGTTAATGTTCAGAATTTCTGATTTAGAAAGATTCATTTTGAAGTTAGATAGCTTTTGATAGGTAGAGAGGGCAGACATGAAATTGGGGAGGGAGATACGAGGGCGCTGGACAAAGAACAAGATGTCATCAGCCTAAGCTGCATATTTATGGGTCGTGGAGCCTATCTGAACCCCATGGATATCGGGATTATGTCTAATGGTTGACAAAAAGGGTTCAAGTTTGAGGGCAAATAGAAGAGGGGATAGGGGGCATCCCTGCCGAGTACCGTTATACAGAGAGAACGAGTTACTCAGAGACCCGTTTATGCGGACACGAGCTGTGGGAGCGGAGTAAAGGGAGGTTATGCGGTAGAACATTTTGGGACCAAGTCCCAGGTGATGTAGAGTCACTTTGAGGTATTCCCAGTCCACCCTATCGAACGCCTTTTCGGCGTCGGTAGACACCAGTAGGGTGGGCTGGGAGCACCGCCGCACATATTGAATCAGGGTTATGGTCCTGAGGGACTTATCCCTAGCTTCCATATTAGGTATAAAGCCAGTCTGATCTTTCGAGATCCAGCTGGGGATAAGAGGAAGTAACCTATTGGCCAGTACCTTAGAGTATAACTTAACGTCAACGTTAAGCAGGGAAATCGGCCTATAGCTACTGCATACTGTAGGGTCTTTACCAGGTTTTGGTATAACTGTGATGTGGGCCATGAGAGATTCCGGGCGCAGACCGGAGTTGCGTGAGATGGAGTTGGCATAAGCCATGAGGTGGGGGAGTAGGATGTCGCTGAACATTCTATAGTAGCTAATAGTGTAGCCATCAGTGCCTGGGGCTTTCCCCGTGGGAGAGGACTTCAGGGCTACTCGGAATTCCTCCACCGTACATTCCTCCTCCAGTGCTCGGAGTGCGGCAATGTATAGTGTGGGCAGATTGGCCTCTTTTAAGTATGCCTGTATGCGGGTGCGCTTTTCCTTCGGAGTTAACGAGGACAAGTCGCTCTGTACGTTATACAAATCAGCGTAATAGTCCCTGAAAGCCGCGGCTATGTGTGGAGTAGCGTGTACTAAATTGCCATTGGGGAGTTTTATTTTAGGGATAAAAGACCTAGCTTGTTTCGCCTTGAGGGATCTCGCCAGCTACCTACCGCGTCTATTCCTCCATTCATGTAGCATCTGAGCAAATCTTTGAAATTTCCTTTTGGTATCTAGATCCAGGAGGGTTTTTAATTCCTCCCTTTTCAAAGTGAGGGCTTTTAGATGGGCCACATGGAGAGTACGTTTATGTTGTTTGTCCAGGACCGCAATTTGATCCAGAACCTGCGCGATCTGCTGACCATGCTCCTTTTTTTTCCTCGAACCCAGTTCAATTAGTTGTCCCCTCATGGTGGCCTTGTGAGCTTCCCACACAACAGAGAGGGGAGACTCACGAGAAGTATTTTCATGGAAGTACTTTTCCATATGTGATGATAACTCTGATACATCCACCTGATTAGAGAGGAGAGAGTCATTGAGTTTCCAATTATTGGAGCGGTGTGTTTAAGAGGAAGTAAACCCTGATGGGTTTTCTTCCTCTTTCATTCCCTGCAAAAGTAAAGCATAATGGACTACTATGCATCGCATCGCATCGCATCGCATCGCATAGTAGTCCATTATGTGTCACTTACCTGACACAGGAGCCAGTGAAGTCACCGCTGTCCCCTGTAGTCCGGCGCATCCATCTTCTCGTGGGGTCTCGCAGCCCCGCCGCTGTCATTCGGCGAAGCCGCAATAACGTCTCTCCCGCGCATGCACACGGGAGCCGACACGCGCGGCATGCCTGCGTGCCGCTGTCTTCGTGCAAATATCTCCTAAACCGTATAGGTTTAGGAGATATTTCTTGGACCTACAGGTAAGCCTTAATCTAGGCTTACCTGTAGGTCAAAGTTGGTTGTAAGGGTTTACAACCACTTTAAGACCCCTTTCACACTGGGGCGTTTTTCAGGCGTTTTTCAAGCGCTTTAGCGTTAAAAAAAGCGCCTGTAGAGCGCTTGAAAGAAGCCTCATCTGCAGTCCCAATGTGAAATGTCAGCGCCCGAAAAACGCTCGTAAAGCGCCGCTTAAACTAGCAGCGCTTTACCAGCGTTTTTCGAGCGTTATTGGGGCGCTTTTAACCCCTGCTAGTGGCCAAATAAAGGGTTAAAAGCGCCCACAAAACGCTGCTGCCAATAGCGTTTTTCAGTCGTTTTTCGGGCGTTTTACAAGCGCTTCCCATTGATTTCAATGGGAAGGGGCGTTTTAGGAGCGTTGTATTCACCGCTCCAAAAGCGCTGCAAAGAAGCTGCTTGCAGGACTTTTTTTGACGCTCTTCCAGCGCAGCGCCTCAGTGTGAAAGCACTCGGGACTTTTACATTGGGATTGCAGTTGCAGCTTCTTTCAGGCGCTTTTTTTAACGCTAAAGCGCCTGAAAAACGCCCCAGTGTGAAAGGGATCTTGGTGTGAAAGCACTCGGGCTTTTACATTGGGATTGCGGTTGCAGCTTCTTTCAGGCGCTTTTTTTAAAGCTAAAGCGCATGAAAAACGCCCCAGTGTGAAAGGGGTCTAAGCAGGGCATGGTCATACATATCGACACGGGCGCGTGGTCAGATATAGTGGCCATTCCTATATGGGCGGACCTCAGTAACTGGAGATGGTGGTGGTCTAAGAAGATATTATCAATGCTTGAGTACGAATGGTGTGTTTTGGAAAAGTGAGAATAATCCCTGCCTCAGGGGTGGAGCATCCGGCAAACATCGATCAGTTGTAGATCGAGAAGTCTGCGTTTAAGTGAGGAGAGTCTTTTAAACGGGATGTTGGATCGGCCCTGTGAGGTGTCTAAAGCCTTGTACACATGGTCGGAGAATCCGTCGGAATGTGTCCTATCGGACCGTGTCATTGGATAATCCGACTGTGTGTGGTCTGCATCGGACTGATTCCGTCGGAATATCCGTCGGACCCAATTTTCCAGCCTGTTGGAAAATATTTCCCGACCAACTGGTTCGATCGGACATACTCCGATCATGTGTAGAGAATTTTGATCGGGCCAAGTGCCACGCATGCTCAGATCAAATTCATACATCAAAGCTATTGGCTACTAGCCTGAACGTAGTCCCGTCGTAACGAAATAACGTCATCACGTTCTGAAAGATCGGATTTTTTGACAACTTAGTCCGACCGTGTGTGTGCAACAGTTTCGGACAAAATCCGATGGATTTGGTTGTCGAAATCTCCGACCGTGTGTACAGGGACGAAGATAGGGTCTAAAGGTATATTGATGTCCCCCGCTAGGACTGTTATGCCAGCAGCAAATTGCGCTAATTTAGAGAGGATCTGGGAGAGGAAGGCAGGTTGGTGCTGGTTGGGACAATACACGTATGACAGGGTCCAGCCTGTATTACCCAAAAAACCCTTCAAAAAAAGATAACGACCATGATCGTCCGCTAACATTTCATCAAGCCGGAAGGGGACACTGCTGCTGAAACTTATGGCCACACCCTTCGCCTTGTTAGTATCAGACAGGCTATAGTACCATTGCGGGAATTGGGGGGAGGTCAATTTAACTGGCGTTGTATGAGTCAAATGCGTTTCTTGAAGAAAGGCAATTGAATAAGTGTTTTTTTTTTTTCAATTCACTGTGATTTGGTGCCTTTTTGTAGCAACATTTAAACCCCTCACATTATATGAAGTTATTGTTAGTGAGGCCATGACATCAACAGAGTGTAACCTTTAAGGGATTGTAAAGTGAATTTTTTATTTTTATTTAAAATAACAAACATGTTATACTTACCTCCACTGTGCAGCTCGTTTTGCACAGAGTGGCCCCGAACATCCTCTTTTGGGGTCCCTCGGCGGCTGTCTCGGCTTCCTCCCGCAGATGCTTCTCACGTTCATGCGAGCTCCCTCGCATGGTGAGAAGCACCTGCGGGCGCGCTCCCGTGATACAGCTGGCGGCTATAGCCGCTCGCTGTATCACACGGCCCCGCCCCCCCAGCGCTCCGCGTCAGTGGATGTGATTGACAGCAGCGCGAGCCAATGGCTGCGCTGCTTTCCATCCATCCACTCCAGCCAATCAGCGGCCAGGCTGAACGGTGGAAAGGACGTCGGGGGACTAGCGCGGGACTTTCGAGGGGGTGAGGTAAGTAAAGCGGGAGGACTGGGGGGCGCAGGCACTGTCAGATGTTTTTTCACCTTAATGCATAGAATGCATTAAGGTGAAAAAACATTTACCTTTACAACCCCTTTTAGCTTAAATTTTCACGCAAGCTAACCCGTAAAGGGATAGAGGCAAATAGAGGAGGGAAAGAGAGAATGAAATTGAAAAAGCATTCTGAAGTATCGAGAAATCACATCTGTAAACGAACCATTGGGAACAGTTATCAAGTCACGCAGAAATCTGCCGTGACCCCTGAGGGGAAAAGGAGAGCAGGTGGCAGGCCCGGCCTCTAACAAGGAGTCGGGAGTCGGAAAGCCACCCTCTCTCACCAACCCCAGAAGGAGGGGGGGGGGGGGGGGGGTTTACCAAGCGAAAGGCACATGGGAGCAATGTGCCCCGCCAGCGCTTAGCTAAGTCTAGCTATAGGTCAACGAGAACACAAAAATGGAATAGAAAACATATTAAGTGTCAGCAACTGAAACCTATGGCCGTATGCAAATACCATGAAACTGGAAAGATAGGAATACTTACTGGACCGCTCCAACGGTCCGGGTCAGAAAAAAGGGTCCCAGGATAGGAGGGTCACCTCGAGTTCACTAATGTAGCTGAAAGCTAATGCACTGTCAAGAGTTATGAGTGTACTATCAGCACATAGACGTGACCGCGCCGGCCATGGGCCTCCATCGTCCGGTTATAAAAAAAGAAACAAAAGTGAGTTGGAGCGGGGTGGGACAAAAGATCCAACAAGAACGTAAGAAAAGCTAAAAAGAACAAATTAAGTGCTCCTCAGACAGCAACAGTCAGCCATTCTTTTGTGCGGATCCTGGGAGGGATGTGCGCCTCTTTTTTGACGGGGTTCTCCGCCATTGGGCATCTGGTGTAGAGGTAAATTGGGGGATTAGGACCTGCCAGCCAGGGAGTTCCACTTGTGGCAAACTGAGTTCCTTTAGAAATGCGGGCAGATCTTCCGGGAATCGCAGGGTGTGAGAGCGGCCGTTTTTAGTGGTGATTAAGCACGCCGGGAATCCCCATCTGTATGGAATCCCATCCGCACGAAGATCTAAAAGAGGTTTAAGAGCTCTGCGACGGTCTAGAGGGTCCTTAGACAGGTCTGGGAAAATGCTGATGGTGGCTCCATCAAAGTCTATGGTAGGCGGGCTCCGCATTTTAATCATCATAGCATTTTTGTCCGAAAAGTAATGCAGGCGGCATATAACGTCCCGTGGTTGATCCAAGGAAAAGTTGCGGGGGCGAAGAGCCTGATGCACCCGGTCAAACAGCAATGGTTCGGTAACCGGCTTTCCCAAGATTGTGTTAAAGCGGGAGTCCACCGGGACTCCGCGTTTTTTTTTTTTTTAAAAGCCAGCAGCTACAAATACTGCAGCTGCTGACTTTTAAAATAGTGACACTTACCCGCCCAGTGCGCCCGCGATGTCGGCACCCGAAGCCGATCTGTAGATCGTCACTCGGGTGCTGCCGCCGCCATCTTGGGTATGGGAATCAGGAAATGGAGCCTTTCGGCTTCATTTCCCGGTTCCCTACTGCGCATGCGCGAGTTGCGCTGCGCAATAAGGACGGTCCCCGCTGCCTCTGGGATCTGTGTGTTTCCCAGCAGGCAGCGGGGCACTTGCGGAAGGGGGCGGGCACTTGCGGAAAGGGGCGTAATCTACGCCCCTTTCCGCAGAGAGCTATCCCGGAAGTGGGTGCAGTTACCTGGATTATCCAGGTAACTGCACCCCCCTCCCCCCTGAAAGGTGCCAATTGTGGCGCCGGAGGGGGGGAGGATTCCGATGAGCGGAAGGTCCATTTTAGGGTGGACCTCCGCTTTAAGGATGCCATGAATCAATGGTTTGAGGTTGTTGTCACCAGGGGCTTCCGAAAGACCCCGCATTCGCAGGATATTTCTGCGATTCCTGTTCTCGAGGTCTTCGAGCTTATACAATGAAGCCCGCTGGGCAAACGCGAGTTGCGTGACCGTCTCTTGTAACTCTTTAATGGCGGAGGCCTGCGATTCCTGTCTGAGCTCCGTCTCCTCTACCCGGTCCAGAATATGCGCCATATCCGTCCTAACTCCAGTAATCTCCTTCTTTATGGATTTTTCCAGTCCATGGAACATCCCCGCCAGCTCCTTCTTAAGACCGCAGACTAAGTTGGACATGTCAGAGCCCACCGGGGGGGGGGAACCGGGATCATCCATCAGGTCAGAACAATATGATGAAGCGGGAGAGCTTTCCCTGATGGAGGCAGCAAGTGAGGAGGGGGAGAAGTTGCACTTAGGGGTTCTGGCGTGGCTACCTCGCTCTCCCGACACCGATTTCCCCGCGGCTAGAAAATGTTGAATCGAGCCGGAGCCGGATTGGGTTAGCACCGATCCCTTCCCAGATCCCTTGTTAGTTGTGGAGCGTGATCTAGGTTTCTTTGTTGGCATAATTGTGGCAGTAAAGCTGAACGCTGGACGGGGCTCAGGGTCACTCACATTTGATTAAGGATAACATATGTAGGTTTGCAATGGTAACACATAGCCGACGTGAGAGGTCCGGTGGTAATAGCACATGTAGCAGACCAGAAGGGGAGACGCCACCTAGGCCGTGGTTTAAAAACAGAGCAAACAAGTCCCCGGTGATGCCTTGTGGCGTGTTGGCGGTATCAGCAGATGTTCGGGGGGACCCTGGGGTTCGCAGGCAGGGAAGGCTAAGCCAAAAGTGCTGTCCCTGGGGGACAAGGGGTATCCCAAGGAGCACAAGGACCACTCCACTCCTCCCCTGGGCTCTAAGTAGGTACAAGGTGCACTAAAGTTGTCGGCAGCTTGCAGGGAGACACGGTGGGGAAGTGGTGGAGCCAGGTATGGAAGTCTCTGTCCCAGCCGTCCCCCAGGGGGGTGTCTATACCAACCCGGCAGTCCCTCCCCAGCAGGCCTATACAAAATGGCGGCCGGCCGCCGTCCTCCACGGCCCGTATGGAGGACTCTCGACAGGGCCTGTTGCAAGGGGGGGCTCCCGGTATCCTCCAGTATCTCGTGGGGGCCCCTTGGCTAGTCTCGGCGCTGATCTGCCCTCTGTGTGGCCGCTATCGCTCCCGGGAATGCCAGCCACGGCGGGTAGGCTGCAAGATGGTGGTGGACGGCCGCGCTACAGGCCCGAGCCTCTCGATCGCGGCAATAAAGCCGTAATTTTACTCCGGGTGCTTCCCGAGGTGGCTCTGCTGTCTCCTGGTGCGATCAGCGGTCGGATGGAGCGGCTGGAGACAGCGGATGGCAGTGGATTGTGGACGGCTGTGAGGAGCTCTATCTTCACACGTCCGTTCCGCTCAGCGTCCGGCCACGCGCCCCCTTAAGCAGTTAATAAATAAACTCCCATCACTACCTCGCTGAGACCACCATGTTGCTAATGCCATCATGGTTACCTTATGCGATAATGGGGAGGGGGGGGGGGGTTTACTAAAACTGGAGAGAGAGCAAAAACTGGTGCAGCTCTGCATAAGTAACCAATCAGCTTCCAGGTTTTATTGTCAAAGCTTCAATGAAGAAAGTTATTTTATTTATTTCAGGTACTTGTATAGCACCGTCAATATATACAGCACTTTACATATACATTGTACATTCACATCAGTCCCTGCCCTCAAGGAGCTTCCAATCCAAGGTCCCCAACTCACATTCATATACTAGGGAGAATTTAGACCTCCCAGCATGACTTTGGAGTGTGGGAGGAAACCGGAGTACCCGGAGGAAACCCACGCAGGCACAGGGAGAACATAGAAACCCCAGGCAGGTGTCGTGGTTGGGATCGAACCAGCGACCCTTTTTACTGCTAGGCGAGAGTGCTGCCCACTGCACCACTGTGCTAGAAGCTGCCATGCATAGCTGCACCAGATTTTGTACTCTCCAGTTTTAGTAAATCACCCCCTATGCTCTCGGTTTGTTTGGAGGTGTTTTGTTTAGAGAGCCGATGACCTTTAATCACTTTCCTACCGGGCACTTTCACCCCCTTCCTGCCCAGGACAATTTTCAGATTTCAGCGCCATCTCACTTTGAATGACAATTACGCAGTCATGTAACATTGTACACATAGAACATTTTTATCATTTTTTTCACACAAATAGAGCCTTTTTTATGGTATTTAATAACCGGGGGGGGAGGGGGGGGGGTATTTTTTGCTAAATAAACGAAAAAAGGCTGAAAATTTTGAAAAACATAAAAAGTTTTCATAGTTTGTTATAAAGTTTTGGAAATGTTATTTTTCTCCTTTACTGATGTGCACTGATGAGGCGGCACTAATAGGCACTGATGAGGCAGCACTGGTGGGCCCACATTGGCAGCACTGGTGGGCCCACATTGGCAGCACTGGTGGGCACACAATGACAGCAATGGTGGGCACAGTTGGGACTGCCCTGATTATCAATGTAGATGCCCCTTTAACAGAAGCCGTTTATCGGCTCTCCTCTCCTCATGCTGTGAGCGGGAGGAAAGGCGCGCCAATAACCGACTTCTATTTACATCCGCGATCAGCTGTGATTGGATACAGCTGCTCATGTGATAAAGAGCCACTGATTGGCCTTTTACTACATGAGCAGATTGGAGTCTTCTTCCCCTCCCCCATGATGACATCACGGAGTTGGTGGATGTTGGAGACCTTCCCCTCCTCCACCTTCCATTTGAGGATCCCCCACAGATGGTCAATAGGGTTTAGGTCTGGAGACATGCTTGGCCAGTCCATCACCTTTACCCTCAGCTTCTTTAGCAAGGCAGTGGTGGTGTTGGAGGTGTGTTTGGGGTGGTTATCATGTTGGAATACTGCCCTGCGGTCCAGTCTCTGAAGGGAGGGGATCATGCTCTGCTTCAGTATGTCACAGTACATGTTGGCATTCATGGTCCCCTCAATGATCTGTAGCCCCCCAGTGCCGGCAGCACTCATGCAGCCCCAGACCATGACACCCCCACCACCATGCCTGACTGTAGACAAGACACACTTGTCTTTGTCCTCCTCACCTGGTTGCCCCCACACACGCTTGTCACCATCTGACACCAAATACCTTTATCTTGGTCTCATCAGACCACAGGACATGGTTCCAGTAATCCATCTCCTTAGTCTGCTTGTCTTCAGCAAACTGTTTGTGGTCTTTCTTGTGCATCATCTTTAGAAGAGGCTTCCTTCTGGGACGACAGCCATGCAGACCAATTTGATGCAGTGTGCGGCGTATGGTCTGAGCACTGACAGGCTGACCCCCCCACCCCTACAACCTCTGCAGCAATGCTGACAGCACTCATACGTCTATTTCCCAAAGACAACCTCTGGATATGACGCTGAGCACGTGACCTCAACTTCTCTGGTGGACCATGGCGAGGCCTGTTCTGAGGGGAACCTGTCCTGTTATACCGCTGTATGGACTTGGCCACCGTGCTGCAGCTCAGTTTCAGGGTCTTGGCAATCTTCTTATAGCCTAGGCCAGTGGTGGCGAACCTCGGCACCCCAGATGTTTTGGAACTACATTTCCCATGATGCTCATCCACTCTTTAGTGTAATGGAGCATCATAGGAAATGTAGTTCCAAAACATCTGGGGTGCCAAGGTTCGCCATCACTGGCCTAGGCCATCTTTATGTAGAGCAACAATTCTTTTTTTCAGATCCTCAGAGAGTTCTTTGCCATGAGGTGCCATGTTGTACTTCCAGTGACCAGTATGAGAGAGTGAGAGCGATAACACCAAATTTAACACACCTGCTCCCCATTCACACCTGAGACCTTGTAACACTAACAAGTCACATGACACCGGGGGAGGGAAAATGGCTAATTGTGCCCAATTTGGACATTTTCACTTAGGGGTGTACTGACTTTTGTTGCCAGCGGTTTAGACATTAATGGCTGTGTGTTGAGTTATTTTGAGGGGACAGGAAATTTACACTGTTATACGAGCTGTACACTCACTACTTTACATTGTAGACAAGTGTCATTTCTTCAGTGTTGTCACATGAAAAGAAGAAAAGATTTACAAGAATGTGACTGAGGGGTGTACTTACTTTTGTCAGATGCTGTATATATGTGATTCTGCATTTCCAGGCAGGCTGTGCTGTGATTCCTCAGATCACATGCTGATCACCGGGTCTCGGCCAATGACTGACCGCCGGCGATTGGCTCTGAGGTTCACTGAACACAACTCTGTGAATGTAAACAACACAGAGCTGTATTCAGTGACGAGGGATCTCTGCTAAGCAGGGAATGAAAGCAGCTCGATCCTCAGTAAATGCAGCACACAGTACACACATAAACACTGGCTACTTACATATTTAACCCCTTGATCAACCTAGATGTTACCCCCTTCCAGCCCAGTGTCATTAGTACAGTGACAGTACATATTATGAGCATTGATCACTGTATTAGTGTCAGTGGCAGTTAGTTCCCCCCAGGGTCAGTTAGTGTCAGATTTTCCGCTGCTCTATCACAATCCCATTAAAAATTGCTGTTCACTGCCAATACTAGTATAAAAAAAAAAAAAAAAAAGTAAATAGAAATTCCGGTATACAGTATATATCCCATAGTTTGTAGACTTTATATCTTTCACACAAACCAATCAATATACACTTATTAGTATTTTTTTTTTTTATCAAAGACATGTCGCAGAATACGTTTTGGCCAAAATGTATTAAGAAATGTGAATTTTTTTATTGGATATGTAGGATTTTTTAAATGACGTCTTTTTCATTTATATTATGAAAAATGAACCCCCCCCTCCCCCCCCAGAGGTGATCAAATACCACCAAAAGAAATCTCTATTTGTGTGAACAAAATTACATAAATTCAATTTGGGTACAGTGTTGCATGACCGCACAATTACCAGGTAGAGTAGCTCAGTGCTGAATAGCAACAAAAATGTCCCGGTCATGAAGGGGGGGGGGGGGTAAAACTTCCGGAGCTGAAGTAGTTAATAAATTCCTATAAGTTGGGCTCTACCCCACGGGCTTTGGTGTGTGGGAATGCGTTTCCCCGTTGTGTACATACGGATCACCACTGAAGATATGGCTGCACTCCAAGATCCATCAAAATTCTTGTTTAATAAAGAACATCCCAAGTGATACAGACAGTACAAATGGTAGGCGCGTTTCACACACTAACACCTGTTAGTGTGTGAAACGCGTCTACCATTTGTACTTTCTGTGTAACACTTGGGATGTTCTTTATTAACCACTTGCCGCCCGCCCTATAGGCAATAGACGGCGGCAAAGTGGTTGCATAATCCTGACCGGACGTCATATGACGTGATCAGGATTATGAGCCGCTGCGTGCCCCCGGGGGCGCGCATCGCAGCGATCGTTGTTGCGGGGGGGGGGGTCAGTCTGACACCCGGCAACTACGATCTCGGTAAAGAGTCGCCGACGGAGACTCTTTACCACGTGATCAGCCGTGTCCAATCACATCTGATCACAGTGTAAATAGGAAGAGCCGGTGATCGGCTTTTCCTCACTCGTGTCTGTCAGACGTGAGTAGAGGAGAGCCGATCGGCTGCTCCTCTGACAGGGGGGGGTCTGTGCTGATCGATTATCAGCACAGCCCCCCCGAGGATGCCCACACTGGACCACCAGGGACGCCACCAGACCACCAGGGATGCCAAGGACAAGGTATGCCACCCTAGACCACCAGGGATTCTAGTCAGTGCCACAATGGATGCCAATCAGTGCCCACAATGGGCATCACTGATTGGCATGCATTATTGATTGGCACTGATTGGCATCCATTAGTGCAATATATTATAATACAATGCCGCCTATCAGTTCCCATCTGTGCCGCCTATCAGTGCCTACCCATGCCCACCTGTGCGGCCTACCCATGCGCCACCTACCCATGCCCACCTGTGCCACCTACCCATGCCCACCTGTGCCACTTATCCATGCCAATCCGTGCCAATTTGTGCCACCTATCAGTGCCCATCCGTGTCGCCCATCAGTGCCACCCATCAGTGCCGCCTATCAGTGCCACATATCGGTGTCCATCAATGCCACCTCATCAGTGCCACTTCATTGGTGCCACCTCATCGGTGCCCATCAGTGCCGCCTTATCAGTGCCCATCAGTGTAACCCCATCAGTGCCCATCAGTGAAGGAGAAAACGTACTTATTTGCAAAGTTTTGAAACTGAAACAAAAAAAAAATTTTTTTTTTTCGAAATTTTCGGTATTTTTTTATTTGTTTAGCAAAAAATAAAAACCGTAGAGGTGATCAAATACCACCAAAAGAAAGCTCTATTTGTGGGGAAAAAATGATACAAATTTCATTTGGGTACAGTGTAGCA
The DNA here is from genome assembly GCF_037356315.1 of Lithobates pipiens. Taxonomy (NCBI): domain Eukaryota; kingdom Metazoa; phylum Chordata; class Amphibia; order Anura; family Ranidae; genus Lithobates; species Lithobates pipiens. The sequence goes on from NW_027507764.1 coordinate 3,222,692, forward strand.
CGACCGCGCAATTGTCATTCAAAGTGCGACAGCGCTGAAAGCTCAAAATTGGTCTGGGCAGGAAGGTGTTTAAGTGCCCCCCCCCCGGTATTGAAGTGGTTAAAACCCCTTCCCGCAGAGCCGTACGCAGATCTGCGTACTCGGCTTCTCGGGGGGGTATACCGGGATGATGCCCGCACCTGCAGGCATCATCCCGGTACCGTTTTTTGCAGCGGGCGATTGGCTATCCAGCCATAATAACCGAAGTTGCTAAAAGCCGCTCGGCTGTTATTATTATTATTATTATTATACAGGATTTATATAGCGCCGACAATTTACGCAGCGCTTTACAACATTGGGGTAGACAGTACAATGCAATACAATTCAAGACAAGGGGAATCAGAGGGCCCTGCTCGTTAGAGCTTACAATCTAGGAATTTTATGCCCCTCCCCTCCGCCTTCCGCTGCTGTTACCGGTGCTCCCGCTCGATCGGGAGCACCGATTCACAATCCGCTGCCTCCGGCTGCCGGGGAGGATCTGGAATGACGCCGTAATCGGCTTCCTTCCAGTCTCCTCATAGTAAAAACACGGAAGCGACGTCATGACGTCACTTCCCATTTACTCGGCTGCCAATGGCACCGGATTAAAAAATATATACAGTATTCAGAATCGCTGTTTTCGGCGATATGAATACATTGAAGTGTAAAGGAGGGGTGGGGGGTCTTTTAGACCTCCGATCCCTCCATAAAGAGTACCTGTCACCACCTATTACTGTCACAAGGGATGTTTACATTCCTTGTGACAGCAATAAAAGTGATCAACATATTTTTATAAAAAAAAAAAAAAAAAACAATTTATTAATTTTAAAATAAATAAAACATTTTTTTTAAAGCGCCCGCGGTCCACGCGAGCTCGCAAAGCAATGAAAACGCATACGGAATATGATATGTAAACGGTGTTCAAATCACACATGTGAGGTATCGCCGCGATCGTCAGAGTGAGAGCAATACTTCTAGCACTAGACCTCCTCTGTAACTCTAACCTGGTAACTGTAAAAAAAATTTAAGCGTCGCCTATTGAGATTTTTAGGTACCGTACTTTGTCGTCATTCCACGAGTGCGTGCGATTATAAAGCGTGACATGTTTGGTATCTATTTACTCGGCGTAACATTATCTTTCACATTATGCAAAAAAATTGGGCTTATTTTACTGTTTGTTTTTTTTTTTTTTTTTAATTCATGAAAGTGTCCCTTTTCCCAAAAAGTTGCGTTAAAACACCGCTGCGTAAATACCGCGTGACATAAAATATTGCAACGATCGCCGTTTTATTCTCTAGGCCAGTGATGGCGAACCTCGGCACTCCAGATGTTTTGGAACTACATTTCCCATGATGCTCAGCTACACTGCAGAGTGCATGAGCATCATGGGAAATGTAGTTCCAAAACATCTGGGGTGCCAAGGTTCGCCGTCTCTGCTGTAGAGTCTCTGCTAAAAAAATATATATATATAATGTTTGGGGGGTTCCAAGTAATTTTCTAGCAAAAAAAATATGGATTTTAACTTGTAAACACCAAATGCCAAAAATAGGCTTAGGCCAGGTTCACACCATAGCGATGCGGGAACGTCACGAATCCGCGGCGTTTTCCCGCATCGCATACCTCCCGCCGGCAGTTCACACTGCCCTATGCGGACGGCTGGGAGTGTCAATGAAATCTTAATGACACCCCCTGATCAGTCCGCACATCGCAGTGTGATCTGCAAACTCGGACAGGAATCGGATCACATGGTGTGAACACCCAATGCGATCCGATTCTGCTGCGGACCAAAAAAAAAGGGTCCTGTGCGAGTTTGCGGCGGGAGCGATGCGAATTCAGCCATACTATCTGTATACTATCTGTATACTATCTGTATGGCTGAACTCGCATCGCTACGGAGATCGGATGTGATTTGCACTGCAGTGCGGTGCGAATCACATCCGGGTCTCCCACCCGCAGCGGTGTGAACCCAGCCTTAGTCACGAAAGGGGTTAATAAAGAACATCCCAGACAGTGCAAATGGTAGGCGCGTTTCACACACTAAGCCCTTGTACACACTATCAGAGATTCCGACGGAATGTGTCCGATTGGAGCGTTTTTGTCGGATATTCTGACTGTGTGTGTGGTCTGCATCGGAACTGTTTCCGACGGACCAAATTTTCCAACTTGCCCGAAATATTTTCCGACAAAATGCTCCGATTTGGACATACTCCGATCATGTGTAGAGAATTCCGATCGGAACAAAGTGCCACGCATGCTCGGATCAAATTCCTACATCAAAGCTATTGGCTACTAGCCTTGAACGTCGTCCCGTCGTAACGAAATAACGGTCATCGCGTTCTGAACGATCGGATTTTCCAACAACTTGGTCCGACCCGTGTGTATGCAACAGTTTCGGACACAATCCGACAGATTTGGTTGTCGGAATCTCCGATCGTGTGTACAAGGTGCTAACAGGTGCGCTTATTCATGAATACCCCTAAGCCCAGGTCTGCTATACAGAATCCTATTTCCACAGATGATCCAGAGGAAGGCAACAAAAAAAAAAAAAATAGGCAACATTCAAAGCCCCGTGGAAGGTCATATTTTTTATTCTAATCCCAGTTGAGTTCCTGTGCACAGAAAACATATTTGCTGCCACAGAAGTGTCTCCGACCTCATGTTTTAATTTGGAGGATGGCGTCCATTAATATTAAATATGGCAGGCAGATTTCGCTTCATAACCATAAGTGGAGCCCCTGTCATCTTTATCACTTTACACAAAGCCCCATCAATATTCTTCACTCTTCCTTCTTCCGGTAATTATTCCCCGCGTGTTCGCGGATTGTGTTTATAGACGGTGATAATGACACCCATCACTCATGGAAGAATCTGCCGGACGGTTATCAGGACTCCTTCACTATGATTTATTTTGATGAATAAACACTCGGCATCGCGGATCGTCCTTCATTCTCCCGCCGTTCAGCTCGCGCGCTCCGAGTTCAAGGTGATGAGGGCCTTTCCTGGGAACATAACATCATTTTTAAAAGATTACTTCTCAATTTACAAGAAGAGGAGAAGACGGGTAAATATGTCTGCCCAGCCTGAGGGGGGGGAAACAGGCGGGACCAGACCAAACCAGGTGATGGGGTGGTAAGTTAGAGGATCGTGGAAAGGTCAGTGCCTCCTATTAGTGTTGGGGGTTACAGGGAGGGTTAGTGTTGGGGGTTACAGGGAGGGTTAGTGTCGGGGTTACAGGAGGGTTAGTGTTGGGGTTACAGGGAGGGTTAGTGTTGGGGTTACAGGGAGGGTTAGTGTTGGGGTTACAGGGAGGGTTAGTGTTGGGGTTACAGGGAGGGTTAGTGTTGGGGTTGCAGGGAGGGTTAGTGTCGGGGTTACAGGGAGGATTAGTGTTAGGATTACAGGGAGGATTAGTGTTGGGATTACAGGGAGGGTTAGTGTTGGGGTTACAGGGAGGATTAGTGTTGGAGTTACAGGGAGGGTTAGTGTCGGGGTGACAGGAGGGTTAGTGTCGGGGTTACAGGGAGGATTAGTGTTGGGGTTACAGGTAGGGTTAGTGCCGGGGTTACAGGAGGGTTAGTGTTGGGGTTACAGTGAGGATTAGTGTTGGGGTTACAGGGAGGATTAGTGTTGGGGTTACAGGGAGGGTTAGTGTCGGGGTTACAGGAAGGATTAGTGTCGGGGTTACAGGAAGGATTAGTGTCGGGGTTACAGGAAGGATTAGTGTTGGGGTTACAGGGAGGATTAGTGTTATGCTGCGTGCACACAGACTTTTAGCGGAGTTCCGATTGGAAGGGACTTGGACACACACAATCACACCAAAGTTCCGACGGATTGGAACGTGATGACGTACGACCGGACTAGAATAAGAAAGTTCATAGCCGGTAGCCAATAGCTGCCCTAGCGTTGGTTTTTGTCCGTCGGAACAGCGCACAGACGAACGGATTTCTCTATCGTTCACTGACGGACACAGCTCCATTAATCCTGACCGTAGGGTTATTACGCCACCTTCAGGAGAGGACTAGACAAAACATGTTATACATGTGAAAAGAACAGTTCCGCCCAGGGGGCGGTCCCTTTGGTAATAGCCCCTCAGCCTGCCTCCTGCAGCTCAGTTTTTTTTTTTCTGCCTAGTGAAGGAGATGGACCTAGGATCCATGCGGGACCATCGGTCCTGGGATTTTTTTGCTGAATGTTTGCCTTTTGCGCAAGATTTAAGATCCTGTGATCTGCTAGCAACAGCCGGCTGGCTGACAGGCTGGATATTCTAGATCCTTGTAGTCTCCCCAGCCTGGCCATTGACCCTAGCTACGTGCTGGGTTGGCCACGACATGCCCCTCAGGCTCTAGGGGCAGCAGGTGAGCGAACGCTTCGGGGCAAACATATGACCGGACTACCGATGTCCTTGTCACAGTGTGCCGTGGCCAGCAGCCACCCCGTACTGATCGGAGAGTGGGTCTTTGATGGGATGTCCCCAGCGCGTCCAGATGGTAAGTACAGCTCTCCCTGCCTGTAAGCAGGGCATTCCCTGGGAGGGTGGGATTGTGATTGTGCATCTGTCCTAAGTCCCCAACGGTGGCAGACAGGGTGGGTCAGCATGGCTTCAGAAACTGTTTCTTCCCCAGAACTCCCTGCAATTGCAACCGGCTCGTCTGCAAACAGTACAGTGCCTTTGGACGCTGCGTCGGCGGTCCTTGAAACGTTCGTTGCCAGGGTGGAGGCAGTGTGCGGGCGCAAAGGTGGTAAAAAGCGGCCCCTGCTCCCCCCCCCCCCCCCCCCCCCCGTCAATCCTCTGGGGAGAGCTCTGATGCAGACTCGGGCCCCGCTGCAACTGGCGGCCCCTGCTCTGTCGTTTCAGATGACCCTGACCAGGACCGATTGTAAAGTGAGGATGCGTCCCGGTCCGCGCAAGACAAAGCGCTAGTTGGAGCACTTATCACAGCTGTGCACGATAACCTGAAAATTTAAAATACAGCAGGTTCCTCCGCTGAAGACCTTTGGGTCCCATAAGCCAGCCCTTACACCTAAGGTGTTTCCGTATCTGACTTATTTCGATAAGTTCATATACAAGGAATGGGGAAGACCGCAACGGACCTTTTCGGTCCCTAAAAAGAATGGCGGTGCGCTACCTCTTTGAGGAGAACCTTCTTAAAAAATGGTCGGCTCCTCCGGTCGTGGACCCCCCAGTATCCAGGTTAAACAAAGTAACCACGATCCCGGTAGAGGGGGCTCCTGCATTAAAGGACCCTACCAACAGGAAGGCCGAGGCAGTGGCCCGTTCCTTATTTAAGGTTGTGGGGTCAGCAATACGACCAGTACTGGCCACAGCACTTGTGTCGCAGACACTTACTGAATGGGCAAACTTTTGCACTGTGAATTGGAGAAGCAGCAGGCCTCTCCCATCTGCATGGAACTAGCAGACCAGTTAGTGCACGGCCTTAAGTACGTTTGTGACGCGGCCCTGGATACACTTCCTTTGCTTTCCAGGGCTTCAGTGTCAGCAGTGGTGCGGCGGTGCCTGATCTGGCTAAAATGCTGGTCTGCAGACCAGGCATCTAAGAAAGCCTTGACGGATCTACCCTTCCTTGGTGAGCGGCTCTTTGGAGCCTCGTTGGATGACATTATTAAGAATGTCACAGGTGGGAAGAGTACCTTGCTCCCACAGGCCAGGAAGACTAAGGAGCCACGCCGCAGGCAAGGGCCCTCATTTTCCGCTCAAAAGAGGCTTTTTTTGTCCATCTGGGACTTTGGCTAAACGCTTCCGGTCTGTCAAGATGACCTCTGAGAGACAAAAGCATCCCTGGAACCGCAAGTCTACCAAGCCTGCGAGCAAAAGTGCTACCGCATGAAGGTTTTCCCCGCCCGTCTCTCGGGTGGGGGGGTCGTCTTCGGGACTTTGCAGCCCGGTGGGCCTCTCAGCTGTCCGACCAATGGGTCTGCAAACTGATTTCCTCTAGCTACAAGAGAGAGTTCTTCTCTTGGCCACCAGATTCTTCCCCTCCAGCATACCCTTACTCCCGGCTCGCCGGGAGGCCCTAAAGGGGGCAGTAAGGGACCTGCTAAGCCACGAGGTGATAGTGCCTGTTCTGGGCTCGGAAAGGTTCCAGGGGTTCTACTCCAATCTGTTTGTAGTCCCCAAAAAGCAAGGGGTACGTCCAATCTTGGACCTGAAGGCCCTCAATTGCTTTGTAAAAGTACAGAGGTTCAGAATGGAATCAGTTCGCTCAGTAGTCAATGCACTCCATCAAGGGGACTCCCAGGCATCTCTGGACATCCAGAACGCGTACCTGCACATAGCCATATGCCTCAGGTATCAGAGGTTTCTGCGATTTGCAGTTGGGGAAGCCCACTACCAGTTTGTGGCTCTCCCTTTTGGCTTGGCATCAGCACCCGAGTCTTTACCAAGGTATTGGCTCCAATTTTGGTGTTGTTGCGACAACGTGGAATCACAATCGTAGGTTACCTAGATGATCTCCTGAGAGCTTCTTCCGCCTCAGAATTACAGGAGGATGTGGCCATCACCATGCAAACCCTGCAGGAATTTGGGTGGCTGTTGAACCTAAAAAAGTCAATGCTCATAGCGACTCAGCACTTGGAGTACCTAGGCTTACTGCTGGAGTCCATGGAAGCGAGAATTTTTCTCCCTTCAGACATACATAGTTACATAGTTACATAGTTAGTCAGGTTGAAAAAAGACACAAGTCCATCCAGTTCAACCCTAAAAACAAATAAATAAAATAAAAAATAATCGTACAATCCAGATACCCAATTTTATGCCCACAATTGATCCAGAGGAAGGCGAAAAAAAAACCCAGCAGAGCATGCTCCAATTTGCTACAGCAGGGGAAAAAAATTCCTTCCTGATCCCCCAATAGGCGATCGGATTTTCCCTGGATCAACTTTACCTATGTTAGTACCTAAACAAACTGCAGACTCTCAGAGCCGTGGTAAAACTATTGATGAACAGCAGGTGGTCATCGCTGCGCTTCTGCATGCGAGTCCTGAGTCTCATGGTGGCCTTCCTCAAGGCGGTACCATACGCCCAGTTTCACAACAGTCTTGCAGAAGGAGATATTGACAAAATGGGACAAATCTCCGTTATCCCTGGATTGGCAGATTCGGATGAGCCAGTCAGTCAGGGACTCCCTGCTCTGGTGGCTGAGGTCCCCAGGACTTCGGTCCGGGAAGTTGTTCCTACCTCTACATTGGACAGTGATCAGAACAGACGCCAGTCTGACCGGCTGGGGTGGAGTACTAGGAGTACAGTTGACCCAGGGCCTCTGGCCGGGGGAGGAATCCAAGTTGCCAATCAATGTGCTCGAGCTCCAAGCGATCAGGCTATGTTCTCCACATGGGCGATGAGACTACGAGGGCGTCTGATCAGGATACCGTCAGACAACGCCACGGCAGTGGCATATGTTAATCATCAAGGAGGAACAAGAAGCTTGGCTGCAACACGGGAGGTCACTCACATCCTTCAGTGGGCAGAGCGACATGTACCGGCCTTGTCGGCCATTTACATCCTGGGAGTAGAAAACTGGCAGGCGGATTACCTAAGTCTCCAGATGCTGGACCCAGGAGAATGGGCGTTGCATCCGGAGGTGTTCAGGCTACTGTGCTTGCGGTGGGATACACCAGACGTGGATCTCCTGGCCTTCTGCCTCAATTGGGAGGGGCCAAGATTCGTATCCAGGACAAGAGATCCTTGGGCAGATGCGTCAGACGCGCTGGTGGCTCCTTGGGGTAAGTACCGACTGATCTAAGCCTTTCCTCTGCTAAAAATGCTACCACATCTGCTCTGCAGAGTGGAGGCCGAGGGGATTCCAGTAATACTGGTTGCCCCAGATTGGCCTCAGCGCCCCTGGTATGCAGACCTAGTGCCCCTGGTTGCAGGCGCTCCCTGGCGACTACCGATGCAAGAAGACCTTCTGCATGGCTGTTGAGAGCCAGGTGCTAAGGAACCAAGGCCTGTCGGACTCGGTGATCTCAACTATTTTGAGGGCACAGAATTATTCTTCTCTGAAGATATATCGTCATACCTGGAAGGCCTACATCTTCATGTGTGAGGAGAAAGGGTGGTGTCCGCGTACCTATTCCGTTTCCAGGGTCCTGCCGTTTCTACAGCGAGGAGTAGACCATTAAAGGACAAATATCAGCTTTGGCTGTCTTTTTTCAGCAACCCCCTAGCGTCTCATTCTCTAGTGAGCACTTTTATTCAAGGGGTCCGGCATGTAGTTCCTCCGGTGTGTCCACCTTTGCCCCCGTGGGATCTGAACCTGGTGCTATCAACGCTTCAGAAACCGCAGTTTGAGAACATCAGGGAAAACCCCTTGACTCTTTCTCAGAAAGTGATCTTCCTAGTGGCCATTACATCGGCCAGGAGGGTTTCGGAACTGGAGGCCTTGTCTTGTAAGTCGCCCCCTATCTGGTTATCCATAAGGTGTTGGGTCCGCAACCTTCTTTTCCGCCAAAAGTGGTTTCCGCGTTTCACATCAATGAAGACATTGTGTTATTATCTCTGTGTCCTAAATGGGCACATCCTAAGGAGGTGGCCCTTCATTCCCTGGACGTGGTCCAGGCTCTAAGGGTGTATTTGTCTGCCACTGCTCCCTTTCGGAAGTCAGACTCTCTGTTCATTTCGGTAGCTGGTCCGAAAAGAGGTATGGCGGTCTTGTCGTCCACCATTTCCAGGTGGATCAGACAGATTGTGGTACAGGCCTACACCTTGCAGGGGCAGGTGCCCTCCTTTCCTGTCACGGCCCACTCCACCAGGGCAGTTGGAACCTCTTGGGCTTTCCGACATCAAGCGTCAGTCGCTCAAGTGTGTAAGGTGGCGACTTGGTCGTCCGTTCACACTTTTACCAAATTCTACAAAGTGGATGCCAGCGCATCGTCTGATGCCTGCTTTGGCCACAAAGTTTTGCAGTTGGCCGTGTAATGTTGCAATTCTGCACTCTTTATTTTGTTTAAAAAAAAATACAGTGACTTTTGAGTATAATGCACTGTTGCATTGTTGACCGCAAGTTCTGATGCGGCTAGAGAAGATGGTGACTGCCCCGTTAGGGAGCACTTCTGGTTGTGGGTGAAGTTTTTTTATGCTGTTCCCACCCCTCGTTATGACACTGCTTGGGGACGTCCCAATGGTCAAGATTACTGGAGCTGTGTCCGTCAGTGAACGAAAAGAGAAAATAGGATTTTTGTACTCACCGTAAAATCCTTTTCTCCGAAGTTCATTGACAGACACAGCACCCTCCCCTCCTATTGGTTTACGTTATACTACTTGTTGACGTACTGAGGCTGCAGGAAGCAGGCTGGGGGGGTTATTACCAGAGGGACCGCCCTCCTGGGCGGGACTGTACAGTTCTGTTTTTTTCACATCTATAACATGTTCTGCCTAGTCCTCTCCTGAAGGTGGCGTAATAACCCTATGGTCAAGATTACTGGAGCTGTGTCCTTCAGTGAACGAAAAGAGAAAATAGGATTTTTGTACTCACCGTAAAATCCTTTTCTCCGAAGTTCATTGACAGACACAGCACCCTCCCCTCCTATTGGTTTACGTTATACTACTTGTTGACGTACTGAGGCTGCAGGAAGCAGGCTGGGGGGGTTATTACCAGAGGGACCGCCCTCCTGGGCGGGACTGTACAGTTCTGTTTTTTTCACATCTATAACATGTTCTGCCTAGTCCTCTCCTGAAGGTGGCGTAATAACCCTATGGTCAAGATTACTGGAGCTGTGTCCTTCAGTGAACGAAAAGAGAAAATAGGATTTTTGTACTCACCGTAAAATCCTTTTCTCCGAAGTTCATTGGCAGACACAGCACCATCCCCTCCTATTGGTTTATGTTATACTACTTGTTGACGTACTGAGGCTGCAGGAAGCAGGCTGGGGGGGGGGGTTATTACCAGAGGGACCGCCCCCCTGGGCGGGACTGTACAGTTCTGTTTTTTTCACATCTATAACATGTTCTGCCTAGTCCTCTCCTGAAGGTGGCGTAATAACCCTATGGTCAAGATTACTGGAGCTGTGTCTGTCTGTGGACTTCAGAGAAAAGGATTTTACGGTGAGTACGAAAATCATATTTTTTCGAACCGGCCTGGAGTCCGTTTGGAAAAATTTGAAACATGTTCTAAAGCTAAAGTTCGTCTGATTTTTCGACAGCAAAGGTCCAATGAAGCCCCACACACACACACGATCGAATTGTCCGCCGGATTCGTTCCGTTACACCTTTGCTATCAAAAAGTCTATGTGTACACGGCATAAGTGTTAGAGGAAGGGTTAGCATTAGGCTTACAAGTAGGTTTAGTGTTAGGGTTACAGGGAGGGTTAGTGTTGCAGTCAGGTGAGTGTTCCTTATTGCAGACAAGATGTAGCAATAAAGAGCTGCCTGCTCAAATATATTATATAATGCAGCTTAGTGGTCCCTAGATGTGGTGGCTGCATTTGATTTCTTTTTTTATTTATTTTTTTCAGCAGAAACAGTCGCAATACCTGCAAGGATGCCGATCAGCAAAGGTGAGTTCACTGCATGACCGGCGTGTTTGGTGGAGCCATCCGTGCCAAAATCCTTTTGCTGGTATCTTCCCTGCAATTGCCTCTCCAAAATTATACATTGTATATATATAATATAAAAAAATCTATAAATAAATATATATATATATATATATATATATATATATATATATATATAAAACAATGTATGTATATATATATATATATATATATATATATACACACACACACACACACACACGTCATATTGTATCTGCCCCAGCAATGTGTAGCACTGTGACTATAGAACAACATTGGGGAGAAGAAGCTCCTTCAATGTCTGATGTTAATTCATCATCACAGCTCCATATTCTCCACTGACAGTACTGCCACCTACAGGCTGAAGAGTAAATGACACGGACCCAATAAATCAGCCACTGGCTATTGGACCCATTCATTCTTTTTTAGGTCACCTTCTTCTTCCTCAATGCAAATAGCTGCACTCTGGATAACTGATGTGAAGAATAAACACATAAAGGTACATTTACTTCATGAGTGGCTCATTATTTTTTATCTCTTATCATTTTCTCATTGATTTTGTTCATTCCACTCACAATAACAATTATCACTTCAGCCTGGGAATTATTTAACACCCCCATTCACACTTGTGCAACTTGTCATGCGACTTTGGACATCAGAGTCGCATGACAAGTCGTATTCCAATGTTTTTACCGCTTAAAGCGGAGGTCCACCCTAAAGTGGACCTTCCGCTCATCGGAATCCTCCCCCCCCCCCTCCGGTGCCACAATCGTCACCTTTCAGGGGGGAGGGGGGGTGCAGTTACCTGGATAATCCAGGTAACTGCACCCACTTCCGGGATAGCTCTCTGCGGAAAGGGGCGTAGATTACGCCCCTTTCCGCAAGTGCCCGCCCCCTTCCGCAAGTGCCCCGCTGCCTGCTGGGAAACACACAGTTCCCAGAGGCAGCGGGGACCGTCCTCATTGCGCAGCGCGATTCGCGCATGCGCAGTAGGGATTCCCATACCCAAGATGGCGGTCGGCAGGACCCGACAGACGACCTAGAGATCGGCTTCGGGGGCCGACATCGCGGGCGCGCTGGACAGGTAAGTGTCACTATTTTAAAAGTCAGCAGCTGCAGTATTTGTAGCTGCTGACTTTTAAAAAAAAAAAAAAAACGCGGAGTCCCGGCGGACTCCCGCTTTAAGGACCGAGATTCTTTTTCTGAGATTTGTTGTTTACAAGTTAAAAACATTTTTTTTTTGCTAGAAAATTACTTCAAACCCCCAAACATTATAAAAAAAATTTTGTAACACCCTAGAGAATAAAATGGCGGTCATTACAATACTTTCTGTCACACCGTATTCGCACAGCGGTCTTACAAGCGCACTTTTTTTTGGGGGGGGGGGGGGGGAATTCACTTCTTTTTAATCAAAAAATAAGACAACAGTAAAGTTATCCCATTTTTTTTTATTTTTTTTTTTGTATTGTGAACGTTACGCCAAGTAAATTGAAACCCAACATGTCACGCTTCAAAATTGCGCCCCGCTCGAGGAATGGCGACAAACTTTTAAGCCTTAAAAATCTCCATAGGCGACGTTTAAAATATTCTACAGGTTGCACGTTTAGAGTTACAGAGGAAGTCTAGGGCTAGAATTATCGCTCTCGCTCTACCGATTGCGGTGATACCTCACATGTGTGGTTTGAACACCTTTTTCATATGTGGGCGCTGCTCGCGTAAGCGTTCTCTTCTGCGCGCGAGCTCGTTGGGATGGGGCGCATTTAAAATGTTTATATTTTTTTCTTATTTATTTTACATTTTATTTTTTTATTTTTACACTGTTCTTTAACCACTTGAGATCCGCGCTATAGTCAATTGACGGCTACAGCGCGGATCTCCTTTTCCGGGACTACGTCTATTGACGTAGTCCCGTGCACGAGCGGCCTGCGCGCCCCCTGAGGGGCGCGCGCGGCGCGCTCTGTGATCGCCGAGTCTACGAGACTCGCCTGATCACCGATCCGTGCAAGGGGTCGATCCCGACCCCTTATCACGTGATCAGCTGTCAGCCAATGACAGCTGATCATGTGATATAACGGAGCCGGTAATCGGCTATTATTCCTGACAGCTGACAGCGCGAGGAGGAAAAAAAAAAGCCGATCACCGGCGGCCGTGATCGGGACATCGGTCCCGATCATGGCCAGCACTGCTAGTGCCCACCTGCAACCCTGTCAGTGCCCACCTGCCCCCTGCCAGTGCAACAATAAAAAAAGTAAGTGCCCCCGTCAGTGCCACCCAGCAGTACCCACAGTGCCACCCAGCAGTGCCCACAGTGCCACCCAGCAGTGCCCACAATCTGCCTTAACAAAGGTGCTGCACCCGTGCCACATATCCGTGCCCATCAGTGTCATCTACCAGTGCCCAGCAGTGCCGCCCATCAGTGCCCAGCAGTACCACCTATCAGTGCCACCTATCAGTGCCCATCAGTCCCATCTATCAGTGGTACCTATCAGTGCCCATCCGTGCCACCCATCCGTGCCATCTTATGTGCCCATCTTTGCCCATCAGTGGCGCCTTATCTGTGCCCATCGGTGCTGCCTTATCTGTGCCTATTTGTGCCACCTTAACTATGCCTATCAGTGCCCACCAGTGCAGCCTATCAGTGCCCACCAATGCAGCCCATCAGTGCCCACCAATGCAGCCTATCAGTGCCGCCTCATCAGCGCACTTCAATGAAGGAGAAAAATGACCCGTTTGCAAAATTTTATAACAAACTTTTAAACATGATTTTTATTTTTTTTATTTTTTGCATCTTTTTTTGTTTGTTTAGCAAAAAATAAAACTCCGAGCTGTAATTAAATACCACCAAAAGAAAGCTCTATGTGTGGGAAAAAAATGATAAAAATGTCATTTGGGTACAGTGTTGTATGACCGCGCAATTGTCATTCAAAGTGCATCAGCGCTGAAAGCTGAAAATTGGTCTGAGACTGAGGGGGGTTTAAGTGCCCAGTAAGCAAGTGGTTAAAAAAAAATAAAAAATTGTGTCACTTTTATTCCAATTACAAGGAACGTAAACATCCCCTGTAATAGAAAGAAAGCATGACAGGTCCTCTTAAATATGAGATCTGGGGGTCAAAAATACCTCACATCTCATGTTTACACTAAAAAACAAAAACAAAAAATGTAATTCTTTTTTTTTTTTTTTAAATGGCCCTTTAACCACTTAAGTGCCAGACCATTTTCCAGTTAAAGGACCAGGCCCCTTTTTGCAATTCGGCGCTGCGTCGCTTTAACTGACAATTGCGCGGTCGTGCGACGTGGCTCCCAAACAAAATTGACGTCCCTTTTCCCCCACAAATAGAGCTTTCTTTTGGTGGTATTTGATCACCCCTGCGGTTTTTATTTTTTTGCGCTATAAACAAAAATAGAGCGACAATTTTGAAAAAAAAATGCAATGTTTTTTACTTTTTGCTGTAATAAATTTCCCCCAAAAATATATAAAAAAACATTTTTTCCCCTCAGTTTAGGCCGATACGTATTCTTCTACATATTTTTGGTTAAAAAAATCGCAATAAGTGATTATTGATTGGTTTGCGCAAAAGTTATAGCGTTTACAAAATAGGGGATAGTTTTATGGCATTTTTATTAATAATTTTTTTTTTTTTTTTACTAGTAATGGCGGCGATCAGCGATTTTTATTGTGACTGCGACATTATGGCGGACAATTCGGACATTTTTGACACATTTTTGGGACCATTGTCATTTATACAGCAATCACTGCTATTTAAAGCGGGAGTCCGCCGTGACTCCGCGTTTTTTTTTTTTTTTTTAAAAAGCCAGCAGCTACAAATACTGCAGCTGCTGACTTTTAAAATAGTGACACTTACCTGTCCAGCGCGCCCGCGATGTCGGCACCCCGAAGCCGATCTCTAGATCGTCTTGTTGGGTGCTGCCGCCGCCATCTTGGGTATGGGAATCAGGAAGTGGAGCCTTTCGGCTTCATTTCCCAGTTCCCTACTGCGCATGCGCGAATCGCTCTGCGCAATAAGGACGGTCCCCGCTGCCTCTGGGATCTGTGTGTTTCCCAGCAGGCAGCGGGGCACTTGCGGAAAGGGGCGGGCACTTGCGGAAAGGGGCTTAATCTACGCCCCTTTCTGCAGAGAGCTATCCCGGAAGTGGGTGCAGATACCTGTACTGTACAGGTATCTGCACCCCCCTCCCCCCTGAAAGGTGCCAATTGTGGCGCCGGAGGGGGGGAGGGTTCCGATGAGCGGAGGTCCACTTTAGGGTGGACCTCCGCTTTAAATGCACTGATTCCTGTGTAAATGACACTGGCAGTGAAGGAGTTAACCACTAGGGGGCGAGGAAGGGCTATGTGTGACATTATGTGTTTGTTTTTTTTATTGTAGGGGGCGTGGCTTGGCATGTGACATCACTGATCGTCTTTCCCTATAACAGGGAACAGATGATCGTTGACAGGCTCAGTAGGAAGCACGGGGGGGAGAGGTTTGTTTACACAGACCTCTCCTCGTTCTTCAGCTCTGTGACCCGATCGCGGGACACCAGCGCCAATTGGGTCCGCTGGTCCCGCGGCCACGGAGCTCAGGACCGGTGCGCTCCCGACCCACGGAGGGAGGAGGGTGGCCCTCTCTTGCCACCGATTAAAAGTTATCTTGAGGCGAATCCGCCACGGAGACCACTTTTATCTTCAAGCGGACCCCCCCGCTGAAGAAGAGGATAGAGGTTATGGTAGCTGCTGCCATAACAGCGATTAGGGATGAGCTCCGGCGTGTTCACATACTCCACATGCAGAGCCCGCCAGGAAGTCGGCGCAGCGCTTCTCCAATCACAGGCAGTGAGACATTTCCCGATCTCTGCAGCCGCGGATCAGAGGCGACGTCTCACTGCCTGTGATTAGCGGATCGCTGCGCCGACTTCCTGGCGGGCTCTGCATGTGGAATATTCCTCTTCAAAGTACCGCGGGCGTTCCCGGAAACGGTTAGAAATGATAACCATTCATACATGTGTGACTTGAAGTAGTTCATTCAGTACTTTGGTTGAACTTCCATGCAACTTGAGGGCCGTAGACTTTAATGTTAACCCTCAAGAACTGCATGAAAGTCGTAGCTTGATGTTTTTACATGGCAACCATAGTCTCCACTTTGCAGAGGTCAAGTCGCACATATCCAAAGTTGTGTGACTTTGGGCGGTTGTTGTAAATAGAGTGACAATTGTGCAAGAGTTTGTCCATTTTCATTGGTTGAAGCCAAAGTAGCATCCAAGTCGCACCCATCCAAAGTTGCACTCCAAATATCGATGCGACTTCGGAATCGTACACATGCAAATTGATCCTAAAGTGTTTCAATTTAACCACTTCAATACCGGGGGGGGGGGGGGGCACTTATACACCTTCCTGCCCAGACCAATTTTGAGCTTTCAGCGCTGTCGCACTTTGAATGACAATTGCGCGGTCGTGCTACACTGTACCCAAATGACATTTTTATCATTTTTTTCCCACAAATAGAGTTTTCTTTTGGTGGTATTTGATCACCTCTACGGTTTTTATTTTTTGCGCTACAAATAAAAAAATACCGAAAATTTTGAAAAAAAAAAATGTTTTTTTTTGTTTCAGTTTCAAAACTTTGTAAATAAGTACGTTTTCTCCTTCACTGATGGGCACTGATGGGGCTACACTGATGGGCACTGATAAGGCGGCACTGATGGGCACCAATGAAGTGGCACTGATGAGGTGGCATTGATGGACACTGATAGGCGGCACTGATAGGCGGCACGGATGGGCGACACGAATGGGCGACACGGATGGGCGACATGGATGGACACTGGTGGCACAAATTGGCAATGATAGCTGGCACGGATTAGCATGGATGGGCGGCAGAGATGGGCATGGATAGGCAGCACAGATGGGCATGGATAGGCGGCACAGATGGGCACAGGTGGGCACTCATAGGCGGCACAGGTGGGCACTCATAGGCGGCACAGGTGGGCACTCATAGGCGGCACAGGTGGGAACTCATAACAGGTGGGCACTCATAGGCGGCACAGGTGGGCACCCATAGGCAGCATTGGTGTTATACTGTACTAATGGATGCCAATCAGTGCCAAACAATAATGCATGCCAATCAGTGATGCCCATTGTGGGCATTGATTGGCATCCATTATGGGCACTGATTGGCATCCATTGTGCTGACCATTGGCATCCCTGGTGGTCTAGGGAGGATTACCTTTTCCCTGGTGGTCTGGTGGCGTCCCTGGTGGTCCAGTGTGGGCATCCTCGGGGGGGCTGTGCTGATAATCGATCAGCACAGACCCCCCCTGTCAGAGGAGCAGCCGATCGGCTCTCCTCTACTCACGTCTGACAGACACGAGTGAGGAAAAGCCGATCACCGGCTCTTCCCATTTACACTGTGATCAGCCGTGATTGGACACGGCTGATCACGTGGTAAAGAGTCTCTGTCGGAGACTCTTTACCGAGATCGTAGTTGCCGGGTGTCAGACTGACCCCCCGCAACAACGATCGCCGCGATGCGCGCCCCCGGGGGCGCGCAGCGGCTCATAATCCTGATCACGTCATATGACGTCCGGTCAGGATTATCAAACCACTTTGCCGCCGTCTATTTGTAATAGGGCGGGCGGCAAGTGGTTAAATACCTAAAGATGATCTCTAACCAGGATGCCCCTTCGCTAAATGTTACCCCCTCCCTCTAGCTCTGGGGGAGGCAACCTGGGGGCCCTCCAGCTGTTGCAGAACTACAACACCCATCATGCCCCTCTGGGAGTAATTGTAACTGCCAGCCTTGCAATGCCTCATGGAAAATGTAGTTCCACAACAGCCCCCGGGGTTGCCTACCCCCGCTCTAGCTAATTCCCCAATTCAATAAAAAAACAAAACAATGCTCCCTATTCCTAACTTGAGAACTTGAGGTCACATGACTTGCAAGGTCCTTGTGTAAACACTTTGGTGAGGACCCTTTTCTGTTCCAGCATGACTGTCCCCTGTGTACAAAGCCAGCGCCATAAAGACATGGTGTGACCAGTGGAATGATTTGGGACACCGATGGTGAGGCTGGATTTCCCATCCAACATCAGTACCTGACCTCACCAATAGTCGTTTGCTCCATAAAGACATGGTGTGACCAGTTTGGGGGTGGAGGAATTATAGTGTCCTGTACGGAGCCCTGACCTCATCTCTACTGATCAACCTTTGGGGTGAATTGTGAGATCAGGTACTGATTGGATGAGCCAGGTCTTCTCATCCAACATCAGTACCTGACCTCACAAATTCCCACAGACACCCTCCAAAATCTTGTGGAAAGGTGGAGGATGTTATAGCTACAAAGAAGGGCAACTCCAAATTATTAGCCAGTACCAATGGTGTGAAATACCATTATTGCCCAGTACCAATAATATCCAATATCAATACTGCCCAATACCATTACTACCCAGTACCAATAATAGCCAATATCAATACTGCCCAATACCATTACTACCCAGTACCAATAATATCCAATATAAATACTGCCCAATACCATTACTACCCAGTACCAATAATATCCAATATCAATACTGTCCAATACCATTACTACCCAGTACCAATAATATCCAATATCAATACTGCCCAATACCATTACTACCCAGTACCAATAATATCCAATATCAATACTGCCCAATACCATTACTACCCAGTACCAATAATATCCAATATAAATACTGCCCAATACCATTACTACCCAGTACCAATAATATCCAATATCAATACTGCCCAATACCATTACTACCCAGTACCAATAATAGCCAATATCAATACTGCCCAATACCATTACTACCCAGTACCAATAATATCCAATATAAATACTGCCCAATACCATTACTACCCAGTACCAATAATATCCAATATCAATACTGCCCAATACCATTACTACCCAGTACCAATAATATCCAATATAAATACTGCCCAATACCATTACTACCCAGTACCAATAATATCCAATATCAATACTGCCCAATACCATTACTACCCAGTACCAATAATATCCAATATAAATACTGCCCAATACCATTACTACCCAGTACCAATAATATCCATTATCAATACTGTCCAATACCATTACTACCCAGTACCAATAATTTCCAGTACCAGTACTGCCCAATACCATTACTACCCAGTACCAATAATATCCAATATCAATACTGCCCAATACCAATAATATCCATTATCAATACTGTCCAATACCATTACTACCCAGTACCAATAATATCCAATATCAATACTGCCCAATACCAATAATATCCATTATCAATACTGTCCAATACCATTACTACCCAGTACCAATAATATCCAATATCAATACTGTCCAATACCATTACTACCCAGTACCAATAATATCCATTATCAATACTGTCCAATACCATTACTACCCAGTATCAATAATATTTAATATCAATACTACCCAATACCAATACTACCCAGTACCAATAATGTTGGTCTGTCCCCCCCCCCCAAATAGAGCCCACCCCTCCTTAACCACTTGCCGAGGGCAAAACACATTTATATGACTGCAAAGTGCTTCTCCTGTGCCGGATCCCATACCTAGCACATGATACGGCATTTCCAGATGGGGGGTGTGCTGCTTCTGCTGTGATTAGTCACTGCAGAAGCTGATCAGCGGGTCCCGGCCAATGGATGACCATCGGCACCCACCTATCGGTGAGGAGAAAGACTGAGCGAAGCTCTGCTTATGTAAACAGTGCCGAGCTTTGTCCTGTCAGCGGGGGGGGGGGGGGGTGTGATGGATTTTGTTTCCCTACAAAGCACATCCCTTAGTAAAAACACCACACAGTACACATAAACACTGGCTAGGCACACATTTAACCCTTCGATCACCCCTAGATGTTTAACCCCCTTTACTAGGCCGTGTCATTAATACAGTGACAGTGTATATTTTTAGCACTGATCGCTGTATTAGTGTCACTGGATCACCGCGAAGTGTCAGTTAGTGTCAGATTGCCTGCCGCAATTTCGCAGTCCCACTGATCGCCACCATTATTAGTATAAAAAAATGTAATTAGTATATATCCTGTAGTTTGTATGTGCAAAAAAAAAAAACAATATACAATATCAATGTACACTTATTGGGATTTTTTTTTTATTGAAAACATGTAGCAGAATACATATTGGCCTAAATGAATGAAAAAATTCGATTTTTATTTTTTATTTTTATTGGATGTTTTATATCAGAAAGTAAAAAAATTGTGTCCCCCCCCCCAAAACTTTAGTCTTTTTTTTTTTTTTTTTTTGTTTATAGCGCAAAAAATAAAAACAATGTAGAAGTGATCAAATACCAACAAAAGAAAGATCTATTTGTGGGAAAAACAATGGACAATACAATGAATTTGGTTACAGTGTGGCACGACCACGCAATCGTCAATTAAAGTAACGCAATGCCGTATCGCCATAAAAAATGGCCTGGTCAAGAAGGGGGGAGGGGGAGGGGGAGGGGGGGAGTGGGGGCAGGGTGGTTTTAAAGGCACAGGGACACACAAAAAAAGTTTTTCCTATAGTTCTGTTTTAACGACTTAGCAACCCGCCCACCAAAGATTTACTGCAGCAGGGCGGCCGCTCTGCGCCAGATCACGTACCTGACCGCAACGCCGCTGTGTGATTGGACACACACACACACACACAGCGGAAAGCCAATCAGTGGGTCCGGCAGACGCGACGTCCGTCGGGCACCCTGGCCCGAACGTTCAGAAGAAAAGAGGAAGCGTGGTCTGCCTATGTAAACAAGGCAGATCGCCGTTCTGTGAGAGGGGAAGGAGCTGATCCTGTGTTCCTTTCTCAGCAGAAACACAAATCTTTACCTTCCCCCCCCCCCCCCCCCACGTCAAAGCACCACTCCCACAGTCAGTTAGCTAGCACCCCCTAGGGGACGCATATAACCCTTTGATCGCCCCTGATGTTAACCCCTTTCCTGCCAATGTCATTAGTACAGTAACAGTGCATATTTTTTTTCATCTAGATTAGTGTCACTGGTTCCTTCCCACAAAGTGTCAGTTTGTGTCAGACTGCCCACCGCAATATCGCAGTCTCGCTATAAGCCGCTAATCGCTGACAATTACTAGTATAAAAAAAAAAAAAAAAAAATTCCAGTATATATCCCATCGTTTTGTAGACGCTATACATTTTTCTGCAAACCAATCAATATACTACTTATTGGGGTTTTTTTTTTTTTTTTTTTTTTTTTTAATTAAAAAATATGTAGCAGAATACATATTGGTCTAAATTTATAAAGAAATCGATCAATGTATTGGTGTCACTGGTCCCCAAAAAAGTGTCTGATATGTCCGCCGCAATATCGCAGTCGCTGATCGCCGCCGTTATTAGCAAAAAATTTACATTTCCCACAGTTTGTAAACGCAATAACCAATCAATATACACTTATAGGTATTTTTTTTTTTTTTTACCAAAAATATGTAGCACGATACACATTGGTCTAAACTGATGAAAAAATATAGATTTTTTTTTTTACATTTTTTTTTATTAGATGTTTTAAATCAGAAAGTAAAAAAAGAATGTTTGTTTGTTTTTTTTTTCAAAATTGTCGCTCTTTTTTAGCGAAAAAAAAAAAAAAAAACGCAGAGGCAATCAAATACCACCAAAAGTAAAAACCGCAGAGGCGATCAAATACCACCAAAAGTAAAAACCGCAGAGGCGATCAAATACCACCAAAAGTAAAAACCGCAGAGGTGATCAAATATCACAAAAAGTAAAAACCGCAGAGGTGATCAAATACCACCAAAAGTAAAAACCGCAGAGGTGATCAAATACCACCAAAAGTAAAAACCGCAGAGGTGATCAAATATCACAAAAAGTAAAAACCGCAGAGGTGATCAAATACCACCAAAAGTAAAAACCGCAGAGGTGATCAAATACCACCAAAAGTAAAAACCGCAGAGGTGATCAAATATCACAAAAAGTAAAAACCGCAGAGGTGATCAAATATCACAAAAAGTAAAAAGCGCAGAGATGATCAAATATCACAAAAAGTAAAAACCGCAGAGATGATCAAATACCACCAAAAGTAAAAACCGCAGAGGTGATCAAATATCACAAAAAGTAAAAACCGCAGAGGTGATCAAATATCACAAAAAGTAAAAAGCGCAGAGATGATCAAATATCACAAAAAGTAGAAACCGCAGAGGTGATCAAATATCACAAAAAGTAAACACCGCAGAGGTGATCAAATACCACCAAAAGTAAAAACCGCAGAGGTGATCAAATATCACAAAAAGTAAAAACCGCAGAGATGATCAAATACCACCAAAAGTAAAAACCGCAGAGGTGATCAAATATCACAAAAAGTAAAAACCGCAGAGATGATCAAATACCACCAAAAGTAAAAACCGCAGAGGTGATCAAATATCACAAAAAGTAAAAACCGCAGAGGTGATCAAATATCACAAAAAGTAAAAAGCGCAGAGATGATCAAATATCACAAAAAGTAAAAACCGCAGAGGTGATCAAATACCACCAAAAGTAAAAACCGCAGAGGTGATCAAATATCACAAAAAGTAAAAACCGCAGAGGTGATCAAATATCACAAAAAGTAAAAAGCGCAGAGATGATCAAATATCACAAAAAGTAAAAACCGCAGAGGTGATCAAATACCACCAAAAGTAAAAACCGCAGAGGTGATCAAATATCACAAAAAGTAAAAACCGCAGAGGTGATCAAATACCACCAAAAGTAAAAACCGCAGAGGTGATCAAATACCACCAAAAGTAAAAACCGCAGAGGTGATCAAATATCACAAAAAGTAAAAACCGCAGAGGTGATCAAATACCACCAAAAGTAAAAACTGCAGAGGTGATCAAATATCACAAAAAGTAAACACCGCAGAGGTGATCAAATACCACCAAAAGTAAAAACCGCAGAGGTGATCAAATATCACAAAAAGTAAAAACCGCAGAGGTGATCAAATACCACCAAAAGTAAAAACCGCAGAGGTGATTAAAAACCACAGAGGTGATCAAATACCACCAAAAGTAAAAACCGCAGAGGTGATCAAATACCACCAAAAGTAAAAACCGCAGAGGTGATCAAATATCACAAAAAGTAAAAACCGCAGAGGTGATCAAATACCACCAAAAGTAAAAACCGCAGAGGTGATCAAATATCACAAAAAGTAAAAACCGCAGAGATGATCAAATACCACCAAAAGTAAAAACCGCAGAGGTGATCAAATATCACAAAAAGTAAAAACCGCAGAGGTGATCAAATACCACCAAAAGTAAAAACCGCAGAGGTGATCAAATACCACCAAAAGTAAAAACCGCAGAGGTGATCAAATATCACAAAAAGTAAAAACCGCAGAGGTGATCAAATACCACCAAAAGTAAAAACCGCAGAGGTGATCAAATATCACAAAAAGTAAACACCGCAGAGGTGATCAAATACCACCAAAAGTAAAAACCGCAGAGGTGATCAAATATCACAAAAAGTAAAAACCGCAGAGATGATCAAATACCACCAAAAGTAAAAACCGCAGAGGTGATCAAATATCACAAAAAGTAAAAACCGCAGAGGTGATCAAATACCACCAAAAGTAAAAAATGCAGAGGTGATCAAATATCACAAAAAAGTAAAAACCGCAGAGAAGATCAAATATCACAAAAAGTAAAAACCGCAGAGATGATCAAATACCACCAAAAGTAAAAACCGCAGAGGTGATCAAATATCACAAAAAGTAAAAACCGCAGAGGTGATCAAATATCTCAAAAGTAAAACCGCAGAGGTGATCAAATACCACCAAAAGTAAAAAACCTCAGAGGTGATCAAATACCACCAAAAGTAAAAACCGCAGAGGTGATCAAATATCACAAAAAGTAAACACCGCAGAGGTGATCAAATACCACCAAAAGTAAAAACCGCAGAGGTGATCAAATATCACAAAAAGTAAAAACGCAGAGATGATCAAATACCACCAAAAGTAAAAAATGCAGAGGTGATTAAATATCACAAAAGTAAAAACCGCAGAGATGATCAAATATCACAAAAAGTAAAAACCGCAGAGATGATCAAATATCACAAAAAGTAAAAACCGCAGAGATGATCAAATATCACCAAAAAGTAAAAACCGCAGAGGTGATCAAATACCACCAAAAGTAAAAACCGCAGAGGTGATCAAATATCACAAAAAGTAAACACCGCAGAGGTGATCAAATACCACCAAAGTAAAAACCGCAGAGGTGATAAAATATCACAAAAAGTAAAAACCGCAGAGGTGATCAAATACCACCAAAAGTAAAAAATGCAGAGGTGATTAAATATCACAAAAAGTAAAAACCGCAGAGATGATCAAATATCACAAAAAGTAAAAACCGCAGAGATGATCAAATATCACAAAAAGTAAAAACCGCAGAGATGATCAAATATCACAAAAGTAAAAACCGCAGAGGTGATCAAATACCACCAAAAGTAAAAACCGCAGAGGTGATCAAATATCACCAAAAAGTAAAAACCGCAGAGGTGATCAAATACCACCAAAGAAAGCTCTATTTGTGGGGAAAAAAATGATATAAATTTTATTCGGGTACAGTGCGCACGGCCGCGCAATTGTCAGTTAAAGAAACGCAGTGCAGGGGGTAGAATTAGGAAATGGGATAAAGGGGAGGAGTCACTCAGGCTATATTCACACTCGAGAACTGCGTTTTATCACTCGTATGTACGAGCATTTTTACACATTTCTGCACAGCATTTTTAAAGCGGTTTTTAGCTTTGATGTCTTTTATTAGCCAAAATATAATCATTTGTTTTTCACTTTTTTTTTTTTTTTATCTTTTTTCATCCACTTTTATTTATTATTTATTTATTTGTATTTTCTAAAAAAAAATTTTTTAACATGCTTTTTGTTAGGGGTTCAGGGTTAGGGTATCATTTATTTTTTTATTTACTTATTTAATTTAAACTTTTTTTTGTTAGGTTGGGGGTTAGGATTAGGCTGAGATTAGGGGTTAATATTAGGGTTAGAGGTTATTATTAGGGTGGGGTTAAGGGTTAATATTAGGGATTAGGGTTAACGGTTAATATTAGGGTTAGTGGTTAGTGTTGAGGTTAGTGTTACTATTAGAGTTATGGGTTAGGGTTAATATTAGGTTTAGAGGTTAATGTTAGGGGTTAGGATAGGGGTTAATATTAGGGTTAGGATTAGGGTTATTAGGGTTTAGGGTCAATATTAGGACTAGTGTTAGGTTTAGGGTGGGGCTAGGAGGTAATATTAGGGTTAGGGGTCAGGATTGGGGTTAGTGTTGATACCGGTATTAGGATTTGGGGGTAGGGTTATTTTTAATATTAGGGTTAGGATTAGAATTAATATGAGAATTACGGTTTAGGGACAATATTATGGTTAGGGTTAGGGTTAATATTAGGGTTAGGGGTTAGGATTGTGGATAGTGTTAATATTAGGATTAGGGATCAGGATTGGGGTAGGGTTAGTGTTGACATTAGGGTTAGGATTAGGGATTAATATTAGGGTTAGGGGCAAAGGATTGGGGATAGTGTTATTAGGATTAGGGGTCAGGACTTGGGGTTAGTGTTAGTATTAGGATCAGAGGTTAGGGTAGGGTTAGTGTTGATATTGGGGTTAGGGATGAACATTGGGGTTAGAGGTTAGGATTGGGGTTAATATTAGGATCCAGGTTTAAGGTCAATATTAGGATTAAGACAAGGGTTAGGTTTAGGATGGGGCTAGAAGTTAATATTGGGGTTAGGGGTCAGGATTGGGGTTAGTGTTAATATTAGGGTAAGGATTAGAGGTTAGGATTAGAGTTAATATTAGCATTAGGGTTAGGGGTTATGATTAGGGTTAGGGGTTAGGCTTATGGTGAGACTAGGGGATAATATTAGGGTTAGGGTCAGGATTGGGGATAGTGTTAATGTTAGGGTAAGGGTGGGGCTTGGGGTTAATATTAGGGTTAATGGTTAGGATTAGGCTTTCATATTAGAATTAGTGGTTAATATTAGGGTTAGGTGATTTTCTCCTCCAAAGTTTTGGAGCTTCAAGCTACAAAATGCCTGAGGTGTGAATCGGGTCTCAGGGATAGGAAAAGAATGAGGTTGTGGATTGATATACTAGGAAAAATGGGGTAAAGAGGAGAGAAGAGGAGGAAAGATAGTGATGAGGAGGAGAGAAGGAGGTGAGGGGGGGGGGGGGGGGAGAAGAGAAGGAGATGAGGAGGAGGGAAAGAGAAGAGGAGGAGGAAAAGAGAAGAGGGGGGGGAGAAGGAGATGAGGAGGAGGAAAAGAGAAGAGGAGGAGGAAAAGAGAAGAGGGGGGGGAGAAGGAGATGAGGAGGAGGAAAAGAGAAGAGGAGGAGGAAAAGAGAAGAGGGGGAGAGAAGGAGATGAGTTGGGAAAGAGAAGAGGAGGAGAGGAGAAGTGTAGGAGAGAAGAAGAACAGGAGACGAGAATGAGAGAAAGAAAAGAGTAGGAGAGAAGAAGAGGAGGAGAGATGCAGAAGAGGAGGAGAAGGGGAGGAGAGAATGGAAAGAGTAGGAGAGGAGGAGAGATGGAGAAGAGGAGGAGACAATGGAAAGAGTAGGAGAGGAGGAGAGGCGAAGGAGAGTGAGTGACTTGTATAGCGCTACCTATGTGAACTGAATCGCCCCAGGGCGCTTTCTTGCCACCAGAGTCCATCTGCGGCTTTTGCGCGGTCCTTTTACCCCGTAAGGTCCTGACACGCTTACAAACACATACAACATTGACATACACATATTATGGCCAATTTATTTTGGACAAGGTCTAATTAACCTCCCTGCATGTCTTTGGATTGTGGGGGGAAACCAGAGTACCCGGAGGAAACCCACACAGGCACAGGGAGAACATGCAAACTCCAGGCAGATGGTGTCGTGGTCAGGATTTGAACCGGTGACCCTATTTCTGCTAGTGAAAGTGCTAACCACTACACCACTGTGCTGTGGAGAGGAGAGGAGAGTTGGTAGAAGGGGAGGAGATATGGAGACGAGGAGGAGAGATAGAGAAGAGATGGAGAGGGGGAGGAGAGATGAAGATGGGAGGAGAGATGGAGAAGAGAAGGAGAGATGGCGAAGGGGAGGAAAGTTAGAGAAGAGGAGGAGCGTTAGAGAAGGGGGGGTAAGATGGAGAAGAGGAGGAGATTTAGAGAAGAGGAGGAGAGATGGAGAAGAGGAGGAGAGATGGAGTAGGGTAGGGGAGATGGAGAAGAGGATGGGAGATGGAGAAGAGGAGGAGAGATGGAGAAGAGGATGGGAGATGGAGAAGAGGATGGGAGATGGAGAAGAGGATGGGAGATGGAGAAGAGGATGGGAGATGGAGAAGAGGAGGAGAGATGCAGAAGGGGAGGAGAGATGGAGAAGGGGAGGAGAGATGGAGAAGGGGAGGAGAGATGGAGAAGGGGAGGAGAGATGAAGAAGAGAAGGAGAGGAGGTATGGAGAAGAGAAGGAGAGGAGGTATGGAGAAGGGGAGGAGAAATGGAGAGTTGGAGAAGAGGAGGAGAGTTGGAGAAGAGGAGGAGAGTTGGAGAAGAGAAGAGAAAAAAGATGAAGGAATAAAGGGCGGCACAGTGGTGTAGTGGTTAGCACTCTCACCTAGCAGTAAGAAGGGTCGCTGGTTCAAATCCCAACCACCGACACTACCTGCCTGGAGTTTGCATGTTCTCCCTGTGCCTGCGTGGGTTTCCTCCGGGTACTCCGGTTTCCTCCCACACTCCAAAGACATGCAGGTAGGTTAATTGGCTTCTGTCCAAAATTGGCCCCTAGTATATGAATGGGGACCTTGGATTGTGGCTCCTTGAGGGTAGGGGCCAATGTGAGTGTGCAATGTACAGGGATAGGGACAATTGTAGACACTCACTCAGGTTGAACTGGATGGACTGGTGTCTTTATTCAACCTTACTAAATATGAAACTATGAGACTATAAGAAAGAAAACCAATCAGGTGGAAAGTATTGATGTCACCCATCATATCGGCTGCCAATCACCTTACAGCACAGCAGAAATCAGAGACCTGATTGGTGTGAGTTTCTTTGGAAGTATATTGATAAACCAAACAAAATCAAAAAGTTCTGCACATCGTTTTTTAAGCTGAAGCTGTGTATTGTCTGTCTGATAACCAACAGGCCCGTTCTTTCCTGAGAAGAGGTCCCTCGGAGATGAGCAGACAGGTGGAGGTGGATCGGAGCGTACATTCGGAGAGTCTGTCTGATAATATCAGGAATTGGGAGCCGCCATTCACACGCAGAGGAACGGCCCTCGGCGATAAGCGGCAGAAGTTATGACCTTTTCGCCCTGACTCACATTGAAACGTTTTGGCCTGCGATTTGATGTGTCAAATTGCATGCCCAATCGGCGGTTTTAGCCGGCAATGGCACCGTTCCGAAGCTGACTTTGCAGCGCTGCGCCGATTCCCAAAAGTCATTTTTGTACTACTTTTGGCGACTTCGGGGTGCGATTTCAATAGACATCTGTGTAGGGATCCGCCCATATGTCCCGGAAATTGCCCCCAAAGTCGGGACTGACACACGGGAATGAAATGGTGTTTGAATCCCGCATATCCGTGTGAACCTCGGCTTCTTCCGAGACTTCCCAGAAACATCTCGGATTCTTATTCCAGATATGGCAAAGTAGAAGCAGATTAGACTCAGTCCTGTCTGGTTTTGGAATATTTCTCAGGAGGTCCATCTCACCATCACTGAGTATTCATATAAAAATATGGATAAACATTTCATCTAAATTCATGATAAATCCGTCATCTTCCTCAAATCCACTCTGTGATCTGCCGCCATTCACCTTTCCCATACATGGAGCTCCTATGAGTAGATGTCCTCTCCGGTGTTCAGTGAGGTGTACCTCGCCCCTCCTCTGTACCCAGTCACCTCGCCCCTCCTCTGTACCCAGTCACCTCGCCCCTCCTCTGTACCCAGTCACCTCGCCCCTCCTCTGTACCCAGTCACCTCGCCCCTCCTCTGTACCCAGTCACCTCGCCCCTCCTCTGTACCCAGTCACCTCGCCCCTCCTCTGTACCCAGTCACCTCGCCCCTCCTCTGTACCCAGTCACCTCGCCCCTCCTCTGTACCCAGTCACCTCGCCCCTCCTCTGTACCCAGTCACCTCGCCCCTCCTCTGTACCCAGTCACCTCGCCCCTCCTCTGTACCCAGTCACCTCGCCCCTCCTCTGTATCCAGTCCCCTCGCCCCTCCTCTGTATCCAGTCCCCTCGCCCCTCCTCTGTATCCAGTCCCCTCGCCCCTCCTCTGTACCCAGTCCCATCGCCCCTCCTCTGTACCCAGTCACCTCGCCCCTCCTCTGTACCCAGTCCCATCGCCCCTCCCTCTGTATCCAGTCCCCTCGCCCCTCCTCTGTACCCAGTCCCATCGCCCCTCCTCTGTACCCAGTCCCATCGCCCTCCTCTGTACCCAGTCACCTCGCCCCTCCTCTGTACCCAGTCCCATCGCCCCTCCTCTGTACCCAGTCCCATCGCCCCTCCTCTGTATCCAGTCCCCTCGCCCCTCCTCTGTATCCAGTCCCATCGCCCCTCCTCTGTACCCAGTCCCATCGCCCCTCCTCTGTACCCAGTCACCTCGCCCCTCCTCTGTACCCAGTCACCTCGCCCCCCCTCTGTATCCAGTCCCCTCGCCCCTCCTCTGTATCCAGTCCCCTCGCCCCTCCTCTGTACCCAGTCCCATCGCCCCTCCTCTGTACCCAGTCACCTCGCCCCTCCTCTGTACCCAGTCCCATCGCCCATCCTCTGTACCCAGTCACCTCGCCCCTCCTCTGTACCCAGTCACCTCGCCCCTCCTCTGTACCCAGTCACCTCGCCCCTCCTCTGTACCCAGTCACCTCGCCCCTCCTCTGTACCCAGTCCCATCGCCCCTCCTCTGTACCCGTCACCGCGCCCCTCCTCTGTACCCAGTCACCTCGCCCCTCCTCTGTACCCAGTCACCTCGCCCCTCCTCTGTACCCAGTCACCTCGCCCCTCCTCTGTACCCAGTCACCTCGCCCTCCTCTGTACCCAGTCACCTCGCCCCCTCTCTGGACCCAGTCACCTCGCCCCTCCTCTGTACCCAGTCACCGTGCCCCTCCTCTGTACCCAGTCACCTCGCTCCCCTCCTCTGTACCCAGTCACATCGCCCCTCCTCTGTACCCAGTCACCTCGCCCCTCCTCTGTACCCAGTCACCTCGCCCCTCCTCTGTACCCAGTCACCTCGCCCCTCCTCTGTACCCAGTCACCTCGCCCCTCCTCTGTACCCAGTCACCGCGACCCTCCTCTGTACCCAGACACCTCGCCCCTCCTCTGTACCCAGTCACCTCGCCCCTCCTCTGTACCCATTCCCATCGCCCCTCCTCTGTACCCAGTCCCATCGCCCCTCCTCTGTATCCAGTCCCATCGCCCCTCCTCTGTACCCAGTCCCATCGCCCCTCCTCTGTACCCAGTCCCATCGCCCCTCCTCTGTATCCAGTCCCATCGCCCCTCCTCTGTACCCAGTCACATCGCCCTCCTCTGTACCCAGTCCCCTCCGCCCTCCTCTGTACCCAGTCACCTCGCCCCTCCTCTGTACCCAGTCACCTCGCCCCTCCTCTGTACCCAGTCACCTCCGCCCTCCTCTGTACCCAGTCACCTCGCCCCTCCTCTGTACCCAGTCACCTCGCCCCTCCTCTGTACCCAGTCACCTCGCCCCTCCTCTGTACCCAGTCACCTCGCCCTCCCTCTGTACCCAGTCACCTCGCCCCTCCTCTGTACCCAGTCACCTCGCCCCTCCTCTGTACCCAGTCACCTCGCCCTCCTCTGTATCCAGTCCCCTCGCCCCTCCTCTGTATCCAGTCCCCTCGCCCCTCCTCTGTACCCAGTCCCATCGCCCCTCCTCTGTACCCAGTCACCTCGCCCCCTCCTCTGTACCCAGTCCCATCTCCCCTCCTCTGTACCCAGTCACCTCGCCCCTCCTCTGTACCCACTGTACCCAGTCACCTCGCCCCTCCTCTGTACCCAGTCACCTCGCCCCTCCTCTGTACCCAGTCCCATCGCCCCTCCTCTGTACCCAGTCACCGCGCCCCTCCTCTGTACCCAGTCACCTCGCCCCTCCTCTGTACCCAGTCACCTCGCCCCTCCTCTGTACCCAGTCACCGCCCCTCCTCTGTACCCAGTCACTCGCCCCTCCTCTGTACCCAGTCACCTCGCCCTCCTCTGTACCCAGTCACCTCGCCCCTCCTCTGTACCCAGTCACCGTGCCCCTCCTCTGTACCCCAGTCACCTCGCCCCTCCTCTGTACCCAGTCACATCGCCCTCCTCTGTACCCAGTCACCTCGCCCCTCTCTGTACCCAGTCACCTCGCCCCTCCTCTGTACCCAGTCACCTCGCCCCTCCTCTGTACCCAGTCACCTCGCCCCTCCCTCTGTACCCAGTCACCGCGACCCTCCTCTGTACCCAGTCACCTCGCCCCTCCTCTGTACCCAGTCACCTCGCCCTCCTCTGTACCCATTCCCATCGCCCCTCCTCTGTACCCCAGTCCCATCGCCCCCTCCTCTGTATCCAGTCCCATCGCCCCTCCTCTGTACCCAGTCCCATCGCCCCTCCTCTGTACCCAGTCCCATCGCCCCTCCTCTGTATCCAGTCCCATCGCCCCTCCTCTGTACCCAGTCACATCCGCCCCTCCTCTGTACCCAGTCCCATCGCCCCTCCTCTGTACCCAGTCACCTCGCCCCTCCTCTGTACCCAGTCACCTCGCCCCTCCTCTGTACCCAGTCCATCGCCCCTCCTCTGTATCCCAGTCACATCGCCCTCCTCTGTACCCAGTCACCTCGCCCCTCCTCTGTACCCAGTCACATCGCCCCTCCTCTGTACCCTGTCACCTCACCCCTCCTCTGTACCAAGTCACATCGCCCCTCCTCTGTACCCAGTCACCTCCGCCCCTCCTCTGTACCCAGTCACCTCGCCCCTCCTCTGTACCCAGTCCCATCGCACCTCCTCTGTACCCAGTCATCTCGCACCCTCCTCTGTACCCAGTCACCTCGCCCCTCCTCTGTACCCAGTCACCTCGCCCCTCCTCTGTACCCGGTCACATCGCCCTCCTCTGTACCCAGTCACCTCGCCCCTCCTCTGTACCCAGTCACCTCGCCCCTCCTCTGTACCCAGTCCCATCGCCCTCCTCTGTACCCAGTCCCATCGCCCCTCCTCTGTACCCGGTCACCTCCCCCCCCTCTGTACCCGGTCACATCGCCCCTCCTCTGTACCCAGTCACCTCGCCCCTCCTCTGTACCCAGTCCCATCGCCCCTCCTCTGTACCCAGTCACCTCGCCCTCCTCAGTGTCCTCACTCCTCTCTGGCCAATCTCTCTGGCCTCCACTCAGTGACTTCCACCCCTCTCTGCCAATCCCTCCACTCGGTGTCCTCCACCCCTCTCTGCCAATCCCTCCACTGGCCTCCATTCAGTGTCCTCCATCCCTCTATTGGCCTCCACTCACCCAATAAATTAAATTCAAAATACTAACAATAATTTACAAAGCCATCCACAGCTCAGCCCCCAGCTCCATCACCAACCTAGTCCCAAAATAACAACCACATTGTTCTCTTTGTTCTTCCTCCCATGCTCGCCTTCAGGACTTCTCCAGAGCCTCTCTCATCCTCTGGAACTCCCTACCCAAATCTGTCTATCTCCAACTCGATCCACTTTTAGGCGATCCCTAAAAATCCTCCTCTTCAGAGAGGCCTACTCTACCCCCACCTAACAACTGTACTTTTATTTTCTCCATCAGCCCATCCTCCACAGTTATTACCTTTTGTATCACTTGACCCTCCCTCCTAGATTGTAAGCTCTAATGACCAGGGCCCTCTGGTTCCTCCTGTATTGAATTGTATTGTATGTCTACTGTCTGCCCTCATGTTGTAAAGCGCTGCGCAAACTGTTGGCGCCATATAATTCCTGTATAATAATAATAATGATGAAGCCCGACACTGACATATTATTTAGCATGCATGGTCCTGACATGGAACATACATCTCATGCTGGTTGTCTGCTTCATCTCTATCACACATAAGGGCGCGGTAAGCTCCGCCTCCTGAGGTGTAATATAAAATGTCAAACGCTCTTCTGTTGAATGAGAAGTTTCTGTTTCTTGAAATTCTCTGAAGAAAAGATCATATTTTCTGCTGCAAGTCACTGGAGCCGTTCCTCTCAGTGTGAAGGGCAGCTTCCGATTCCTGCTATTAGCAGACAGACTCTCCAAAAATACAGAGAGACGCAGAGGTCAGAGAGCGTGCGGAGGCCAGAGAAACGCGTAGACCAGGGAGACTTGGAGGTCAGAGAGACCGCAGAGATCAGATAGACCGTGGAGGTCAGAGAGAAGCGGAGGTCAGAGAGAAGCGGAGGTCAGAGAGATGCAGAAGTCAGAGAGACACGGAGACCAAAGAGAAGCGTAGGCCTGAGAGACGTGGAAGTCAGAAAGACGCGGAGGTGAGGGAGACGCGGAGGTGAAGGAGACGCGGAGGTGAAGGAGACGCAGAGGTCAGGGAGACACGGAGGTGAGAGAGAGCGCGGAGGTCAGAGAGAAGCGTAAGTCAGGGAGACGTGGAGGTCAGAGAGCATGAATCACTGCGGAGGTCATAGATGCAGAGGTCAGAGAGACACGGAGGTCAGAGAGACACGGAGGTCAGAGAGCGCCGATCACTGCAAAGGTCAGAGAGATGCTGAGGTCAGAAAGTGAGGAGGTCAGAGAGACATGAAAATCAGGGAGACGTGGAGGTGAGGGAGATGTGGAAGGTCAGAGAGCACAGATCACAGCGGAGGTCAGAGAGACGTGGAGGTCAGAGAGACGTGGAGGCCAGAGAGACGTGGAGGCCAGAGAGACGTGGAGGCCAGAGAGACGTGGAGGCCAGAGAGACGTGGAGGCCAGAGAGACGTGGAGGCCAGAGAGACATGGAAGTCAGAGAGACGCGGAGGTGAGAGACACGTGTAGGTCAGAGACACGTGTAGGTCAGAGACACGTAGAGGTGAGAGACACGTAGAGGTGAGAGACACGTGGAGGTGAGAGACACGTGGAGGTGAGAGACACGGAGGTGAGAGACACGGAGGTGAGAGACACGTAGAGGTGAGAGACACGTGGAGGTGAGAGACACGGAGGTGAGAGACACGTGGAGGTGAGAGACACGTGGAGGTGAGAGACACGTGGAGGTGAGAGACACGTGTAGGTCAGAGAGACGCAGAGGTTAAGGAGACGCGGAGGGGAGAGAGACGCAGAGGTCAGGGGGACACGGAGGTGAGAGAGAGTGCGGAGGTCAGAGAGAAGCAGAAGTCAGGGAGACGTGGAGGTCAGAGAGCAAGAATCACTGCGGAGGTCATAGATGCAGAGGTCAGAGAGACACGGAGGTCAGAGAGCGCCGATCACTGCAAAGGTCATAGAGATGCTGAGGTCAGAAAGTGAGGAGGTCAGAGAGACAGGAAAATCAGGGAGACGTGGAGGTGAGGGAGATGTGGAAGGTCAGAGAGCACAGATCACAGCGGAGGTCAGAGAGACGTGGAGGTCAGAGAGACGTGGAGGTCAGAGAGACGTGGAGGCCAGAGAGACGTGGAGGCCAGAGAGACGTGGAGGCCAGAGAGACGTGGAGGCCAGAGAGACGTGGAGGCCAGAGAGACGTGGAGGCCAGAGAGACATGGAAGTCAGAGAGACGCGGAGGTGAGAGACACGTGTAGGTCAGAGACACGTGTAGGTCAGAGACACGTAGAGGTGAGAGACACGTGGAGGTGAGAGACACGTGGAGGTGAGAGACACGTGGAGGTGAGAGACACGGAGGTGAGAGACACGGAGGTGAGAGACACGTAGAGGTGAGAGACACGTGGAGGTGAGAGACACGGAGGTGAGAGACACGTGGAGGTGAGAGACACGTGTAGGTCAGAGAGACGCAGAGGTTAAGGAGACGCGGAGGGGAGAGAGACGCAGAGGTCAGGGGGACACGGAGGTGAGAGAGAGTGCGGAGGTCAGAGAGAAGCAGAAGTCAGGGAGACCTGGAGGTCAGAGAGCAAGAATCACTGCGGAGGTCATAGATGCAGAGGTCAGAGAGACACGGAGGTCAGAGAGCGCCGATCACTGCAAAGGTCATAGAGATGCTGAGGTCAGAAAGTGAGGAGGTCAGAGAGACAGGAAAATCAGGGAGACGTAGAGGTGAGGGAGATGTAGAAGGTCAGAGAGCACAGATCACAGCGGAGGTTAGAGAGCACGTAGATCAGAGAGACACGGAGACCAAAGAGAGGCGGAGGCCAGAGAGACGCAGAAGTCAGAGAGACGTGGAGGTCAGAGAGACGTGGAGGCCAGAGAGACACGGAGGCCAGAGAGACACGGAGGCCAGAGAGACACGGAGGCCAGAGAGACGCAGAAGTCAGAGAGACGCGGAGGTGAGAGACACGTGTAGGTCAGAGAGAAGCAGAGGTTAAGGAGACACGGAGGGGAGAGAGAGTGCGGAGGTCAGTGTCTTCATACATATGTGGAGGTGTGAGCGCTTCAACTTTTTTTTTCATTTGTCCCTTTTAAATGTTTAAACCCTTTTTAAAATAATGTTTTGCTATTACATAGGTGACCAGTCCTGAACAAGGGAGAAGGGAAAGAAAGTGCCCAGACTATGCCAGCTTGGCGCTTTCTTTCCCTTCCCTCTTGCATTATAGAGAGTGAACTCCCAGCCCGTCCTCAGTGTCTTCTTATCATTTACTTTTATTCCTAAACCTCTGAGAATATGGAGTTTTTTTCTTGTTTTTTTTTTTTTTTTTTTAATCACCAGTTTTATTACACTTTATGACCATGGGATTGGCACAGAGATCGTGCTGTACTGTATTGTGTTTTGTGACCAGTCTTGCACATACTGTCATACCCTCCACACTCCTCTCCTGTACACAATGCCCACTGTCATACCCTCCACACTCCTCTCCTGTACATACTGCCCACTGTCATACCCTCCACACACCTCTCCTGTACATACTGCCCACCTTCATACCCTCCACACTCCTCTCTTGTACACAATGCCCACTGTCATACCCTCCACACTCCTCTCCTGTACATACTGCTCACTGTCATACCCTCCACACTCCTCTCCTGTACATACTGCCCACTGTCATACCCTCCACACTCCTCTCCTGTACATACTGCCCACTGTCATACCCTCCACACTCCTCTCCTGTACATACTGCTCACTGTCATACCCTCCACACTCCTCTCCTGTAGATACTGCTCACTGTCATACCCCCCCCCCCCCCCCCCACACTCCTCTCTTGCAGATGGTACTTTTTTCTTCTTCTTCTTTCTACTTTTTTCTTCTTCACAACATAATTATAGCCATGGTTTCTATGGTTTCTATTCTCTGGTCGCAGTTCTTGGATAAAGCGCTCGCTCGGTATGGGCTGTAATGTTCCCGCACCTTTGATCATCGATACAATGAATTAGCAGTTTTGGAAGAACAGTTTGTTGAGCGTTGTGTTCTGTCTTTGTCCAGCAGGTGGCGCCTGAGATCCGCCGTGGAAATGGCTTTGCAGTTATTTGCAGATGATGTCGCCGGGCGCTCTGCAGAGAACAGGCTGCGGTGCAAAGTCCACTTAATTCTGAATAATTACATTTGAATGTTTTATTACTGTCATTATTAGCGACTGCAGATCTTATTTGTTAGTGTCAGGGAGGAAATCCTTGCTGAGAAGAAGAAACAAAAGACATATCAGTCCAGCACTGGCTTCTTGTAATGGAAGGATTTCATGGGTCAGATCATCCTGCACCGTATTCTTCTGACACTTCAAGTGGATCCTAATCGAGTCCGAACAGCCTGGCCTACATTGGAACGTGGCCCCCAGAAAGGATGATGACAACACTGTCCTATGACACAGGAACTAATGCCATGGAGATGGCACCTAAAAGCCAAAGTCCAATGAAAATGTCCAATGTCAGTCCCTTGTATGATGGTTGCAGCTCCCTTGAAGTGGTTTTAAAGCCTAAACATTGTTTAGAGCCAAGGCTGGTGCAAGGATTTTTGACACCTTAGGCGAAACCTAGTTTTACCTCCCCCATGGGCTCCACCCGACTCCACTCCCTTTGCCCTGCCCATGTATACCCCACCTTTTTAATGAAGCGCCCATCAAATGCAGCCTCACCAGAGCCCATCAATGCAGACTCACCAGCACCCATCATTGCAGCCTACCAGCGCCCATCAAATCAGCCTCACCAGCGCCCATCAAATCAGCATCACCAGGGCCCATCAATTCAGCATCACCAGGGCCCATCAATGCAGCCTCACCAGCGCCCATCAATGCAGCCTCACCAGCGCCCATCAATGCAGCCTCACCAGCGCCCATCAATGCAGCCTCACCAGCGCCCATCAATCCAGCCTCACCAGCGCCCATTAATACAGCCTCATCAGCGTCCATCAATGCAGCCTACCTGTGCCCATCAATACGGTCTCACCAGCGCCCATCAGTGCAGCCTCACCAGTGCCCATTAATGCAGCCTCACCAGCGCCCATCAATGCAGCCTACCCATGCCCATCAATACAGCCTCACCAGCGCCCATCAATACAGCCTACCCGTGCCTATCAATATAGCCTCACCAGCGCCCATCAATGCAGCCTCACCAGCGCCCATCAATGCAGCCTCACCAGCGCCCATCAATCCAGCCTCACCAGCGCCCATTAATACAGCCTCATCAGCGTCCATCAATGCAGCCTACCTGTGCCCATCAATACGGCCTCACCAGCGCCCATCAGTGCAGCCTCACCAGTGCCCATTAATGCAGCCTCACCAGCGCCCATCAATGCAGCCTACCCATGCCCATCAATACAGCCTCACCAGCGCCCATCAATACAGCCTACCCGTGCCTATCAATATAGCCTCACCAGCGCCCATCAATACAGCCTCACCAGCACCCATCAATGCAGCCTACCAGTGCCCATTAATACAGCCTCACCAGCGCCCATCAATGCAGCCTACCCGTGCCCATCAATGCAGCCTCACCAGTGCCCATCAGTGCAGCCTCACCAGTGCCCATCAATGCAGCCTCACTAGCGCCCATCAATTCAGCCTCACCAGCGCCCATCAATGCAGCCTCACCAGCGCCCATCAGTGCAGCCTCGCCAGCGCCCATCAGTGCAGCCTCACCAGCGCCCATCAATGCTGCCTCACCAGCGCCCATCAATGCTGCCTCACCAGCGCCCATCAATGCTACCTTACCAGCGCCCATCAATGCTGCCTTACCAGCGCCCATCAATGCAGCCTACCCGTGCCCATCAATGCAGCCTCACCAGCACCCATTAATACAGCCTCACCAGCACCCATTAATGCAGCCTCACCAGCGCCCATCAATGCAGCCTACCCATGCCCATCAATACAGCCTCACCAGCGCCCATCAATACAGCCTACCCGTGCC
Source organism: Lithobates pipiens (assembly GCF_037356315.1). Taxonomy (NCBI): domain Eukaryota; kingdom Metazoa; phylum Chordata; class Amphibia; order Anura; family Ranidae; genus Lithobates; species Lithobates pipiens. The sequence continues at coordinate 3,260,646 of NW_027507764.1, forward strand.
TATCAATATAGCCTCACCAGCGCCCATCAATACAGCCTCACCAGCACCCATCAATGCAGCCTACTGCCCCGTACACACGAGCGGACTTAAGTCCGACAGACTTCCAAAGGAGTTCCGTCGGAGTTCTGCTGGAATTCCGACGGAGTTCTGACAGACTTTTCGGCCGAACGGACTTGGCCACACACAATCACACTAAACTCCGACGGATTCGAACGTGATGACGTACGACTGGACTCGAATAAGGAAGTTCATAGCCAGTAGCCAATAGCTGCCCTCGCGTCGGTTTTAGTCCGTCGGAGTAGCATACACACGAGCGGAGTTTTCGAAGGGGACCGGGTCCGGCGGAGTTCCGTCGGGAAAATTTGAAGCATGCTTCATTTCTAAAGTCCGTCAGACTTTGGCGAATCAAAAGTCCGTTGCAGCCCACACACGATCGGATAGTCTGACGGACTCGGTCCTTCGGACTTTGGATGTTGAAAAGTCCGCTCGTGTGTACGGGGCATACCAGTGCCCATTAATACAGCCTCACCAGCGCCCATCAATGCAGCCTACCAGTGCCCATTAATACAGCCTCACCAGCGCCCATCAATGCAGCCTACCAGCACCCAGTTGCTCTGTCTGAGTTAATAGATGCAACAGCAGGACTCTGGGGCGAGCACTCACGGTTGCCCCATTTGAAGCGGCCTCCCATGCGGGGGGCACTAGACAGAGAGGAGGGGCCAGTATCGCCGTCGAGGACCCTGAGAAAAGGAGGTTTGGGGTCGGTCTGTGTGATTCCATTTTTGTATAGCGGGTAAGTACAGACATGTTTGTAATTTTATATATATATAGCTTTACAATTGCTTTAAACTCATAGTGTGGGAGAGACCCTGTGCATCCAAATACTGCAAGCACAGAAAAAAAACAAAGGGTGCGTCCGTTAAGTGTAGATTTATTGAAAAAACGAAGAAAAAAAAAACCCCAAATGCTCTCACGTGATAAAATTAGAATAAGCCTGTCATCCTAATGTGGGGGGGGGGGTCACTGCTGGGCAATCCCAAGAGATAGTCCAGAATTCGTCAGTGAAGGAGACAGATGTTGTGAAGTAATGGAACCAGGAACCAGATAAAGACCAAATGCAGAGCTCGCCGGGGAAGTGACTGGGGTGAGGTTAGACATATAGGCACGGTTATGCATTTCAGGGCCATTCACTGCCCCTTTCTTTGATGAACTTGTTGGACATCTCAAAACCATGATGATTACCACAGAGTAGCCCCCCCCCCGCCATGGCCTTTAATATGGAGTTTCCCCTCCTACCTTTGGGGCTAAAATATCCTGGAGGGTGTCTGTAAGAATTTGTGCCCATTTGTGAGATCAGGTGCTGATGTTGGTTGAGAAGACCTGGCTCATTCCAATTCATCAACACAAAGGTGTTCAGTAAGGTTGAGGTCAGGGCTCTGTGCAGGGGACACTCAAGTTCCTCCACACCAAGCTGGTCACCTCATGTCTCCATGGAGCTGGCTTTGTACACGGGGGGTGGGCACAGTCATGCTGGAACAGAAAAGGGTCTTCACCAAGCTGTTACCACAAGGTTGGAAGATCACAATTGTCTACATCAGCCATTCTCAACCTTTTCAACACTGAGGAACCCTTGAAATAATTCTTCAGTCTCGGGGGGAACCCTCTGCTAACAATTAAAAATCTATAACTCATAATACATTAGTGTGATGGTCAGTGGGAAGAATGCTCCGTACACTTGTGGTCATTGGGAAGAGTTAAACCCTGACAGATAGCTAAAAAGATCAATGGTGTCAGTGGGAACTTATCTGAGAGGCAGGAATTGACTATTGCTCAAGGAACCTCTAGCAACTTCTGAAGGAACCCTACGGTTCCATGGAACCCTGGTTGAGAAACCCTGGTCTACAAATGTCTTTGTATGTTTGTATATCAACAGGACAACCCAGATACTGATGATGGATGAGAAGATCTGGCTCACAATTGGTGTTTCAGTTCATCCGAAAGGTGTGCAGTAGGGTTGAGGTCATGGCTATGTACAGGACATTCGAGTTCCTCCACACCAAACTGGTCACACCATGTCTATATGGAGCTGGCTTTGTACACGGGGAGGGGGGCACAGTCATGCTGGAACAGTAAAGGGTCTTCACCAAACCGTTACCCCAAGGTTGGAAGAGCACAATTGTCTATAACAGGCTTTCTCAACCTTTTCAACACTGAGGAACCCTTGAAATAATTCTTCAGACTCGGGGGGAACCCCCTGCTAAAAATGAAAAATCTACAACTCATGATACATTAGTGTGATGGTCAGTGGGAAGAATGCTCCGTACACTTGTGGTCATTGGGAAGAGTTAAACCCTTATGCCGCATACACACGACCAGACTTTTTGACAGCAAAGGTCCGACAGAACAGGTCCATTGGACAATTCGATCGTGTGTGTGTGGGCTCCATCGGACCTTTGCTTGCCAAAAATCCGGCGGACTTTAGAAATAGAACATGTTTTAAATTTTTCCACCGGAACTCTGCCAGACCGAGAAATCCATTCGTGTGTGTGCTAGTCCGACGGACAAAAACCGACGCTAGGGCAGCTATTGGCTACTGGCTATGAACTTCCTTATTCTAGTCCGGTCGTACGTCATCACGTTCGAATCCGTCCGACTTTGGTGTGATTGTGTGTGGCCAAGTCCGTTCATTCGGAAAAAGTCTGTCGGAAAGACCGTCGGACCTAGTCCCTCTAAAAGTCCGGTCGTGTGTACGTGGCATAAGAGATAGCTAAAAAGATCAATGGTGTCAGTGGGAACTTATCTGAGAGGCAGAAACTGACTATTGCTCAAGGAACCTCTAGCAACTTCTGAAGGAACCCTACGGTTCCATGGAACCCTGGTTGAGAAACCCTGGTCTACAAATGTCTTTTTATGTTTGTATATCAACAGGACAACCCAGGTACTGATGTTGGATGAGAAGATCTGGCTCACAATCTGTGTTCCGATTCATCCCAAAGGTGTGCAGTAGGGTTGAGGTCATGGCTATGTACAGGACACTCAAGTTCCTCCACACCAAACTGGTCACACCATGTCTATATGGAGCTGGCTTTGTACACGGGGAGGGGGGCACAGTCATGCTGGAACAGTAAAGGGTCTTCACCAAACTGTTACCACAAGGTTGGAAGAGCACAATTGTCTACATCAGCCTTTCTCAACCTTTTCAACACTGAGGAACCCTTGAAATAATTCTTCAGACTCGGGGAACCCCCTGCTAAAAATAAAAAATCTACAACTCATGATACATTAGTGTGATGGTCGGTGGGAAGAATGCTCCGTACACTTGTGGTCATTGGGAAGAGTTAAACCCTTACAGATAGCTAAAAAGATCAATAGTGTCAGTGGGAACTTATCTGAGAGGCAGGAATTGACTATTGCTCAAGGAACCTCTAGCAACTTCTGAAGGAACCCTACGGTTCCATGGAACCCTGGTTGAGAAACCCTGGTCTACAAATGTCTTTGTATGTTTGTATATCTACAGGACAACCCAGATATTGATGATGGATGAGAAGATCTGGCTCACAATCTGTGTTCCGATTCATCCCAAAGGTGTTCAGTAGGGTTGAGGTCAGGGCTCTGTACAGGACACTCGAGTTCCTCCACACCAAACTGGTCACACCATGTCTATATGGAGCTGGCTTTGTACACGGGGGGGGTGGGCACAGTCATGCTAGAACAGTAAAGCGTCTTCACCAAACCGTTACCCCAAGGTTGGAAAAGCACAATTGTCTACAATGTCTTGGTATGATGGAATGTTACCAGGACCCGTCACTGGAGATACCCAAACTCCATGATTGGGTGAAGGGATCTACATATTTGGGCCATATTGTGTATCGTCTCAAATCTATTTTCTGGATTAAAGGATAGATTCAAAGATTCATTTAGACCTTCATTTCAAATGAGAAGGTCAGGCCACCGATAGATCGTTGGTTTTTGAAGCTTCTCTTGACCTAAAGTCAAGAAACTTGAGCTTGACAGAGTCCAATATGTCTTGGGCTCATTATGACTTTGAAGAAAATCTCCCTCGTAGCAATTAGCTGTTGAAGAGGTTTAGGAGGGCTGATGGAGAGATGGGAGATGATGTAGAATTGGTCGGAGAAATAATCATTTATACTCGAGGATGCCGCTGGAGAGCACTTAGCGATGTTCTCTGTTTCTTCATTTCATGGCGGCTTCTCATGTTCAGACCTGTAGATATAAACACACCGGCTCCTCGAAGCCACACATACCTACAGCCAGCTTTGTACGCTCTCCGGCCAAAAAAAGGTTTACCTTCCTGTGCTATACTAAGACCCCTTTCACACCACACCGCCCATAGCGTGGGAACGGTAAAACAACGCTATTTTTAGGTGCGTTTTACCGCCGGATTGCGGCGCATTTCGGCCGCTAGCGGAGCGCTTTTACCCCCCGCTAGCGGCCGAGAAAGGGTTAAAACTGCCGGCGATACGCCGCAATAGCAGCGTTTTGCCGGCGGTATTACAGCGCTGCCCCATTGATTTCAATGGGGAGCAGCGGTGGAGGAGCGGTAAACACACACCGCTCCAAAGAAGCTGCTGGCGGGACTTTTCCCTGACGTCCTGCCAGCGCACCGCGAGGGCTTTCACACTACACATAATGGTGCAGCTTCTTTAGACCCCTTTCACACTGGGGCGTTTTTCGGGCGTTTTTCAGGTGCTTTAGCGTTAAAAAAAAGCGCCTGTAAAGCGCTTGAAAGAAGCCGCAACTGCAATCCCAATGTAAAAGCCCCGAGTGCTTTCACACTGAGATCCCTTTCACACTGGAGCGTTTTTCAGGCGCTTTAGCGTTAAAAAAGGCGCCTGAAAGAAGCTGCAACTGCAATCCCAATGTAAAAGCCCCGAGTGCTTTCACACTGAGATCCCTTTCACACTGGAGCGTTTTTCAGGCGCTTTAGCGTTAAAAAAGGCGCCTGAAAGAAGCTGCAACTGCAATCCCAATGTAAAAGCCAGAGTGCTTTCACACTGAGGCGCTGCGCCTGCAGGGCGTCAAAAAAAGTCCTGCAAGCAGCTTCTTTGCAGCGCTTTTGGAGCGGTGAATACAACGCTCCTAAAGCGCCCCCTCCCATTGAAATCAATGGGAAGCGCCTGTAAAAGGCCTGAAAAACGCTTTTGGCAGCAGCGTTTTGTGGGCGCTTTTAACCCTTTATTTGGCCACTAGGCGGTGGGTTAAAAGCGCCCCAATAGCGCTCAAAAAACACTGGTAAAGCGCTGCTAGTTTAAGCGGCGCATTACGAGCGTTTTTCGGGCGCTGACATTGTGAAAGGGCTCTTAAAGCACTCGGGGCTTTCACATTGGGGCTGCAGATGAGGCTTCTTTCAAGCGCTTTACCGGCGCTTTTTTTTTAACGCTAAAACGCCTGAAAAACGCCCCAGTGTGAAAGGGGGTCAGTGTGGAGAAACAGCAAGGGGGGGGGGGGTGTTTAGTCATTTTTCTGGATCTAACACATTCTAACGGGTCTGAACAAAGACCTACAAGAGTACGAAGCACAATTCGCAAAGTGTCAGCACAAGGCTACGGCTCTGTAAGGATCGGTTCCCTCTGCTGCGACCCCCAAAAGTCATGCGACCTGCATGCCACTGCCTTGTGCCTTTTGTGATTTAACATTGCAGTCTATGGCGCTCATGTCGCACCAAAGCTGCATAAAAGTAGTGCCGGAAATTTTTCCTCTTTTTTTTTTTGTCGCTGAGACTTGAGTCGCATATATAAAAACAGCACCCATTGTAAGGAATGTGTTTTGACCTTTCATACAACTAGTGGTGCACCGAAATGAAAATTCCAGTGCTGAAACCGAAAATTCAGGATGCACTTGGCTGAAAAAAACTAAATACACCGTTTAAAATAAATAAATAAAATAATACATTTAATTAAATGTGGCTGGTGTTTTTTTGCATTAAAGTCAATAGGATGCGATTTTGCATTGAAGTCAAAAAGACATTATTTTGCTTTGAAGTCAATAGGGGGGCGTTTTTGCATTGAAGTCAGTAGGACTCGATTTTTGCATTGAGATCAATGGGTAGAAATGTTGCATTAAAGTCAGTGGGATACGATTTTGCATTGAAGTCAGTGAGACGCCATTTTGCATTGAGAGCAAGGGGCAAAATTTTGCATTGAAGTCAACAGGGAGGCGTTTTTTTGCATTGAAGTCAATGGAACGTGAGTTTGCATTGAAGTCAATAAGACATTATTTTGCATTGCAAGTCAATAGGGGGCGTTTTTGCATTGCAGTCAGTGGGACACGATTTTGCATTGAGATCAATGGGACGAAACTTTGCATTGAAGGCAATAGGGGGTGCTTTTGCATTGAAGTCAAAAGAACAAGAGTTTGCATTGTAGCCAATGTGACGTGATTTTGCATTGAAGTCAATAGAGGGCGTTTTTTTTTTTTGGATTGAAGTCAGTGGGATGCGATTTTTGCATTAAGGTCAATGGGTCGTGATTTTCCATTGAAGTCAATGCGATTTTACATTGAATTTAGAAGAGGGTGTTTGCATGGAAGTCAGTGGGATGTGATTTTGCATTGAATTTAGAAAAAGGGGGAGGGGGTTGAAGTCAGTGGGTTGCAATTTAAAGGGGTTGTAAACCCTCCCATTTTTTCACCTTAATGCATTATATTCTAAGACAAAAAAACCTTAGTGTTGCAACTCCCCCCCCCCCCCCCCCCGAGCGCCCCTTTTACTTACCTAAACCAGATCGCTCCAGCGATGGGGACGAGCACAGCAGCTCCAGCCTCTATCTGGGGTCCTCATTGGATAGATTGATAGCAGCAGGCGCCATTGGCTCCAGCTGCTGTCAATCAAATCCAGTGAAATGTGGGGGGGGGGGGGGGGCTGAGTCCTGCTATCTGTGGCAATGGATGCAGCAGCAGGACTCGGGAGCATGTCCGCATGAGTGCCCCCAGGGAGAGTGTCTCTCTCTCGCTCTCTCTGGGGGCATGTGAGAAGAGGAGCCAGGAGTGCTGTGGGGGGACCCCAGTAGAGGAGGAGCCAGGAGCACCGCGGGGGGCCAGAAAAGGAGGATCGGGGCCACTCTGTGCAAAATCACTGCACAGAGGTAAGTAGAGACATAAAAAAAAAAAAAAAAAGCTTTATAATCACTTTAACCACTTGAGATCCGCGCTATAGACAAATGACGGCTACAGCGCGGATCTCCTTTTCCGGGACTACGTCTATTGACGTAGTCCCGTGTACGAGCGGCACGCTCTGTGATCGGCGAGTCCATGAGACTCGCCTGATCACCGATCTGTGCAAGGGGTCGATTCCAACCCCTTATCACGTGATCAGCTGTCAGCCAATGACAGCTGATCAGGTGACATAACGGAGCCGGTAATCGGCTAGTATTCCTCCTCGCACTGACAGCGCGAGGAGAGAAAAAAAAAGCCGATCCCCGGCGGCCGTGATCGGGACATCAGTCCCGATCACGGCCAGCAATGCAAGCGACCACCTGCCCCCTGACAGTGCCCACCTGCCCCCTGCAGTGCCACCCTAATAAAAAGTAAGTGCCCCCCGTCAGTGCCACCCAGCAGTGCCCACAGTGCCACCCAGCAGTGCCACCCACAGTGCCCACAATCTGCCTCAAAGGTGCTGCACCCCAGTGCCGCCCATCAGTGCCCAGCAGTGCCGCCCATCAGTGCCCAGCAGTGCCGCCCATCAGTGCCCAGCAGTGCCACCTATCAGAGCCACCTATCAGTGCCCATCAGTCCCATCTATCAGTGGTACCTATCAGTGCCCATCCGTGCCACCCATCCGTGCCATCTTATCTGTGCCCATCTTTGCCCATCAGTGCCGCCTTATCTGTGCCCATCGGTGCCGCCTTATCTGTGCCTATTAGTGCCGCCTTAACTATGCCTATCAGTGCCCACCAGTGCAGCCTATCAGTGCCCACCAATGCAGCCCATCAGTGCCCACCAATGCAGCCCATCAGTGCCCACCAATGCAGCCCATCAGTGCCGCCTAATCAGCGCACTTCAATGAAGGAGAAAAATGACCCGTTTGCAAAATTTTATAACAAACTATTAAACATGATTTATTTATTTATTTATTTTGCATCTTTTTTTGTTTGTTTAGCAAAAAATAAAACTCCGAGCTGTAATTAAATACCACCAAAAGAAAGCTCTATTTGTGGGAAAAAAATGATAAAAATTTCATTTGGGTACAGCGTTGTATGACCGCGCAATTGTCATTCAAAGTGCATCAGCGCTGAAAGCTGAAAATTGGTCTGGGACTGAGGAAGGTTTAAGTGCCCAGTAAGCAAGGGGTTAAAGTTCTGCTTTAAATGATTTTTATTTAAATGCAAGCCGTATAAGTCCCTGGATTTGACTTTGTATCAGCCATAGGAAATCGGAGAAGAGATCAGGCTGAGGGAGAAACGGCGCAAAAGAGCCAATTCGTTATTGCGTTTGACAAGGAGTATGCTGATAGTATTTTATATCTATATTTTTGTGGGGAATATCTCTTTAAACGAAGGCTGTGATTCTTGGTAGATGGATTTCCAGAACAAATCCAGGTGTTCCCTTTGGACTCGTGGTAAGAACGCCACGTCAGCTCTTCTGTAGCCTTTTGTGTGTTCTGCGTGTTCTACACATGTCATAACGGGACCATGTGACGGTTTGGTAATTAATTAGAAGGCTCCCATAGCGGAACGGGAAGGTCAGTATTCCCTCGTACCTCCACAGAGCGTGCTGACACCGGGAAAAATGCTACTTGTTGGGATTTCAGAAAGAAAAAAAAAAAAAGAAAAAAAAAAAATCCATCACCTTTTTAGGTTTACAAAGTATCTCCAGAGAAGGAAATCAACCTTGGAGGAATTCTACGGCCTCGGCATTCCTATAAAATCTTTATTTTCCTGTGATTAAAAAAAAAACAATATATAAAATGTGTCTTACTAATGATTCCATACAACCATTAAGTGCTTATATGCTAATGTCACGTTGTTTATGTGATATCAGGCTCACAGAATGATTTTTACAGGACACCGTTGAACAGAATGCTGTTGGTGGGATTTTTGGGATCTCCGTCATCTGTAATGGGGGTATTTGTGGGGGGATCTGGGAGGTCGGTCCAGCTGATTTGGGGGTTCCAGGATAGCAGAAATGAATGACGTGCTACCGATGGAATTCCTAAATGTTTATGGGTTCTACGTGGCTTTCTCTCCGAGGTTGTACCTTAACCCCTTCAATACCGGGGCATTTTCACCCCCTTCCTGCCCAGGCCATTTTTCAACTTTCAGCGCCGTCGCAATTTTTAATGACAATTACATGCAGCACTGCGCCCAAATTCATTTCTAATCATTTTTTTTCACACAAATAGAATACGTTTCTTTTGGTGATATTTATTTTTATATTTATTATTTTATTTTTTACAAAAAAAAAAGCCTGAAAATTTAATAAAAAAAAAAAAAAGTTTTTCTTAGTTTCTGTCAGTATATTTTTTAAATAAGTAATTTTTCTTCTTCACTGATGTGCGCTGATGATGCGGCACTTATGGGTACTGATTAGGTGGTATTGGTGAGCACGGATAGGCGGCACTGATGAGTACAGATGGGCGGCATGGATAGGCAGCACTGATGAGTACTGATGGGCAGCATTGATGGGCACTAAAAGGCAGCACTAGCTGGCATCAGTAATGGACATTTATTTGTGTGACTGATGGGCACTTATTGGTGTTACTGATGGGCACTGTTGGGCGGCACTAATGAGCACTGATAGGCAGCACTGATGGATACTAAAAGGCAGCACTGACTGGATTCAGTAATGGCCATTGATTTGTGTCACTGATGGGCACTGATTGGTATCACTGATGGACAGCACTGATAGGTGGCATGGATAGGCAGAACTGATGAGCACTGATGAGTACTGATAGGCAGTACTGATGAGCTGGCACTGATGGGCACTAAAAGGCAGCACTGACTGGCATTAGTAATGGACATTGATTTGTGCGACTGATGGGCACTTATTGGTGTTACTGATGGGCACTGTTGGGCGGAACTAATGAGCACTGATGGGCACTAAAAGGCAGCACTGACTGGATTCATTAATGGGCATTGATTTGTGTCACTGATGGGCACTGATTGGTGTCACTGATGGGCACTGATTGGTGTCACTGATGGGCACTGATTAGTGTCACTGGGCACTTTTGGGCGGCACTAATGAGCACTGATAGCACTGTTGGGCAGCACTGATAGGTAGCATGGATAGGCAGCACTGATGGGCACTAAAATGCAGCACTGACTGGATTCAGTAATGGGCATTGATTTGTGTCACTGATGGGCACGGCTTTGTGTCACTGATGGGCACTGATTGGTGTCACTGATGGACACTGATTAGTGTCACTGATGGGCACTTTTGGGCGGCACTAATGAGCACTGATAGGTGGCACGGATAGGCAGCACTGATGAGCAGGCACTGATGGGCACTAAAATGCAGCACTGACTGGATTCAGTAATGGGCATTGCTTTGTGTCACTGATGGGCACTACTGGGGCTTTACTGTAATCAGTGCCCTGATGACCTGCCCTGGTCTCCCCTGCAAGGAGATGCTGATTGACTTTCCTCACCACACACACTGTCAGTTTTGTCACCATGTGGACAGCCGATCACACAGTTAAAGAGCCGCGTCATTGGCTCTTTACAGAGAACGGGGTGGCGCCGTGTCCTAGGAACTTGGCGCAGACACTGTCGCCGTGCTGCACGCCCCCACCCCCACCTGCGCACGGATGTGCTCCAGAGCAGCCATTTTGGGGCACCTTCATATGACGTCCTCCCAGAACGTCCTCCATCATTTGACGGTGGGTGGGCTGCAAGTGGTTAAAACAGGGGTCTCAAACTGGCGGCCCTCCAGCTGTTGCGGAACTACAAGTCACATCATGCCTCTGCCTGTGGGAGTCATGCTTGTAACTGTCAGCCTTGCAATGCCTCATGGGACTTGTAGTTTTGCAACAGCTGGAGGGCCACTAGTTTGAGACCCCCTGGGTTAAAAGCTTTTGGATTTGATGAAAGGTCAGATCCTTGGTACATCAGCCGTGTCTAAGGGATCTACCCCATGTGTTCACTTTTATACATTCCTATCTTTTGTTATACTTTGTAACTCTTCTCTCCTAAATAATCCTGTAAACCTTTTAGGCTTCATTTAGGTTGGGGGCATCAAAAATGTGTGGTTGAGCCGCGATTCACCATGCGCAAACTGCTGGCACCCCCCGATTAAGCTGCAATAGGCAGCGGGCAGGGGTGTCTATGTGCCGAGGGTCTGCCACCAATGAGAACTCACAGGACAGCAACGCAATCCACAGGCTGCCTTGAGCAACAGCCCCCTAAAGCCTTGGAACTCTACTCGAGGAAAGAAATCTCTCTAGGGCTTCAAACTATTTATCAGCTTCCCAGCCACCATCTGAGCACTCATCCCCAGGGATTGGCCAGGTCCTGATCAATTTTCGGGCCGGCTATTTGAATTCACCTGCCCTACGCTTTATAAAGTTCTTCTAGAGGCAGGGGGAAGCAATCAAACTCCCACTCTGTGAAAACCTGAACAGACAAATCACAGCTTGAGCCAAAAACGAAAAGGAATCTTGAATCCTACGGTAGGAGAGTGCTACACCGGAAATGGCGCATTGTTGTTTATTTGGACATTTTGGCGCATTGCCAGACCTTTCATTTGAATGGATTTCCTCATCCTCTTCACGCCCGTGCTATATCCGAAAGATGAGATTGCCGGGAGAGTGTCTATGGATGACCTCCTGTGATCGCGCTGCCCGGGCGCCCCCTGCGGCATGCATCGGCAGGGTTCTGTGATCAGCTGCGTCCTTAGGACATAGCTGATCACAGATCGGGGTAAAGAGCCAATTACAGCGGCAGTTTAACATGTGACCAGCTGTGTCCAATCACAGTGTAAACAGGATTTGCCAGCTATCGGCAATCCTCTCCTCACACTGACAGCCCCTGAAGAGAGGAGAGCCGATAAATGGTAGATCCACACAGGGCACATCTACACCGATAATCAGTGCCCTGACTATCAGTGCAGCCCCAACTGTACCCATCAGTAATGCCTGTCAGTGCCCCCCACCAGCGATGTCTATCAGTGCCGCATATCACTGCCCATCAGTGATGCCTGTCAATGCCCATCAATGATTTTTATCAATGATACAGATCAGTGCAACCTCATCAGTGCCCACCAGTGATGTCTATCAGTGCCACATATCAGTGCAGCCTCATCAGTATCTCCTTATCAGTACAGCCAATCAGTGCCCATCAGAAATGCCTGTTAATTCCCCCCCACCAGCGATGTCTGTCAGTGCCTCCCTATCAGTGATGCCTGTCAGGGCCCACCAGTGATTTTTTTATCAATGATACAGATCAGTGCAGCCTCACCAGTGCAGCTTATCCGTGCCCATCAGTGATGTCTATCAGTGCCACAGATCAGTGCAGCCTCATCAGTATCTCCTTATCAGTACAGCCAATGAGTGCCTATCAGTAATGCCTGTTAATTCCCCCCCACCAGCGATGTCTATCAGTGCCTCCCTATCAGTTCCCACCAGTGATGTCTATCAGTGCCTCCCTATCAGTACACACTAGTGATGTTTATCAGTGCATCCTTATCAGTGCAGTCTCATCCGTGCCTCCTTATAAATGCAGCCCATCCGTGCCCATTAGTGATGCCTGTCAGTGCCCACCAGCAGTGTCTGTCAGTGCAGCGTCATCAGTGTCTCCTTGTCAGTGCAGCCAATCAATGCCCATCAGTAATGCCTGTTAGTGCCCCCCACCAGCGATGTCTATCAGTGCCACATATCAGTGCCTCCCTGTCGGTGCCCATCGGTGATGTTTATCAATACCACAGATCAATGCAGCCTCATCAGTGCCTCCTTATCGGTGCAGCCTTTCCATGCTCACCAGCGATGTCTATCAGTGCAGCCTCAGTGTCTCCTTGTCAGTGCCGATCAGTAATGCCTGTCAGTGCCCCCACCAGCGATGTCTATCAGTGCCTTCTTATCAATGCCCATCAGTAATGACTGTCAGTGTCCATCAGTGATGTCTAGCAGTGACGTCCCCCCCCTCCCGCCGCCCTCCGGTGCTTCTACCGACTCACCGCTTCCATCGGTGAGTCGGTCACAGGATCCGCCGGCCCCAGAAGTTACCATAGAGATTTCCGGTGGACCAGATTGTCCCCGGAGTCTCTATGATCGTTCGGAGGCCGGGCGCCATGTTATGACGTCACGCCCGGCCTCTGTATTCAAATTAACGGCGCCGATCTGGCTAGGAAGCCAGGATCTTTTTTTTTTTTTTTTTTATTCTTCCCAGCCTAGAGGTGAGATGTGGGGTCTTATTGACCTCCCCCCCCCATATCTCACTGTAAATATGTCCGATCGTGCCATATTCCTACTACAAGGGATGTTTACATTCCTTGTAATAGGAAAAAAAGTCATACATTTTTATTTTTATTTTTCTAAGTGTAAAATTAAAAAAATAAAAATAAAATTAACAAAAAATAAATAAAAAATGTAAAGCGCCCCCTGTCCCCGTGTGCTCGCACACAGAAGCGAACGCATACGTAAGTCCCGCCCACATATGAAAACGGTGTTCAAACCACACATGTGAGGTATCGCCGCGTACGTTAGAGCGAGAGCAATAATTCTAGCCCTAGACCTCCTCTGTAACCCAAAATATGTAACCAGTAAAAAAATTTAAAGCTTCGCCTATGGGGATTTTTAAATAACAAAGTTTGGCGCCATTCCACGAGCGTGTGCAATTTTGAAGTGTGACATGTTGGGTATCTATTTACTCGGCATATCTTCCTCTTTCACATTATGCAAAAAAATTGGGCTAACTTTACTGTTTTTTTTGTTTTGTTTTTTAAGCATGAAACAGTTTTTTTTTTTTCAGAAAAAAACGTGTTCGAAAAATTGCTGCGCAAAAATACCGTGCGAGATAAAAAGCTGCAATGAGCGCCATTGTATTCTCTAGGGTCTTATATAATGTTTGGGGGTCCTATGTCATTTTCTAGCAAAAAAATTAGGAATTTTACATGTAGGAGAGAAATGTCAGAATTGTTAAATACAACCATAACAAATCTCTATCTGTCTCAAAAAAAAAAAAAAAAGATAAAAATGTCATACAGATACAGTGTTGCATTGACCGCGCAAATGTCATTCAAAGCTGGAAATTGTCCTGGGCAGGAAGGGGGTAAAAGTGCCCGTTGGGCAAGCGGTTAATGCAAAAAAAGAAACCTTCACATTAACAGACAAGTGTTAATCCAACAACCCAGGAGGTGAAGGGCCCAACGGGCCCTATGGATTTTAAACAGTAAGGTGTCCCCTTGTATTGTCTCTGTTTCTCCTGCTGATGTTCTGAGTTTTCTTGGCATGTGACTCTGAGAAATGGAGTTGTGTCATCCCCGGGGAGATGTACAGGGAAGACAGAATGATATTAATATCCATTCAGAAGTCTTTCGGCTGTGCTGGATCGATTAATAGACTTGTTTTTTGGAGACATTCGCCAGGCCGTGGTTTCATGGTTGTCCCAGCAGTCGGTAAAATGTGGGCTGAATTTACAGGTACAACTCACAGCTGGCACCCCTTTATCCTGCGCTCAGACAATCTGCTCTGGAGGGCACATGCTGAAATATATCTGCCTGCTTGGCACAGACACAGTGCAGAGCAACTACACCGACAATGGCTTCCTATTCCTGATCACATTTCACAAACAGTTTTTGTATTAGCCTGTGTGACTGTAATATGCAAACTGTGAATAAATGGCTAAAGAAGCACTCTTCTCAGCAATGGAATATTGTTCCATACACTGACTGGCAATAACATGATGACCACCCACCATAACCCATCCAGACATGGACTCCACTTGTCCTCTGTGGTATCTGCCACCAAGCAATCAGTAGCAGACCCTTTAAGTCCTGTAAGTTGGGAGGTGGGGCCTCCATGGATCGGACTTGTTTTTCCGACACATCCCACTGATGCTCGATTGGATTGAGATCTGGATAATTTGGAGGCCAAGGTAATACTTCCAACTCGTTGTGTTCCTCAAACCATTCTTGAAGTCATTGGACCAGGCCACTTTCTTCCATTTTTTCCGTGCTCCAGTTCTGATGCTCACATGCCCATTGTAGGCACTTTTGGCTGTTGAAATGGGTCAGAATGAGCACCCTGACCAGTCTGCGACTAGGCAGCCCCATACACAACAACTGCTCTGTGTGTTCTGACACCTTTCTATTAGAACCAGCATTAAATTTTTCTGCAATTTTAGCTCCAGTCGCTCTGCTATTGGATCAGACTACACAGGTCAGCCTTCCCTCCCCACCTCCATCAATGAGCCTTCTCTCCCCACCTCCATCAATGAGCCTTCCCTCCCCATCTCCATCAATAAGCCTTCTCTCCCCACCTCCATCAATGAGCCTTCCCTCCCCACCTCCATCAATAAGCCTTACCTTCTCACCTTCATCAATAAGCCTTCCCTCCCCACCTCCATCAATGAGCCTTACCTCCCCACCTCCATCAATGAGCCTTCCCTCCCCACCTAAATCAATGAGCCTTCCCTCCCCACCTGCATCAATGAGCCTTTCCTCCCCATCACCATCAATGAGCCTTCCCTTTCCACCTCCATCAATGAGCCTTCCCTCCCCACCTCCATCAATGAGTCTTCCCCTCCCCACCTCCATCAATGAGCCTTCCCTCCCCAACTAAATCAATGAGCCTTCCCTCCCCACCTCCATCAATGAGCCTTCCCTCCTCACCTGCATCAATGAGCCTTTCCTCCCCATCACCATCAATGAGCCTTCCCTTTCCACCTCCATCAATAAGCCTTCCTTCCCCACCTCCATCAATGAGCCTTCCCCTCCCCGCCTCCATCAATGAGCCTTCCCCTCCCCGCCTCCATCAATGAGCCTTCCCTCCCCCACCACTATCAATGAGCCTTCCATCCCCAACTTCATCAATGAGCCTTCCCTCCCCACCTCCATCAATGAGCCTTCTCTCCCCACCTCCATCAATGGGCCTTCCCTCCCCACCTCCATCAATAAGCCTTCTCTCCCCACCTCCATCAATGAGCCTTCCCTCCCCACCTCCATCAATGAGCCTTCCCTCCCCACCTCCATCAATGAGCCTTCCCTCCCCACCTCCATCAATGAGTCTTCCCCTCCCCACCTCCATCAATGAGTCTTCCCTCCCCATCTAAATCAATGAGCCTTCCCTCCCCACCTAAATCAATGAGCCTTCCCTCCCCACCTCCATCAATGAGCCTTTCCTCCCCATCACCATCAATGAGCCTTCCCTTTCCACCTCCATCAATGAGCCTTCCCTCCCCACCTCCATCAATCAGTCTTCCCCTCCCCACCTCCATCAATGAGCCTTCCCTCCCCATCTAAATCAATGAGCCTTCCCTCCCCAACTAAATCAATGAGCCTTCCCTCCCCACCTCCATCAATGAGCCTTCCCTCCTCACCTGCATCAATGAGCCTTTCCTCCCCATCACCATCAATGAGCCTTCCCTTTCCACCTCCATCAATGAGCCTTCCTTCCCCACCTCCATCAATGAGCCTTCCCCTCCCCGCCTCCATCAATGAGCCTTCCCCTCCCCGCCTCCATCAATGAGCCTTCCCTCCCCCACCACTATCAATGAGCCTTCCATCCCCAACTTCATCAATGAGCCTTCCCTCCCCACCTCTATCAATGAGCCTTCCATCCCCACCTCCCTCAATGGGCCTTCTCTCCTCACCTCCATCAATGAGCCTTCCCTCCCACCTCTATCAATGAGCCTTCCATACCCACCTCCCTCAATGGGCCTTCTCTCCCCACCTCCATCAATGAGCCTTCCATCCCCACCTCCATCAATGAGCCTTCCCTTCCCACCTCCATCACCATCAATGAGCCTTCCCTCCCCACCTCCGCCAATGAGCCTTCCCTTTCCACCTCCATCAATGAGCCTTTCCTCCCCACCTCCATCAATGAGCCTTCCATCCTCACCTGCATCAATGGGCCTTTCCTCCCCACCTCCATGAGTGAGCCTTATATCCCCACCTCTCTCAACGGGCCTTCCCTCCCCCACCTCCATCAATGAGCCTTCCCTCCCCACCTCCATCAATGAGCCTTCCCTCCCCACATCCATCAATGAGTCTTCCATCCCCACCTCCATCAATGGGCCTTCCCTCCCCCACCTCCATCAATGAGTCTTCCATCCCCACCTCCATCAATGAGCCTTCCCTCCCCACATCCATCAATGAGTCTTCCATCCCCACCTCCATCAATGGGCCTTCCCTCCCCCACCTCCATCAATGAGTCTTCCCTCCCCCACCTCCACCAATGAGTCTTCCATCCCCACCTCCATCAATGATCCTTCCCTCCCCACCTCCATCAATGAGCCTTCCCTCCACCAATGAGCCTTCCCTCCCCCACCTCCATCAATGAACCTTTCCTCCCTACTGCCATCAATAAGCCTTCCCTCCCCACCTCCATCAATGAGCATTCCCTCCCCCACCTCCATCAATGAGCCTTCCCTCCCCACCTCCATCAATGGGCCTTCCCTCCCCACCTCCATCAATGAGCCTTGGCTGCTCAACACCCTGTCACCAATTGCCCGGTTTTCCTTTGTAAATGTCAGTGGATCAAAGCTGAGGTTCGCACAAAAATTGAACCTCTGCTTTTCGGACCCCCCCCCCTTCAGTGTCACATTTGGCACCTTTTGGGGGGAGGGGGGTGCCGATACCTGTCTAAGACAGGTATTAGCAACCACTTCCGGGCATAGACTCCCGTCTTGCGCATGTGCAGTAGGGAAACCGGGAAGTGAAGCCGCAAGGCTTCATTTCCTGATTCTCTTACCGAAGATGGCGGCAGCAGCATCCGAGGACCTAGGGACGGTTCAGCCTCGGGTGCCGACATCGCTGGATCCTGGACAGGTAAGTGTCCTTATTTTAAAAGTTTTTAGCTGCTGACTTTAAAAAAAAAAAAAATTTGCGGGACTCCCTCTTTACAAATAAAAAATCATTGCTACCAGCCAAATTGATTTTCTTTTGTTAAAGAAAATTGACATTTTTCATTTGAAAGTTTCAGCTCCCGTTGACTTCAGTGGGGTTCGGTTTTCGGCAGCCGAAACTTTAAAGTTCACTGAACGCTTGTACCAAACCTGGGGCATCTCAGCTCATTCCTTCTCCTGGTACTGAAGACATGAAATCAGACAAGAAGCGGCTTTCTATATGATACGGTGCTGATAGACGCAATGTAAACAGAGCAATGATACGTTCTCTCATGATGACAGCTCTCGGTGAACATGGAAAGAAGCGATAATGGCAAGAAATTGTGTTTACAAAGTTGTTTGATGGCTTTGAATGTATAAAAAGAGCTCATAAGTTTCAAAGTACAAATGGTTATGTGACATCTAGAATATGGAATGAGCGGAGGAGGGGGGAGTATGGCTCCTTCCTGTAGGGGCTTTTAAGTGTTGGGAAGCTTCAATGACCGGTAGAAATCCTCAGGAGGTGTCGGGGTCAAGTTCAATGTTTAAAGGAAAGCATATCATTTCAGAGGCTTTCCCTTTACTCTGGATTTACTAATGGATTTGAAATGCAGTTCTTACTAAAAAGAACACCTGCCCATTCGTTTTTATTGTGATCTTTATGGAATTATCGGGGGTGTTAGGGTTAAACAAACAGTGGGGACACTCATTAGTTAGTGTTAGGTACCACAGATACTAGGGTGCCTTGACGAGGCTCTGTGGCTTGTGCATGCATTTGCAAATGTGTGTAGACTAAACCCCTTGCATTTAACGCATAATGTATTGCCGTGTGCGCACGACCGGACTTTCTGTCAGAAAAAGTCAGACGGAATAATTTCATCGGATATTCCGATCGTGCGGGCTTCATCTGACTTTTTTTTTCAAAAATTCTGACGAACCTAGAAATAGAACATGTTTTAAATCTCGACAGAAAAACGTTTGTCTGTATGCTATTCCAACGGAGCAAAAACGACGCAAGGGCAGCTATTGGCTACTGGCTATTGAACTTCCTTTTTCTAGTCATCGCGTTTAAAATGAATGGACTTTGGTGTGATCGTGTGTAGGCAAGTCCGTTTCAGCGTAATTCCGTCGGAAAGACCATCAGAGTTTATTCTGATGGAAAAAACGGTCGTGTGTATGCGCCATTAGGCAGGTTATCTGGTTGTCTGCGGGCTGGTCGGTAAGTTAAGCTTGGTTTTTCCCTTGGATTTATCCTTGGCCTTGTTTGTACCTTAAAACAAACAAGGGCAGTAATCCTTCCAAGGAAATACATAATGGCTTAGTACAGGGGAGCCCAACCGGTGGCCCTCAGAGACCTCTGATGTGGCCCACGGTCTCCTGCTCTGGGATGGCGGGTTGGCGAGCCAAGATCACGGGTTGCGAACCCACCATCCCGGGGCATCAGCATTATGAATGGAACCGGCAGCAGAAGAAGCAAGCGGCTGCAGAACTGCTTGCTTCCTGTATAGCGCCAGCTCCTGGCACAGGAGGAATGATACCAGATATACTCTGCCTGCGACAGCAACAGCTGCGATACCCGAATAGAAGACTCTTATTAAAGGTCCGATTATTGAGCGGCGTGGCTAGTGAGCACAGCGAATGGCTGCCTGAGAGAGGCGCTCCCGAGTCCTGACAGAGACACCAGCAACGGACAGAGACTCAGAGCACTGACCGACCGCTCTTACCTCCTACACAGAACCTGGACAGCGGCGGCTACCTCCCAGAGAAGTTGCGGAAACAGCAGGAAGACTGTAAGCCGAAAAAACTCTCAGTTTACTTTCACTGGCCTGAAGGTGGAGGAGGTCAAGATGGCGTTGGCAGCTCGGCCCCGCTCCTCCACACCATGCAGCAACCACTACTCGGATCTGATGTCGATGGAAGTACTGGGAGATCCTCTTCCAGAAGTGCTTCTCCACTCCACAGCCCTCCCTGCTCAAGCCCAGCTAAAGCAAGAATGAGACTGGACCCAGCAGCTACAGACGCAGGAGTAATTCACATACTACCCCGTCATAGAACAAGCAGAGCTCTAATGCCCCATTGCCAATTTCCCCACCTCTAATCAGCCTGTACTAGACACCCATCTTAATGAGATGCTTCTCACATTACACGGCTCTCTGCATGCAGTTTTTATTTACATCACCTATAAATTTTTAAAAGAACTGTCCATGAGGGGGTAAAAGGGTTAACCAAGTAGAATTTGCAGTTACTGATATTACAACAACAGTCAATCACATAATTCTTACTAATGAGGAAAGTGAGGTAGAAAGGCACCGGATGTGTGCAAAAAATTGCAGACCTTGAGGATCGCTCGAGGAGTAACAATGTGAAATTAAGGGGGGTACCAGAAACCATGCCTGCCCAAGAGCTCACGCAATACGCTACAGAGCTCTTTAACTCACTTGTGCCAGAATTAACCCCGCTAGAGCTCAAGATTGATCGTATACGCCGTATACCCAAACCCTCATTTCTACCCAACAAAACTCCCAGGGACGTGCTTCATGATGGTGAACTTTTTCTCTACCAAAGAGCAAGTACTGCGGAAGTCACATACCTTAGGGAAGCTCCCTAATCCCTACTCTGAAATACAAATCTATGTTGACCTAGCCAAATACACCCTGGATCTACGCAGACAGCTTAATACGATTACCAAATTGCCCCGCAACAACAACATACCATATAAATGGAAACACCCACCAAAATAAGTGTGGAACGCAATGGAACCACAAATACAATTTCATCTCTAGAACAGGGCCTCTCTCTGCTTAGAGAATGGGGCATCATACCCACCCAAGCCCCCCAACGTGGAGCTCATAACATGCCCAACAAGAGTTGGTGCTATCACACTCATCCACTTAGTGTCCCTTTGGTGGCCCCTAAGCTGTCACGTTGGTTCCAATTAAACTGTTTCCGCCACTCTATATAAAGCAACCTAATTGATTTTGCAAAAGGTTGCACAGCTATGCAAGTTTTGTTTTTGATTCATGTTGACACCCTTTTCGTTTTACCCCCCCATGCATGAGACCTCGGGAAACCCACCAAGAGACCACAATGAAGAACCACTTACCCAACGCAATCAGCAACCAACCTGAAACCCACCTCTAACAAAGGACCTCCACTGCAGAAACAACTGCCATTCGCCCCAACAGAACTGTGAGGACACTAACACACCCTATAGCACTTAAAATTATTTCACTAAATGTGCAAGGGCTAAACCATCCCGTGAAAAGGATTATGGCAGACAGTAAAACAGTCACACTGCAACATAATCTACGCTCAAGAAACCCACTTTTTTTGACTCTGCCTCCACTCCATGCCACCACAAAGACTTCCTGTACATCTTCCTAGCATCCAACCAGGACAAAAAGAAAAGCGGGAGTGCTGGTTGCAATTAATAAATCCACAGATTTTCTTCTCCATGAGGAAATATCTGACCACAATGGTAGATATCTATTCCTGATCTGCACTATAGCAGGTTCCAAGTTTACCTTAGCATGCATATATGCCTCAAACTCACATCAAATTCGCTTTTTAAACAAGGCGATGAAAAAAATTAACAAACACAGACAAGGCTCCTTGATCATATGCAGGGACTTCAACATAATACCTGATCAAGCACTGGATACCTCCAACCCCACCCCCCAGACATTCTTCACCCATGCTGAACTCTCTTTGATCCCATGATCTTCATGGCATCTGGAGATGCTTTCACACGACTGAGAAAGACTACACCTATTTCTTGGCCCCATACAATTCGTACTCCCGAATCGATTATTTCCTAGTTGAGAAGTGTGTACTACAAAAAATTCATAATTCAACTATAGATTACGTGGTCGGACTATGAGCTCCCGTGAGCATCACCATTGTACCTTCTACATCCTTAAACCCATCAAGAATCTGGAAAGCCACTACTCAGGTCATGAAAATGATACGCTGAACAAACTCGTGACCATTTGACTGACTTTTTTCGAAACAACCAAGGATCTGCCCCCACTCCTCTTCCCTCTGGATGGCACATAAAGCCTTCATAAGAGGAATATTGATCCAGCTAAGCTCATTGGCAAAAAAGAGGAGGACACAGGGTCTAGATAAGCTTACCACTGCAATCTCAAACACTGATGCCCAAAACAAGCTAAACCCAACCCACGACTTAAAAATTTAATTGCTAGCTCTCCGCCAAGAATTAAGAGCTCTTCTCTTAAATTCTCATGAAAAAGCAAATTGCAAGCTCAAAGCCATATCTTATACTACCTCTAACAAGGCAGGGAAGGCCATGGCACAACGTACAGTATTCGTGGCCAATGTATTAAGACCTTAATCCGCCATATTTTCCACCCTCTTACAAATGAAAAATGAATTACGGTAACCCACAAGACATAGCCAATGCTTTTAGCTCATATTATAACTATAAACACCCCACAACCCTCTCAAGACCTAATCCAACAATTCCTATCCAAAATACATCTCCCTATCCTTAGTGAAGACCACCTAAAAGAACGTAATTCTTCTTTCTCAAAGCAGGAAATTGCCCAAGCAATCCATTCCCTTCCATCTGGTAAATCTCCTGGACCCGATGGCCTCCCAGGAGAATACTACAAACAGTTTGGTTATATACTTCCTTCAAAACCTCTACAACGACGCTGCCTCGTCCTCCATGTTTCCCCCTGAAATGTTGTCAGCAGTAATTGTCACCCTACCTAAACCAGTTAAAAGCCCAGACACCCCCCAAAATGTTAGACCTACCTCCATACTCAACGTATATTTAAAATTATACGCAAAAATGTTAGCCTTTAGAATATCCAAATTTCTCCCCTTCTCGTTATGCAGATCAGAGAGGATTCATCAAAGGCAGGCAATCATGGGACGCTATGAGAAGACTCATAGACCTTATCCACACAGCCAGCACCGACTGAACGCCTTCTCTGCTGCTATCACTGAATGCAGAGAAGGAGTTCGGCAGGGTTCACTGGGGATACATGAGAGAGGTTCTTATTAAATTCAGATTCAAGGACTCCATATTATCCGCCATAATGGCATTATACTCTGCCCGAGTTTACGTAGGAGAAATGCTCTCCACCCCCTTTCAAATATCAAATGGCACATGCCAAGGATACCTCCTATCACCCAGTGGCGGCTGGTGCTCAGAATTTTTTATTTTTTTGGGGGGGGGGGGGCGCAAACAAACTGAAAAATACTGAACACCCCCCCATGAATTGCAACCTCACTGTGCCCATCAATTGCAGCCACTGAGCCCATCAAACACACCCACTGTGCCCATCATATGCAGCCACTGTGCCCATCATATGCAGCCACTTGTGCCAGTCATATGCATCCATGAGTGCCCGTCATATGCAGCCATTGTGCCCATCAAATGCAGCCACTTTTGCCCATCATATGCAGCCACTGTGCCCAGCATATGCAGCCATGTGTGTCCATCATATGCAGCCACTTGGGCCTATCATATGCAGCCATGTGTGCCCATCATATGCAGCCACTTGGGCCTATCATATGCAACCACTGTGCCCATCAAATGCAGCTACTTGTGCCCATCGTATGCAGCCACTTGTGCCCATCAAATGCAGCCACTTGTGCCCATAGTATGCAGCCACTTGTGCCCATCAAATGCAGCCACTTGTGTCCATCATATGCAGCCACTTGTGCCCATAAAATGCAGCCACACATGCCCGTCAAATGCAGCCACTTGTGCCCAATATATGCAGCCATTCTGGCAGCAACCCTACCCCCCACACATGTCTCTGACAGAGGGGAATTACCACAGCAGTTCCTCTCCAATGCACCAGAGCGGCAGCAATAATAGACATATTTACATTTTAGCAGACAACAGACAGATGGCTGGATTTGATGGCCACAGCATTTTCTAACAGTTTGTGTCCCAACTGTATGAATCAGTCACTATTTCTAATATGGCATATACAGGGTTACCAGAGTCTGTGTGCCTTAGGGGGGACATGGACCTGAATCCAAAGTAACACCACCTCAAGGGTCCCCAGTCATACAGCAGACTTTTGCAGGGGACTGAATGCTGACCTCTTGTTACTGATTATGGGCCCTGGATTTTGGGGGGGGGGGGATGGTGCTCTTTGTGAGCTGTATGCCTGAGGACCCTTGAGGTGGTGTTACTTTGGATTCAGGTCCATGTCCCCCCAAGACACACAGACTCTGGGAACCCTGTATATTCCATATTAGAAATAGTGACTGATTGATACTGTTGGGACACATACTGATAGAAGATGCTGATGTCATCAACTCCAACAACCTGTCTGTCTGTTGTCTGCTATAATGTAAATAAGTCTAGTATGGCTTTTAAGAGTCTTTCACCCATTGTTTGTGCTAATTAACCCTGCTATTGTGTGAAGGAGTTCTGTGTTGATATTTATGATAATGTGTATTGTATAGTCGTGAGCTAGGAGACATCAAGGCTGCCCTAAAAGGTCATATCGGAGTCACCTGTCTGGTTAAAAGGATTAGTTAATTAGCTCAGGTTAATTAGGTTTCTGGTTACAGTTTGTATTGTCATTCTTGTATATATATATTTGTGTGAGACCACAAATAAAGAAGGCTATTTCTGATTGTACTCCAAGACTGGTGTTGTCTGGTTCTTGGGGGTTACTATAGCCAGATCCATTGGTCTCGCATTCCAGGACTTACTTAGGAAGTGATATACTGACGGAAGCACTCAAGTGGAGTGTGGGACGTTCCATCCCACACTCCAACAAAACCCATCAAATTACCCTCTGTCTGTCCTCGACTTGCTTATCCCTGACCTCCACACACCATAAATGGTTCAAACCAGACCTACCCTACCCCTACATAAACTACTGCACAACGATAAGATCAAACCTTTCCAAAACCTTAAAACAGAGCTAAAGCTAGGCCCAGAATCGCACTACCAGTATCTACAAATCGCACATTGTCTCAAAAATAACCACAACTTCTAATCTCTATCCCTACACAGGTTATCACATTTTACTCGCCCCACTTCCCTGGAAACAAAGGCATTTCCCTACTTATAACCTTCTACAGGAAAAAAAAAAAACAATTCCACCACTCCCTGGCCTTTGACCAATGGGAGCGAGATCTAGGCAGATCATACTCAGAGGGTCAGAATGGCAGAGAGAACTCTCAAATCCACATATGATGCCACAAAATGCCTCGTACTGTGGGAACTCACACAAAACATCATTCAAAGGAGGTACTTAACCCCAGATAAAATAGCTAAATGTGACCATCAAACATCTCCCGAGTGACGAGGAAATGCGGATCAAAGGGATCTTTAATCCACACCCTATGGGAATGCCCGCAATTAACAAAATACTGGCAGGAAGTCTTCTTGATCCTTTCACAAATTACAGGATCAACCATACTACCATCGCCTGATCTAGCTCCACTAAATCTAAATAGAGATCTCGTACCTATAGCTCACAGGAAAGTAATAACCCGCATATTACTGGCAGCTAGGCGCAACATAACAAAACTCTGGAAAACTACTAAACCCCCAGTTGTTCAAGAAGTAGTTACAATGGTTCGTTCAGACCAGTGGCATCGCTAGGGGGTGGCTTGTGGGGCTATAGCCCAGAAATCTGGGGCCCATAGCCCTGAGTCTCTGCAGGGGTCCTCAATGGGAGGGGGAGCCTCTCTGGGGACCCTGATTTAGGGGCAGGCTCTCTGGAGACCCTAATGTAAGGTGAGCTCTCTGGGGACCCTGATGTAAGTGGGGGCTCTCTGGGGACCCTGATGCAAGGGGGAGGCTCTCTGGGGACCCTCATGTAAGGGGGCTCTCTGGGGACCCTGATGTAAGTGGGGGGCTCTTTGGGGACCCTGATGTAGTGGGGGGTCTCTGGGACCCTGATGTAAGAGGGAGGCTCTCTAGGGACTCTGATGTAAGGAGAAGGCTCTCTGGGGACCCTCATGTAAGGGATGCTCTCTGGGGACCCTGATGTAAGTGGGGGGCTCTCTGGGGACCCTGATGCAAGAGGGAGGCTCTCTAGGGACTCTGATGTAAGGAGGAGGCTCTCTGGGGACCCTCACGTAAGGAGGATGCTCTCTGGGGACCCTGATGTAAGTGGGGGGCTCTCTAAGGACTCTGATGTAAGAGGGAGGCTCTCTAGGGACTCTGATGTAAGGAGGAGGCTCTCTGGGGACCCTCATGTAAGGGGAGGCTCTCTGGGGACCCTGATTTAAGGGGGAGGCTCACTGGGGACCCTCATGTAAGGGGGAGGCTCTCTGGGGACCTTCATTTAAGGGAGAGGCTCTCTGGGGACCCTGATTTAAGGGAAAGGATCTCTGGGGACCCTCATTTAAGGGGAAGGCTCTCTGGGGACCCTCATGTAAGTGGGGGGCCTCTCTGGGGACCCTCATGTAAGGGGAAGGCTCTCTGGGGACCCTGAAGTAAGTGGGGGGGGCTCTCTGGGGATATATACACACACACGTATATTGCTGTATATACATGTGTATGCCCGCCCAAGCGTATGACTGTCTTCGCTACGCTGCTATGGGCTCTAGCCCCAGATCTTTTGTAGACCCAGCAACACCCCTGATTCAGACTGACCACAATTAGGAGACATTTCTATTCAACAATAACCAATCTAACACCAAGCTGAGACAAATGTGGAACTCCTGATCTAATTGGTATAAGGAAAACAATAACAATATATTTAACTCTTAAAAAATTACTCATGCATGTTCCCCTCCTTGCCCCCCCCCCCCCACCCCCTTCCTTTTTTCTGACCTCCCCAAACCTGAAAAATGCTTGTGTCATTTCTTCTAGAACTTAGTTATGTGAATGAGAAACACGGTTAGAACCCAGGAATAGAGTACAGAGTAATATTGTAATATCAACAACACAACCATTGGACCCTCCACACATGGCGGGGTCCTGGGTGTAATCCTTGACTCTGACCTCTCCTTCTCCCCACATCCAATCACTGGCTAAATCCTGCCGCCTTCACCTCCGCAACATCTCCAGATTCCACCTTCCCGACTAATGACATCACAAAGCAACTTCTTCACTCCTTGATTATTTCCCGCCATGACTACTGCAACTCTCTCCTTAATGGCCGACCTTACGCAGGCTCCTCCCCCCTTCAGTCTATTATGAATGCTGCTGCTAGACTAATACACCTCACTAATCGTTCAGTGACTTCCGCCCCTCTCTGCCAATCCCTTCACTGGCTTCTCCTACCCCACCGTATAAAATTCAATATGCTAACCACAACATACAAAACCATCTACAACATCGCCCCCATCTACATCACCAACCTCATCTGCAGATATCGCCCAAATCGTCCCCTCCGCTCCTCCCACGACCTCCTCCTCTCTAGCTCCCTTGTTACCTCCTCCCATACTCGCCTTCAAGACTTCTCCAGAGCCTCTCCCATCCTCTGGAACTCCCTGCCCCAGTCTGTCCGCTCAGCCCCTAACCTGTCCACCTTCAGGACTTCTCCAGAGCCTCTCCCATCCTCTGGAACTCCCTGCCCCAGTCTGTCCGATCAGCCCCTAACCTGTCCACCTTCAGGACTTCTCCAGAGCCTCTCCCATCCTCTGGAACTCCCTGCCCCAGTCTGTCCGATCAGCCCTAACCTGTCCACCTTCAGGACTTCTCCAGAGCCTCTCCCATCCTCTGGAACTCCCTGCCCCAGTCTGTCCGCTCAGCCCCTAACCTGTCCACCTTCAGGACTTCTCCAGAGCCTCTCCCATCCTCTGGAACTCCCTGCCCCAGTCTGTCCGATCAGCCCCTAACCTGTCCACCTTCAGGACTTCTCCAGAGCCTCTCCCATCCTCTGGAACTCCCTGCCCCAGTCTGTCCGATCAGCCCCTAACCTGTCCACCTTCAGGACTTCTCCAGAGCCTCTCCCATCCTCTGGAACTCCCTGCCCCAGTCTGTCCGCTCAGCCCCTACCCTGTCTACCTTTAAGAGTTCCCTGAAAACTCATTTATTCAGGGAAGCCAATCCCACCCCCCACCTAACTGTCCCTGAGCCCCCCCATCAAATCATTCTCTGCAGCTATTACCTTTTGTACCACCAACCCCGTCCCTTTAGAATGTAAGCTCTATGAACCGGGCCCTCCTGTCCCTTCTGTATTGTACTGTAATTGAGTTGTCCCCCCCTATACATTGTAAAGCGCTGCGTAAACTGTTGGCGCTATATAAATCGTTAATAATACAGTGTAAGGATATTGAATTTATTTGCCCAATTATTTGTTCAAAACATGAATCTACGTACCCTTGATTATCTTACATATATGCTTATTTTTTATCTGTTTTTTAAAATGTAATACGTCTAAGTAACACTGTTTGAAACAACAATGCACAACAATAAAAACGATTGAAAAAAAAAAAAGGTCAGTTTATTAGTAAAATCAAAGTGTATATGTGGGCTGCAGTGGTCACTGGGCTGCTTTCAAACTCATCCACAGGTGCAGCGCAGTGCACCTGTCCCGTGGGTTACCTGCACTGAGCCATAGACCTCTGTTACTATCTGCAGCTTTGGTGCGCTTTCTAAAAAGCTCACCAAACCTCCTGAGTGCGGGATATTCTAGAAGTCTGCGGCAAAGTGCAACTAAGCCACAGGAAAGCAACACCTTAGGCCTCTTTCACATGATTGGTCCGATTGGGTCCGCCAAGCTCCATTCAGCTCTATGGGGTGGCAGATGTACACAGACCTGTGTCCGTTTACACCGGTCTACTTCCAATCCAATCCACAAATAAAAACCAGAAGGGGTCCATCCCTTTCCGTCTGGGTGGATTGGAGGGCCCATGGAGTAACGCGCGCTGTGTCCATAAAGTGGACGTGGACCTGTCATCCGCTCATTGTGGCCCCTGACCGGTTACCAAGTCGCTTAAAGCGGTGTTCCGCTTTAAAAAAAATAAAAAAAATTTAAAGTCAGCAGCTACAAATACTGCAGCTGCTGACTTTTAATAATCGGACACTTACCTGTCCCAGGATCCAGCGATTGCGGGGGGATCGAAGCCCCCCCCCCTCGTTCCCCCCCTCCGCTCTGCGCCGCCGGCATTTTAAATGTGGGTGACCGGCTGTGGCTTCACAGCTGGGCACCCACTGCTCATGCGCGAGCCGCACCGCGTGCCGTGACTGGCCGCGCAATCATCTGGGACCTGTCACGTGTCCCAGATGATTGACAGGAGGGAGAGGCGATCTCCCTTCCTGCGCCGAGGGAAGTGTCGTCAGGTGCCGAAGGAGGCAGATTACGAGGGACCCCCTAGCAACAGGCATTTAGAGGTGTGTAAAAAAAAAAAATTTTCTCCGAATGTTTTTCTTTCTTTTTTTTTTTTTTAAGTACATTAATACATTATTTTTTTTTTGAGGGGTGTAACTCCACTTGGCCACTAAGTGGCCCTCACTCTTCAAAAGGTTGGGCACTCCTGGCTTAGTATATGTTATCTTTTGGTATTTATTAAGGCGTACCCCCAGGGGGAGCCGCTGTAAATCAAATGGTTCCTTCTCCAATCTTAAAGCGGGGTTCCACCCAGGGCTGGACTAGGACAGAAATTTGGCCCTGGACTTCATCCAGACCGGCCCACTTACATTTTGAGTGTCCCATCACCAGCCCCCTTACATCAGAGTGTCCCATCAGCAGCCCCCTTACATCAGAGTGTCCCATCAGCAGCCCCCTTACATCAGAGTGTCCCCATCACCAGCCCCCTTACATCAGAGTGTCCCATCAGCACCCCCTTACATCAGAGTGTCCCATCACCACCCCCTTACATCAGAGTGTCCCATCAGCACCCCCTTACGTCAGAGTGTCCCATCACCAGCCCCCTTACATCAGAGTGTCCCATCACCAGCCCCCTTACATCAGAGTGTCCCATCACCAGCCCCCTTACATCAGAGTGTCCCATCACCAGCCCCCTTACATCAGAGTGTCCCATCACCAGCCCCCTTACATCAGAGTGTCCCATCACCAGCCCCCCTTACATCAGAGTGTCCCATCACCAGCCCCCTTACATCAGAGTGTCCCATCACCAGCCCCCTTACATCAGAGTGTCCCATCACCAGCCCCCTTACAACAGAGTGTCCCATCACCAGCCCCCTTACAACAGAGTGTCCCATCACCAGCCCCCTTACATCAGAGTGTCCCATCACCAGCCCCCTTACATCAGAGTGTCCCATCAGCAGCCCCCTTACATCAGAGTGTCCCATCACCAGCCCCTTGCATCAGAGTGGCCCACTGAGCCATCGGCCCACCGGGAAACTCCCTGTAGTCCCAATGGCGAGTACATGCCTGGTTCCACCCTAAAGTGGAACCTCTGCTGATCGGAACCCTCCCCCCCTCCGGTGTCACAATTGGCACCTTTCAGGGGGGAGGGGGTGGGGGGTGGAGATACCTGTCAAAGACAAGTACTTACACCCACTTCCGGGGATAGACTCCCGTGGGAGTCTACGCCATTTCCTGTCCTGCCGTGCTGTCTGCTGGGACACACACGGGTCTCAGACAGCGCGCGACTCGCGCATGCGCAGTAGGGAACCCGGGAAGTGAAGCCGATTCGCTTCACTTCCTGATTCCCTCACCTAGAATGGTGGCGGCAGCAGCCGAGAGCCGAGCGATCGATCGGCTCTCGGCTGCCGGCATCGCTGGACCCCGGGACAGGTGAGTGTCCATTTATTAAAAGTCAGCAGCTGTACTATTTATAGCTGCTGGCTTTTAATATTTTTTTTTGTAGGTGGAATCCCTCTTTAACCACTTCCGGACCGCCGTACACTCGATATACGTCCTAACTTTGAAGAGGAATACCGTTGTTATGGCAGCAGCTAGCTGCCATAACCCCCGGTATCTTCTTGTTCTGCCAGCGGTCCGGTTTCCGATAATGGTGGTCTCTGTGGCGGATTCGCCACGAGATCCCTTTTATCAGCAGTGGGAGAGGGCCCCCCCTCCTGCCGCGCTTCGGTGCCCTCTACCGCTTATAGGACACGTCGACAGTGGCGGAGGCGATCGGGTCCTTTCTCCTCTGTGACATGGAGATGAGTGAGGGGGAAGATGACCCCTCGCCCGTCTCCCATAACATAGCAGGGCAGAAGCGACGTCAAAACGTCACAGCTCTTAAAGGGACACTTTTTCTTTAAATGACATTTATTTATTTTTTTCATTTTAGTGTAAATATGAGATTTTGAGGTCTTTCTGACCCCCCCCCCCCAGATCTCATATATAAGAGGACCTGTCATGCTTTTGTTTTCTATTACAAGGGATGTTTACATTACTTGTAATTGGAATAAAAGTGACACTTTTTTTTTTTTTTTTTTTTTAAAGAACAGTGTAAAAATAAAATAAATAAGAAACGCGCGCAGTCCCGCCGAGCTTGCGCACAGAAGCGAATGCATACGTGAGTAGCGCCTGCATATGAAAACGGTGTTCAAACCACACATGTGAGGTATCGCCGCGATCGGTAGAGTGAGATCGATAATTCTAGCCCTAGACCTCCTCTGTAGCTCATAACATGCAACCGGTAGAATATTTTAAACGTCGCCTATGGAGATTTTTAAGGGTAAAATTTGTCGCCATTCCACGAGCGGGGTGCACTTTTGAAGCGTGACATGTTGGGTAACATTGTACTCGGCGTAACATTATCTTTCTTGTACTATGTCTGCAAACTCTGACCATCTTCATGTCCTATGTCTCTGACCGTTACTCTTGTCTTATATTTTAATTTTAAAAAAAAAGTGTATTTTTTCCAAATACGGTGTGACAGAAAGTATTGCAACGACCGCCATTTTATTCTCTAGGTAGTTCGAAAAAAATGTCTAATGTTTGGGGGTGCTAAGTAATTTTCTAGCAAAAAAAAAAAAAACTGTTTTTAACTTGTAAAACAACAAATCTCAAAAAGAGGCTCGGTCCTCAAGTGGTTAAGAGGTTGTAAACTAAAAAAAAAAAAAAAAAGAAGAAAAACCTGTAACGCAAAGGCATAATGAGAAGTACCTACCTTAGAACGAAGCCTTCCAGCCGCCAGCGGTGCCCGAACACCGCTGAGGCGGCTGACATCTTTCTCGGAGTTACTTCCGGTTTCGCGGTCTCCAGCGCTGTGAGTGGGCGGAGCCGCGATGACATCACTCCTGTGCGCGGGAGCCGCCGTTCACGGCACAGGGATCGGAAGGAACGGCACCCGTGGCCGTTCCTTCGGAGCGCATGCGCCGGTGATGTCACCGGCTGCATTTAATGTAAATATCTCCTAAACGGTGCAAGATTAGGAGATATTTACACTACTTATAGGTGAGACTTATTATAGGCCAGTGATGGCGAACCTTGGCACCCCAGATGTTTTGGAACTACATTTCCCATGATGCTCTGGCACTCTGCAGTGTAGTTGATCATCATGGGAAATGTAGTTCCAAAACATCTGGGGTGCCAAGGTTTGCCATCACTGTTATAGGCCTATCTATAGGTGAATGTCAGTAGAGGAAGTTTACTTTCTCTATAATGCAGAGGCAGCCGGGCACACCGCATTTTCGATCTCTGTACAATAAATAGTCTAGGGCAGCAGGACCGCTGCGGACCTCCACCGGAGTTTCCTCTTAAATTCGTCCTGCCCAGGCATAGTTCACCATCTTTCGGGTCCTGCCACGCGTGCTCAGGCTCCACTTCCCCGGCGGGGCGGGGTGAGATGGGCCGTTGGTGCTCCCATATAAAAGCAGATCGAGTCGTCTTCTGTGCTTACCAGTGCCAAACAGGCAAAAGGACTGGTACTGGTCTGCGGTCCGATGGGTCAGGGACCTCTGGTCTAGGAAATGTCTTTTATGCTTTTATTGCTTGTGGAAACTTGGATGGGGTGGAGGGAGTGTTGGATACCTAAAGAACACATGACACTTCTCCCCTTACTACTTAACAGTCTCCATGCATAGGATCAGAAGAGGTGGCTGACATTAAGGTCTCTAAAGGACTGTTGGAGGCTGAGCAACTACTAAAGCCCTCTGAGGGTAAGGGATCCAGGCAGGCATGTACTGGCCATAGGGACTATAGGGATTTTCCCGGTGGGCCGATGGCTCAGTAGGCCGGTTTCAGTGACAGCCAGTGGCTTCGCTGGGGGGGGGGGGGGGGGGGCTTTTGGGGCTATAGCCCCGAATCTGGGGCCCTTGGCCCGAGTCAGTCCAGGAGTCCCCAACCACAGGGTCCCGGCCCACTACCTGCCCTCTTTCTGGTGACCCTGATGTAAGGAGGGGCTCTCTGGGGAACCTGATGTAAGAGGGGCTCTCTGGGGACCCTGATGTAAGAGGAAGGCTCTCTGGGGACCCTGATGTAAGGGGAAGGCTCTCTGGGGACCCTGATGTAAGAGGGGCTCTCTGGGGACCCTGATGTAAGAGGGTCTCTCTGGGGACCCTGATGTAAGAGGAAGGCTCTCTGGGGACCCTGATGTAAGAGGGTCTCTCTGGGGACCCTGATGTAAGAGGAAGGCTCTCTGGGGACCCTGATGTAAGGGGGGCTCTCTGGGGACCCTGATGTAAGGGGAGGCTCTCTGGGGACCCTGATGTAAGAGGGGCTCTCTGGGGACCCTGATGTAAGAGGAAGGCTCTCTGGGGACCCTGATGTAAGGGGAGGCTCTCTGGGGACCCTGATGTAAGGGGAGGCTCTCTGGGGACCCTGATGTAAGAGGAAGGCTCTCTGGGGACCCTGATGTAAGGGGAGGCTCTCTGGGGACCCTGATGTAAGGGGGGCTCTCTGGGGACCCTGATGTAAGGGGAAGGCTCTCTGGGGACCCTGATGTAAGGGGGGCTCTCTATGGGGCCTTTTTGCGCAATTGCATACAGTTTATATACTGTTTTTTGCGTGTTTTCAAAATTAAAGTGGGCCGAGCAGGATGAAGTCCAGGGCCAAATTTTTGTCCCAGTCCAGCCCTGGATCCAGGACCCAGTCACTAGGGCTCAGAATTTAGGTCAGTACTCGCAATGCCACAGAATCTACAGTTGTCTCCTTCTGATATCTACCATACTTTCTCTTCAGTGAGAGAGAAACAAAGCTCACAATACCATAGGAGAGCTGGATTCCCTCCTCCAACTTCCACCGGGCATGCGTCAGTGAGCTCTCCAGACCAAAATCCCAGACTAGCACCATTGAAGCAGCCCCCCAAGTAATGCTGCATCTGGGACCTGGATGAAGGTCCAGCTGCATTTCAGCGAAACTGCCTATGGGGGCAGAGCCCCCCTCAGGCTAGGGTCTTCTCCTGCAAGCTTGGACCTAGGATAAACTAAACTCCTTCTCCATGCTATTTATGGGCTCCCCGGCCACCTACTGGGCACACCTTCCCAGGAATTGGCCAGGTGCTCCTAAATATTCAGACTGCCCTCCTGCTTTTCCTTCGACTGTGATTCTAGAACCCTCTAGAAAGCAGGGGTAAATAATCGGACTCGCAGCATGTGAAACACTGAGCAGGCTAAAACAATCAACAACTGCTTAACTGGCTACAGAGGAGCCATACGAAATTTACCTAGCATGCTATTCTCTAACTAGGAGGGTGTTACATTATTATGGTCAAAAACGTTATTTATTCTATTGTGCATCCCACTCCAAAGCCATGGACATTAATATGAAGTTGATGCCCCCCAATGCCCATTAAAATGGAGTGGCCCCTATGTGGCTATGACCTCCTCCACTCTTCTGGAAAGACTTTCTATAACATTTTGGAGGATGTCTTTGAGAATGTGTGCCATTTGTGAGGTCGGGTACTGACGTTGGATGAGAAGACCTGTCTCACCATCGGTGTTCCAATTCATCCCAAAGGTGATCATTAGGGATGAGGTCAGGGCTCTGTGCAGGACAATCAGGTTCCTCCACACCAAACTGGTCAAACCATGTCTATATGGAGCTTCCTGTGTAATTTATGTTCCATTTCATCTCAAAGGTGTTCAGTAGGATTGAGATTGTGAAGGTAGGCGAGGAGTGCCACGAGTGATTAGAAATTTTTGGAAATGCCAACCAGTTTGAGAACAATGATCACTTCATTGGTGTATGAGATAAGCAAAGCCAACGTGTTTTGTTGGATTCAGACTCCCATTTTTCTGGGGATTTGGTAGTCTTAGATTTGTGGGTTGTCGGGCCTGCAGTATGTGTACTAATATGATATCAGTGTTCTGAAGTATCTGTTCTACCTGATGCGATAACATCCTCCACTTGTCTGGGAAGGATTTCTACAAGGTTTTGGAGAGTGTCTGTGGGAATTTGAGAGGTCAAGTGCTGATCTTGGATGAGAAGACCTGGCTCACCATCGGGCATTCCAATTCATCCTAAAGGTGATCAGTAGGGTTGAAGTCAGGGCTCTGTGCAGGACACTCGAGTTTCTCCACACCAAACTGGTCACACCATGTCTTTATGGAGCTGGCTTTGTATGCAGAAGACCTGGCTTGCAGTTTGTGTTCCAGTTCATCCCAAAGGTGTTCAGAGAAGGGTTGAGGTCAGGACTCTGTGCAGGACACTCGAGTTCCTCCACACCATACTGGTCACGCCATGTCTATATGGAGCTGGCTTTGTATGCAGAAGAATTGCTGTGGCTCTGATGAAGGAGGTTCTCCCTCGTAAGCCATTTGTGATGCCATCTGGTTCCTCCAAACATCTGGTCCAAGTTGCAGGTGTCTAGAGATACTGTTCGTAAAAGCTGGAGTATTGATAAGCCTTGTTTTAAAGCTCATTTTGAGTATTATTCTTGTTATATTTTATAAATTACATTTTATCTTGGTAACGCAGAAGGTCGGTGCGCCCTCCTTCTCTTTTTGTGTGTTTCAGTTCTAAGGATACCCATTGTTCTGAGGAGGACAGCAGGACCTGTGACATTCCATATTTTTCCAAAGGTTTGGAAACACCACCTACTCGTTTGACCAAGCTCCCGAACTCAGGAGATTGCATTGTGTTGTGTGTATACAGAAGACCTGGCTTGTAGTTTGTGTTCCAGTTCATCCCAAAGGTGTTCAGTAGGGTTGAGATTCAGGACTCTGTGCGGGACACTCAAATTCCTCCACAACAAACTGGTCACACCATGTCTATATGGAGCTGGCTTTGTATGCAGAAGACCTGGCTTGTGGTTTGAAGGTCTTTAGTAGGGTTGAGGTCAGGGCTCTGTGCAGGACACTCGAGTTTTCTCCACACCATACTAGTCACACCATGTTCTTTATGGAGCTGGCTTTGTATGCAGAAGACCTGGCTTGCAGTTGTGTGTTCCAGTTTGTAACGGCACCCCTAATATAAAGGGGGTTATCGCCGTTTACGATGTTCCCTCTCCTGGACACACATCCACTCGCTACCAATATCCACAGCTAAAGACCCTTTCCTATAGGAGCCGACCCCTCTGGAAGAAGACGAGACGCACTCTGTCTCTTCTGTAGTAGGAAATCACTTTATTAAAGAGCAACATTGTAACTTTATACACAAATTCAAGGCACATGCTTTAACATGAACAAGGGCCCAGCTCCGCCCACACATCCCAAGACTCCACCCACACATCCCAAGACTCAACACCTCATCCTGGCGTCTGCTAGGCTTCAAACGATCCCACCCAATACACATCTTTTCACAAAGGTTGGCAGCCAGTCTGTCTGGCACTTTACAATACACACAAGGACAGACTTAAATGAACAATAGAAATGCAAAACAACTTAATTCCTCACAGCAATGATACTTAACCCCCATATACAGTATACATCCAATCTATATACAATGTATATACAGCCTTGAATATGGCTATCACAGACCATATCGGGGGTTTCTTTTATTCGCCCTGTGTCCAAAGTGACCCCACTGTCACACAGTTCATCCCAAAGTGGTTCGTTAGGGTTGAGGTCAGGGCTCTGTGCAGGACACTCGCGTTCCTCCACACCATACAGGTCACGCCATGTCTATATGGAGCTGGCTTTGTATGCAGAAGACCTGGCTTGTAGTTTGTGTTCCAGTTCATCCCAAAGGTGTTCAGTAGGGATGAGGTCAGGGCTCTGTGCAGGACACTGGTGTTCCTCCCACACCAAACTGGTCACACCATGTCTTTATGGAAGCTGGCTTTGTACACAGGGGACAGACATGTTGGAACAGAAAAGGGTCTTCACCAAACCGTTACCCACAAGGTTGGAAGATCCCATTGTCTACAATGTCTTTGTATGATGTAGCATGAACAGGACCTTTCACTGGAGACACCTGAACTCATTAATATGGGGGGGGGGGGGGGGGGGTTCACATATTTTTGGCAAAGGTGTAATTATTTACAACTGTAGAAAACACAAATACGTTATAAGTAGTTGAATCCAAAAAAAAAAAAAAAACTTCCACCTCGTGCGTGCACCGCCACCGCAGCCAAGAAGACCTGGCTTGCAATTTGTGTTCCAGTTCATCCCAAAGGTTTTCAGAGTAGGGTTGAGGTCAGGGCTCTGTGCAGGACACTCGTATTCCTCCACACCATACAGGTCACGCCATGTCTATATGGAGCTGGCTTTGTATGCAGAAGACCTGGCTTGTGGTTTGTGTTCCAGTTCATCCCAAAGGTCTTTAGTAGGGTTGAGGTCAGACTCTGTGCGGGACACTCGAATTCCTCCACACCAAACTGTCACACCATGTCTCTTTATGGAGCCAGCTTTGTACCCAGTCATGCTGGAACAGAAAAGGGTCTTCACCAAACCGTTACCACAAGGTTGGAAGATCCCAAATGTCTTTGTATGATGAGCATGAACGGGACCTTTCACTGGAGACACCTGAACTCATTAATATGGGGGGGGGGGGGGGTTCACATATTTTTGGCAAAGGTGTAATTATTTACATGTAGAAAAAAATGATGCCCTAAACAAAAGTCTGCTATTGGGTTATTAAAATCCAACTGTAGAAAACACAAATCCGTGATAAGTAGTTGAATCCAAAAAAATAACTTCCACCTCGTGCCACCGCAGCCAAGAAGACCTGGCTTGCAGTTTGTGTTCCAGTTCATCCCAAAGGTGTTTATTAGGGTTGAGGTCAGGGCTCTTGCAGGACACTCGAATTCCTCCACACCAAACTGGTCACTCACGGTCACCATGTCTTTATGGAGCCGGCTTTGTACACAAGAGACATTTATGGTGGAACAGAAAAGGGTCTTCACCAAACTGTTACCACAAGGATTGAAAGAGCACGATTGTCTACAATGTCTTTGCCTTGTACACACTGGGTCGGACATTCTGCACAACCAAATCTGTTGGATCTTGTCCGACGGGATTTTGTCCAAAACTGTTGCATACACACGGGTCGGACAAGTTTTTGGAAAATCCGATCGTTACATAACGTGATGACGTCATTTTCGTTACGATGGACTACGTTCAGTCTAGTAGCCAATAGCTTTGGTGTAGGAATTTGATCTGAGCATGAGTGGCACTTTGTCCGATCGGAATCCTCTACACATGATCGGAGTATGTCCTATCAGACCAGTTTGTCGGAAAATATTTCCAACATGTTGGAAAATTGGGTCGGACGGATATTCCGACGGGATCAGTCCAATGCATACCACACACAGTCAGATTATCCGACAACACGGTCCGATAGGACACATTCCGACGGATTCTCCGACCGTGTGTACAAGGGCTAAGTGTGATGGCGTATAACCAGCACCCGTCACTGGAGACCCCCCCCCCCCCAAAACTCAATCATTTGGAGGGGGGAAGCATGTTGTTTGGCCATATAGAGTATGAAATATTTCCTATTAATAATTAACCACTTCCCACCCGGCCAATGCACATATACGGCCGGGTGGGGGCCGTCTACTCCTGATAGGACGTTCAGGAACGTCCATCAGGAGGAGCGGGATCGCGCGCGCGCGTGCCAGCGCAGCGGCGCGATCCCGATGCGCCCGTGTCACCCGGACACAGCGCATCTCAGATCGGCAGGAGGGCTCTGTGATTGGCCCTCCTGATCACATGACGGCCGTGTCCAATCACGGCCGTCATGTGATGTAAACAAACAGCCGGTTGCTAGGCAATCGGCTCCTCCTCTCCTCCACACAGAAGTCATCGCTGAGGAGAGGAGAGCAGATCGCTGCAGCCGGCTGTTGATCAGTGAGTATGAGATGTTATTACAGCTTTTTACTAACTGATCACCAGTCTAGTGTAATACACACAACACACCACACAGTATAAACACATGTCCCCAAAACACACATGTCCCCAAATAATAAAAACACATGTCCCTAATTAATAAAAACATGTCCCCCACATATGTCCACTAAAATCACATGTCCCAATGATTATCTGCACACATATGTACATGATCATTTGCGTACATAGTCCCTGATCACACAAACCAAATTATTATACACTTAACGGAATTTTTTTACCAAAAACATGTAGCAGAATACATTTTGGCTTAAATTTATGACAAAATTTGATTTTATTGGATTTCTTTTCAAATAGAAAAAAGAAAATATTTTTTTTTTTTCCAAATTTCCGCTATTTTTGCGCTTATATCGCAAAAAAATAAAAAACGGAGTCGTGAATAAAATACCACCAAAATAAAGCTCTATTTGTGCGAACAAAATGATAAAAATTTCATTTGGGTACAGTGTAGCACACCGCGCAATTGTCACTGAAAGCGCGAGAGCGATGAAAGCTGAAAATTGGGCTGGGAAGGGAAGGGGGCGAAAGTGCCCCCCGGTATTGTAGTGGTTAAAATGTTCTTTTTTTTTTAGGTTGTGCTTCCCAACCTCGCCCCTCTGTTAGAAAGAAGTTGTTCTGTTTCTGATTTCTATTTCCCAATTTTGCCAAATTCCTGTTTCTAACCGCGGTTTCCATGTAGTAAAACCGCGGTTAGAAACCGTCTCTGATAGGATAAGGAGAACGGGGGCTTTGTAGATAAGCTCTATGTCTTTTATGGCAAATTAAACGCAGCTTCACGCCGGATTTCAAGGTGTACAGCAGGGATCTGCAATTAGCGGCCCTCCCAGCTGTTGCAAAAACTACAAGTCCCATCATGCCTCTGCCTCTGGGTGTCATGCTCGTGGTTGTCAGAGTCTTGCTATGCATCATGGGACTTGTAGTTCTGCAAACAGCTGGAGGTCTGTTAATTGCATATCCCTTGTCAGTGGCGTAACTAGAACCTTCAGGGCCCCCCGATGCAAGAAACCATGAAGGCCCCCCCCCCCTGAACTCCAGCCAGGGCCCTTCCCTCCGAGTCCGGCGGTGGAACTCCAGGGCGTGGTCACAGGTATGACATTTGTGAGCTCTGTAGTTTCCACCACTGGCTGGGGAGAACAGACATCGGACTGAGCGGCAATGCATGGAGCAGGAGAGGGGTACTCTGAGGAGCCGGCCGAGGACACAGGTCATGCGGGGAATGCACAACTAAAGAGCAGCCAGTGCGATAGTCGAGCATGGAGCTCTGCTAGTCGCCCTCCACCTCCAGCCACCCGTGTGCATGGTGCACTGGTACCCCTAGCTGCCTATGCTGCTGCCGGCCATATGTAGAGGGGGCTGCATGGGCCCCCTGCAGCACAGGGCCCAGTTGCGGTCACGACTGCTGCACCCCTATAGTTACCCCCCTGTCCCTGGTGTACAGCATCAGTAACAATATGTTTATTGTCATATTATGTACAATGTGTTACATGTGATCTCTTTCAAACAGATACATTTCTCGGAAATTTTTGCTACTGTAGTCGGCTGCGCCTGCAAATATATTTTTCCGTTGTTCACGTCTTTTACAACCGCAATAAAAACTGTTAAAAAAAATAAATAATAATAATAATAATAATAATAATATAGTTCCTAAAGACTTTGGTAAATTATTCATAAATAAATGATGCCGAGGGTGTAAAACAGTTACCTTGGAAAAAGTCAAGTCAATAATAAAACTCCACGTTACCCGGAAAATGGTAAATAATTACAGAGAACATTTCTTGTTTTGTGTCATTAAAAATCACCTTTTGATTACACGAAAATAAAAAGAAAGAAGTTCTCTCTGTTCTCTTACCTCGTATCACAGTGATCAGTAGAAGGTTACAATTTCTGCCATTTTGGTGCCACCGCCAGCATTTCAGTACCACGGCCGCCAGCCTTTTGATACCCCCTTCAAGTGAACGGCGACACGCCGCCACAGACGCCCCCTGCGTCCGCGGGCAATCGCAGTGCGTTGCTGCGCCATTTACTAGGTTCAAACACGCAGTGAGAAGACGTCACCTCCTTACCTACCGCCTGTCAAGTGCCTCTGAAAAGCAATCTGTACGCAGATCGCTTTTCAGAGGGGGGTGTGGTAGTTTGAAAACTTAGCGTAACAAACGTTGTAGCTATTATTTCAGTCCTACGACATCGAAGGTTTTATCTTTGACATGCATACAACGTTCGTTAAAAGTGGTTCCAAAGGTTTAACGTTTTTGACCTTAAAGTGGTTGTAAACCCTTACAAACCACTTTGACCTACAGGTAAGCCTAGATTAAAGCCTCATACACACGATAGGACTTTGTACAAACTTTCCCTTGGATATTTGTACAAAGGGCGTCGGCCCTGAACTTGTATTGCATACACACAGCAGGACTTTTTCAGCCAACTTTCACCAAATCACGTGGTTTTTCTGCTCTTTACTGCCACCTTTGGTCAACTTCTGTATTGTTGTCTGATCTTTTGCATTGGTTCTGAGCATGCTGTTTGTACTTTGTACAAAAGTCCGATGGTTTTCTGTACACACGATCAGACTTTGCTCCATCGGACTTTTGTTGCCAGAAAGTTTGTCCGTTCTCACAGCCAACAAAAGTCCGATGAAAACCAAAAAGTTTGTCCGATGGAGCGTACGCACGGGTCGGATGTTGCTCCAAAACAGCTAATTTGCATGTTTGTTGTCAAAATGTCTGATCGTGTGTATGGGCCTTAAGGCTTACCTGTAGGTCCAAAGATATATTCTCCTAAACCTATATGGTTTAGGAGATATTTGCCGAAAACAGGCACCGTAGACAGCGTCGCACATGCGCACTGAGTGCGGCATTCTCAGCAACGGAGCTGCCGCGCGTGTCGGCTCCCGTGCGCATGCGCGGGAGTGACGTCATTGCGGTTTCACCGAATGACAGCGGCGGAGCTGCGAGACCCCCACCAAGAAGATGGATGCGGCGGACTACAGGGGACAGCGGCGACTTCGCTGGCTCCTGTGTCAGGTAAGTGACACATAATGGACTACTATGCGATGCGATGCGATGCGATGCGATGTGATGCATAGTAGTCCATGATGCTTTACCTTTGCAGGGAATGAAAGAGGAAGTAACACCCATCAGGGTTTACTTCCTCTTTAACCGCATAAGCCCCCCCGGACCATTTTGCAGCTAAAGGAACCGGGGCCCCCTTTTTTGCGATTCGGCACTGCGGTCGCTTTAACTGACAATTGCGCGGTCGTGGCGACGTGGCTCCCAAACAAAACTTGACGTCTTTTTTTTTTTTCCCCCCACAAATAGAGCTTTTCTGTTGGCGGTATTTGATCACCTCGGCGTTTTTGGGGTTTTTTTGCGCTATAAACAAAAATAGAGCGAAAATTTTGAAAAAAAATGCATTATTTTTTTACTTTTTGCTATAATAAATATCCCACAAAAATATATAAAAATCTTTTTTTTCCCTTAGTTAGGCCGATACGTATTCTTCTACATATTTTTGGTAAAAAAAAAAAAAAAAAATCGCAATTTGCGTTTATTGATTGGTTTGCGCAAAAGTTATAGCGTTTACAAAATAGGGGATAGTTTTATGGCATTTTTATTAATATTTTTTTTTTTTTTTTTACTAGTAATGGCGGCGATCTGCGATTTTTATTGTGACTGCGACATTGTGGGCGGACACGTCGGACAATTGTGACACATTTTTGGGACCATTGTCATTTATTACAGCGATCAGTGCGATTAAAAATGCATTGATTACTGTGTAAATGACACTGTCAGTGAAGGAGTTAACCACTAGGGGTCAGGGAGGGGTTTAAGTGTGACGTGTGTGTGTGTGTGTGTGTGTGTGTTTTTTGTAGGGGGGGGCGTGGCTTGGCATGTGACGTCACTGATTGTCTTTCCCTATGACAGGAAAGAGACGATCGGTGACAGGCTCAGTAGGAAGCACGGGGGGGGGGGGGGGGGAGAGGTTTGTTTACAAAGACCTCTCCTCATTCTTCAGCTCTGTGACTCGATCGCGGGACACCGGCGGCGATCAGGTCCGCGGGTCCCGCGGTCACGAAGCTCAGGACCAGGGTCGCGAGTGCGCCGCCGGCAGCACGCACGCAATCCATGGCTGGTCACTTAAAGGGCAACGCACCTGTACGTGCCTGTGCCCAGCCGTGCCATTCTGCCGACGTATATCGTCGTGAGGCGGTCCTTAAGTGGTTAAAGTGGAGTTCCACCCCCCAAAAAAAAAAAAAAAAAATTATTCACCTGCTTAAAAAAAAAAAAAAAATGAAAAAAAAAAAAACATTTGGACAAATTTTTTTATTTTTTTTTACTCACCTCTAAATGCTTGTTGCTAGGTGGCCCTCGTAATCTGCCTCCTTCGCCTGGGCTCCTGACATCACTTCCCTCCCCCCTCCTCTTGTCAGTCATCTGGGACAAGATGATTGCACGGCCAGTCACGGCTCGCGCATGCGCAGTGAGTGCTTGGCTGTGAAGCTTCGTTTAAAATGCCAGCGCCGCCGAGCGGAGGGGGGAGGGGAGCGGGGCTTCCACCCCCCCCCCACATCGCTGGACCCTGGGACAGGTAAGTGTCCGATTATTAAAAATACAGTATTTGTAGCTGCTGACTTTTAATTTTTTATTTTTTTTGTTTTGTTTTAAGCGGAACACCGCTTTAGTGCATTCTTCTGCATTGACCATTTGACCTCCAGAAGATTTACCCCCCCTTCATGACCAGGCCATTTTTTGTGGTTCAGTACTGCGTTACTTTAACTGACAATTGCGCGATCGTGCGATGATGTACCCAAATAAAATTGATGTCCCCCCCCCCCCCCAGGGGGGAAACCAGGTACTTGCCCTCCCCGCGCTGTCACATTTGGCACATTTTTTTTTTGGGGGGGGGGGGGGGGCGGATACCTGGTTTTGACAAAATTGTTGCTTTTTTTGGGGGGGGGGGGGAGCAGACAAGTGAGTTTCCCCTTTTGAGGGGGGGGGGGGAGAAGTTATGTTTATCACAATTACTCTATTTGTACTGTGCTGGCAGATCTTATTATCAGTTTTACCCAAGATGTGCAAACTGTCTGTACTAAGAAAGGGTTAAAGATTTGAACACTTGGGTTCTGCATTGTATTATTAACCACTTGCCGCCCGCCCTATAGCAAATGGACGGCGGCAAAGTGGTTTCATAATCCTGACCGGACGTCATATGACGTGATCAGGATTATGAGCCGCTGCGCGCCCCCGGGGGCGGCACATCGCGGCGATCGTTGTTGCGGGGGGGGGGGGGGGGTCAGTCTGACACCCGGCAACTACGATCTCGGTAAAGAGTCTCCGACGGAGACTCTTTACCACGTGATCAGCCGTGTCCAATCACGGCTGATCACAGTGTAAATAGGAAGAGCCGGTGATCGGCTTTTCCTCACTCGCGTCTGTCAGACGCGAGTAGAGGAGAGCCGATCGGCTGCTCCTCTGACAGGGGGGGGTCTGTGCTGATCGATTATCAGCACAGCCCCCCCCCCCGAGGATGCCCACACTGGACCACCAGGGACACCACCAGACCACCAGGGATGCCAAGGACAAGGTATGCCACCCTAGACCACCAGGGATTCTAGTCAGTGCCACAATGGGTGCCAATCAGTGCCCATAATGGATGCCAATCAGTGCCCACAATGGGCATCACTGATTGGCATGCATTATTGATTGGCACTGATTGGCATCCATTAGTGCAATATATTATAATACAATGCCGCCTATCAGTTCCCATCTGTGCCGCCTATCAGTGCCTACCCATGCCCACCTGTGCCGCCTACCCATGCCCACCTGTGCCGCCTACCCATGCCCACCTGTGCCGCCTAACCCATGCCCAC
The DNA here is from genome assembly GCF_037356315.1 of Lithobates pipiens. NCBI lineage: Eukaryota > Metazoa > Chordata > Amphibia > Anura > Ranidae > Lithobates > Lithobates pipiens. The sequence continues at coordinate 3,305,614 of NW_027507764.1, forward strand.
CTGTGCCACCTACCCATGCCCACCTGTGCCGCCTACCCATGCCCACCTGTGCTGCCTAACCCATGCCCACCTGTGCCACTTATCCATGCCCATCCGTGCCAATTTGTGCCACCTATCAGTGCCCATCCGTGTCGCCCATCAGTGCCACCTCATCAGTGCCACTTCATTGGTGCCACCTCATCGGTGCCCATCAGTGCCGCCTTATCATTGCCCATCAGTGAAGGAGAAAACGTACTTATTTACAAAGTTTTGAAACTGAAACAAAAAAAAACATTTTTTTTTCAAAATTTTCGGTATTTTTTTATTTGTAGCGCAAAAAATAAAAACCGTAGAGGTGATCAAATACCACCAAAAGAAAGCTCTATTTGTGGGAAAAAAATGATAAAAATTTCATTTGGGTACAGTGTAGCACGACCGCGCAATTGTCATTCAAAGTGCGACAGCGCTGAAAGCTCAAAATTGGTCTGGGCAGGAAGGTGTTTAAGTGCCCCCCCCCCCCCCCGGTATTGAAGTGGTTAATACACTTTATATATAAAAAAAATAAAAAAAAATGAAAACCTGTCCCTAGTCTGTCCCTCCTCTCCACTTTTCCATCAGTCCTAAGCAAAAGAAGTTGCCCATCGTGTCCTAAGTCCTGCTCCTTCCCCTGTCACCTTGTTTCTCTTGGTGTCAGGAAAACCTGTCAGAAGTGACTCCTGCAGATAGCAGAGGAAGGGAGGCCAAGGACAGAAATGACACTTGGTGCTCTGGACTGAGACAAGTGCACGCTATAGAGGGGATGTGCTTTGTTCAGATTTCATGTCTGAGGGTTTACAACCGCTTTAAGGAGCCGTCTTCATAGCGTCAGCGTGGCGTTGGGGGGAAGAGCATTTTGCACTGACAACAACTGTAGAAGTAAAACGTTCGGGGGAGGGGACGGGGAGATGGGATGTGAGTCGTTGTGATTGACATTAGCTGAAAACTCAGATTGGATTATTAATCGGTAACAACAGGACAAAGTCCTCGCTAGTGGGTTAGAGTCCCACAACTTTTCTTAATGAGGATGATGTGATGTGCGTATCCCGGGAGGATTCGGGAGCGGGGGTGGGGGGGGGGGGGGATACGTCATTCTCATGGAACGGAAAACTTTAATAAAAAGGTAAACAATGTAAAAAAATATATATATAACGGGGGAGGGGAAGGTCTAATAAATGTCAGTATAATAGGGGAATGAAGGGGGTGGGATATTCTCCATGCCATCGAATGATCACCTTATATTGTGCGCAATACAGAACAATCCGTCCACGTGTGAGACCTTTCCGGTGAGAATCCCGCCATTGGCCGGCAAGTCCCTCCGTTATCTGTCACTCGGCGGGGAGAATAAGTAACGCTAATAACGACGTCATTCCAGAAATGTTTATCAACACCTTATTTCCAAATGTCAGACACGCCGACTCATTCAATTACAAGGAGGGGGGGAGGGGGGGCTTTGCTGTTGTTACCGATTAATAATCCAATCTTCATTTTCTGCTAATGTCAAACACAATGACTCACATCCCATCTCCCGTCCCCTCCCCCGAACGTGTTATTTCTACAGCTGTCAGTGCAAAACGCTCTTCCCAACACCACACTGACCCTATATTACAGAGGCGGCTCTAGGCTTTTTGAGGCCTCAGGCAAAACCTAGACATGAGGCCCCACTCATGCCCATAATGAGAAAAATAATTCAAGCGATTAAAAAAAAAAAAAAATTGTATAAATTACATATATTAAGAGCTTTAAAATGCTGGTGTCAGTTCTCTAGGTGCTGGTGTCAGTTCTCTCGGTGCTGGTGTCAGTGCTCTCTATCTCAGTGCTGGTGTCTGTGCTCTCTATCTCACAGGCAATGTTAAACCGTTGCTGGTCTGAGCTTAATGCCACAGCGGCATTGTTGTCAGCAGAGGCGGCTCTTCAATCAGCCTGTCACAAGGCCCCTGTGAGTGCGAGGCCTTAGGCGACCGCCTTATTTGCCTAATTAGAGAGCCGCCTCTGCTATATTATATATATATATCGTTATATCGCTACATAATCACATAGTTACATAGTATATAGTTCCCTATAGTTACATAGTATATAGTTCCCTATAGTTACATAGTATATAGTTCCCTATAGTTACATAGTATATAGTTCCCTATAGTTACATAGTATATAGTTCCCTATAGTTACATAGTATATAGTTCCCAATAGTTACATAGTAGGTGAGGTTGATATCCCTGTATTTTGCAGTTGTTCAGGTGATTATCTAATAGTTTCTTGAAACTATCGATGCCCCCCGCTGAGACCACCGCCTGTGGAAGGGGATTCCACATCCTTTCCACTTTTACAGTAAAGAACCCTCTACATAGTTTAACCACTTGAGATCCGCGCTATAGTCAATTGACGGCTACAGCGCGGATCTCCTTTTCCGGGACTACGTCTATTGACGTAGTCCCGTGTACGAGTGGCCTGCGCGCGCCCTGTGATCGGCGACTCCATGAGACTCGCCTGATCACCGATCCGTGCAAGGGGTCGATCCCGACCCCTTATCACGTGATCAGCTGTCAGCCAATGACAGCTGATCATGTGATATAACGGAGCCGGTAATCGGCTAGTATTCCTCCTCGCGCTAACAGCGTGAGGAGAGAAAAAAAAGCCGATCACCGGCGGCCGTGATCAGGACATCAGTCCCGATCACGGCCAGCAATGCAAGCGCCCACCTGCCCCCTGCCAGTGCCCACCTGCCCCCTGCAGTGCCACCCTAATAAAAAGTAAGTGCCCCCCGTCAGTGCCACCCAGCAGTGCCCACAGTGCCACCCACAGTGCCCACAATCTGCCTCAAAGGTGCTGCACCCCAGTGCCGCCCATCAGTGCCCAGCAGTGCCGCCCATCAGTGCCACCTATCAGAGCCACCTATCAGTGCCCATCAGTCCCATCTATCAGTGGTACCTATCAGTGCCCATCCGTGCCACCCATCCGTGCCACCCATCCGTGCCACCCATCCGTGCCACCCATCCGTGCCATCTTATCTGTGCCCATCTTTGCCCATCAGTGCCGCCTTATCTGTGCCCATTGGTGCCGCCTTATCTGTGCCTATTAGTGCTGCCTTAAATATGCCTATCAGTGCCCACCAATGCAGCCTATCAGTGCCCACCAATGCAGCCCATCAGTGCCCACCAATGCAGCCTATCAGTGCCGCCTCATCAGCGCACTTCAATGAAGGAGAAAAATGACCTGTTTGCAAAATTTTATAACAAACTATTAAACATGATTTTTTTTTTTGCATCTTTTTTTGTTTGTTTAGCAAAAAATAAAACTCCGAGCTGTAACTAAATACCACCAAAAGAAAGCTCTATTTGTGGGGAAAAAATGATAAAAATTTCATTTGGGTACAGTGTTGTATGCCCGCGTAATTGTCATTCAAAGTGCATCAGCGCTGAAAGCTGAAAATTGGTCTGGGCAGGAGGGGGGTTTAAGTGCCCAGTAAGCAAGTGGTTAAAGTTAAATCTCTTTTCTTCTAATTATAATGAGTGGCCACGAGTCTTGTTAATCTCCCTTCCACAAAAAAGTTTTCTCCTTATTGTGGGGTCACCAGTCCGGTATTTATATATTGTGGGGTCACCAGTCCGGTATTTATATATTGTGGGGTCACCAGTCCGGTATTTATATATTGTGGGGTCACCAGTCCGGTGTTTATATATTGTGGGGTCACCAGTCCGGTGTTTATATATTGTGGGGTCACCAGTCCGGTATTTATATATTGTGGGGTCACCAGTCCGGTATTTATATATTGTGGGGTCACCAGTCCGGTATTTATATATTGTGGGGTCACCAGTCCGGTATTTATATATTGTGGGGTCACCAGTCCGGTATTTATATATTGTGGGGTCACCAGTCCGGTGTTTATATATTGTGGGGTCACCAGTCCGGTATTTATATATTGTGGGGTCACCAGTCCGGTATTTATATATTGTGGGGTCACCAGTCCGGTATTTATATATTGTGGGGTCACCAGTCTGGTATTTATATATTGTGGGGTCACCAGTCCAAAATTTATATATTGTGGGGTCACCAGTCCGGTATTTATATATTGTGGGGTCACCAGTCCGGTATTTATATATTGTGGGGTCACCATCTGGTATTTATATATTGTGGGGTCACCAGTCCAAAATGTATATATTGTGGGGTCACCAGTCCAAAATTTATATATTGTGGGGTCACCAGTCCAAAATTTATATATTGTGGGGTCACCAGTCCGGTATTTATATATTGTGGGGTCACCAGCCCGGTATTTATATATTGTGGGGTCACCAGTCCGGCATTTATATATTGTGGGGTCACCAGTCCGGTATTTATATATTGTGGGGTCACCAGTCCGGTATTTATATATTGTGGGGTCACCAGTCCGGCATTTATATATTGTGGGGTCACCAGTCCGGTATTTATATATTGTGGGGTCACCAGTCCGGTATTTATATAATGAAATCATCTCCCCTCTCAGGCGTCTCTTCTCCAGAGAGAATAAGTTCAGAGCTCACAACCTTTCCTCATAACTAATATCCTCCAGACCCTTTATTAGCTTTGTTGCCCTTCTTTGTAGTCGCTCCATTTCCAGTACATCCTTCCTGAGGACTGGAGCCCAGAACTGGACAGTATACTCCAGGTGCGGCCGGACCAGAGTCTTGTAGAGGGGAGAATTATCGTTTTATCTCTGGAGTTGATCCCTTTTTAATGCCAATATTCTGTTTGCTTTGTTATCAGCAGCTTGGCATTGCTGAGCCCATCATCTACTAGGACCCCCAGGTCCTTCTCCATCCTAGATCCCCCCCAGAGGTTCCCCTCCCCCCAGGTCCTCCTCCATCCTACATCCCCCCAGAGGTTCCCCTCCCCCCAGGTCCTTCTCCATCCTAGATCCCCCCCAGAGGTTCCCCTCCCCCCAGTCTATAGATTGCTTTCAGATTTTTGCCACCCAAATGCATTATTTTACATTTTTCTACATTGAACCTCATTTGCCATGTAGTTGCCCCTCCCCCCATTCATTTCTTCAGATCTTCATGCAAAGTTTCCCCATCCTGCGGAGAAGTTATTGCCCTGCTTAGCTTATTATCATCCGCAAATACAGAGATTGGACTGTTTCCCCCATCCCCCTCCTCCAGGTCATTTATGAACAAATTAAACAGGAGTGGCCCCAACACAGAACCCTGGGGGACCCCACTACCCTCCCCCGACCATTCCGAGTACTCCCCATTTATCATCACACTCTGAACTCGCCCTTCTAGACAGTTTCCAATCCATGTACTCACCCTATGGTCCATGGACCTTATTTTGTACAGTAAACGTTTATGGGGAACTGTATCAAATGGTTGTGCAAAATCCAGATACACCACGTCTACGGGCCTTCCTTCATCTAGATACACCACGTCTACGGGCCTTCCTTTATCTAGATACACCACGTCTACGGACCTTCCTTTATCTAGATACACCATGTCTAAGGGCCTTCCTTTATCTAGATACACCACGTCTACGGGCCTTCCTTTATCTAGATACACCACATCTACGGGCCTTCCTTTATCTAGATACACCACATCTACGGGCCTTCCTTTATCTAGATACACCACATCTACGGGCCTTCCTTTATCTAGATACACCACGTCTACAGACCTTCCTTTATCTAGATACACCCCGTCTACGGGCCTTCCTTTATCCATATACACCACGTCTACGGGCCTTCCTTTATCTAGATACACCACGTCTACGGGCCTTCCTTCATCTAGATACACCACGTCTACGGGCCTTCCTTTATCTAGATACACCACATCTACGGGCCTTCCTTTATCCAGATACACCACGTCTACGGGCCTTCCTTTATCTAGATACACCACGTCTACAGACCTTCCTTTATCTAGATACACCCCGTCTACGGGCCTTCCTTTATCCATATACACCACGTCTACGGGCCTTCCTTTATCTAGATACACCACGTCTACGGGCCTTCCTTTATCTAGATACACCACGTCTACGGGCCTTCCTTTATCTAGATACACCACGTCTACGGGCCTTCCTTTATCTAGATACACCACATCTACGGGCCTTCCTTTATCCAGATACACCACATCTACGGACCTTCCTTTATCCAGATACACCACGTCTACGGGCCTTCCTTTATCTAGATACACCACGTCTACGGGCCTTCCTTTATCTAGATACACCACGTCTACGGGCCTTCCTTTATCTAGATACACCACATCTACGGGCCTTCCTTTATCTAGATACACCACGTCTACGGGCCTTCCTTTATCTAGATACACCACGTCTACGGGCCTTCCTTTATCTAGATACACCACTTCTACGGGCCTTCCTTTATCTAGATGCACCACGTCTACGGGCCTTCCTTTATCTAGATACACCACATCTACGGGCCTTCCTTCATCTAGATACACCACATCTACGGGCCTTCCTTCATCTAGATACACCACGTCTACGGGCCTTCCTTTATCTAGATACACCACGTCTACGGGCCTTCCTTCATCTAGATACACCACGTCTACGGGCCTTCCTTTATCTAGATACACCACGTCTACGGACCTTCCTTTATCTAGATACACCATGTCTAAGGGCCTTCCTTTATCTAGATACACCACGTCTACGGGCCTTCCTTTATCTAGATACACCACATCTACGGGCCTTCCTTTATCTAGATACACCACATCTACGGACCTTCCTTTATCTAGATACACCACGTCTACGGGCCTTCCTTTATCTAGATACACCATGTCTAAGGGCCTTCCTTTATCTAGATACACCACGTCTACGGGCCTTCCTTTATCTAGATACACCACATCTACGGGCCTTCCTTTATCTAGATACACCACATCTACGGGCCTTCCTTTATCTAGATACACCACATCTACGGGCCTTCCTTTATCTAGATACACCACGTCTACAGACCTTCCTTTATCTAGATACACCCCGTCTACGGGCCTTCCTTTATCCATATACACCACGTCTACAGACCTTCCTTTATCTAGATACACCACGTCTACGGGCCTTCCTTCATCTAGATACACCACGTCTACGGGCCTTCCTTTATCTAGATACACCACATCTACGGGCCTTCCTTTATCCAGATACACCACGTCTACGGGCCTTCCTTTATCTAGATACACCACGTCTACAGACCTTCCTTTATCTAGATACACCCCGTCTACGGGCCTTCCTTTATCCATATACACCACGTCTACGGGCCTTCCTTTATCTAGATACACCACGTCTACGGGCCTTCCTTTATCTAGATACACCACGTCTACGGGCCTTCCTTTATCTAGATACACCACGTCTACGGGCCTTCCTTTATCTAGATACACCACATCTACGGGCCTTCCTTTATCCAGATACACCACATCTACGGACCTTCCTTTATCCAGATACACCACGTCTACGGGCCTTCCTTTATCTAGATACACCACGTCTACCGGCCTTCCTTTATCTAGATACACCACGTCTACGGGCCTTCCTTTATCTAGATACACCACATCTACGGGCCTTCCTTTATCTAGATACACCACGTCTACGGGCCTTCCTTTATCTAGATACACCACGTCTACGGGCCTTCCTTTATCTAGATACACCACTTCTACGGGCCTTCCTTTATCTAGATGCACCACGTCTACGGGCCTTCCTTTATCTAGATACACCACGTCTACGGGCCTTCCTTCATCTAGATACACCACATCTACGGGCCTTCCTTCATCTAGATACACCACGTCTACGGGCCTTCCTTTATCTAGATACACCACGTCTACGGGCCTTCCTTCATCTAGATACACCACATCTACGGGCCTTCCTTCATCTAGATACACCACTTCTACGGGCCTTCCTTTATCTAGATACACCACGTCTACGGGCCTTCCTTTATCTAGATACACCACGTCTACGGGCCTTCCTTTATCTAGATACACCACTTCTACGGGCCTTCCTTTATCTAGATGCACCACGTCTACGGGCCTTCCTTTATCTAGGTACACCACGTCTACGGGCCTTCCTTTATCTAGATACACCACGTCTACGGGCCTTCCTTCATCTAGATACACCACGTCTACGGGCCTTCCTTTATCTAGATACACCACGTCTACGGGCCTTCCTTCATCTAGATACACCACATCTACGGGCCTTCCTTCATCTAGATACACCACTTCTACGGGCCTTCCTTTATCTAGATACACCACGTCTACGGGCCTTCCTTTATCTAGATACACCACGTCTACGGGCCTTCCTTCATCTAGATACACCGCGTCTACGGGCCTTCCTTTATCTAGATACACCACGTCTACGGGCCTTCCTTTATCTAGATACACCACGTCTACGGGCCTTCCTTTAGCTGGCAACTCACCTCCTCATAGAAGGTTAATAGATTGGTTTAACAAGAATGATGAAGGATGAATCCATGCTGATTACTAATAATGATACCGTTCTCATTATTAAAAATCTTGTATATAGTCCCTAATCCGACTATGAAGTCGACTCCATAAAGTGGTTGTAAACCTCAGACATGAAATCTGAACAAAGCCTATCCCTCTATAGTGTGTACTTGTCTCAGTCCAGGGCACTGAGTGTCATTTATGTCTGCTTCCTCCTTTCCTCTGCTATCTCCATGAGTCACTTCTGCCAAGTTTTCCTGACACCAAGAGCTAAATGGTGACAGGGGAGGGAGCTCCATCATACAGCCTGTGATTGACAGCCTTGGCTCTGTTCCTGTTTGCTGTGTGAAGGGAAGGGGGTGGGGGTGTGGGGGGGGGGGGGTCTATTCCCTCCAATCAGCTGTCAGAGCTCTCCCCATTGAGCTCTGCAGAGTGTAACTTCAACTCTCCGCCCCCTTTTTTAACCTGACAAGCTTTAAAATTATGCATTTTGTAGACATTGTGCCGTTCTTTTCATTTTTTGTTTAATTTTTTTATTTTATTTTTATTTTTGTTTATCGGGTCATTCATTATGATCGCAATTCGAAAATTCATAAATTCGAGAATTTGAAAATTCGAAAATCCAAAAATAAGAAAGAAAATCTGGCAATTCGAAAGAATAACTAACTATTAAATTATTTGTATTGGAATTTCCTTTCAAATCTGGCTGTTAGTGAACGTAACGAATACGAATTCATCCGAAGTTACGAAATAACGAATGCCACATTTAATCAAATGGAATGAAACAAATTAATAATAAATAATAATAAAACGTTTTTATTATTATTGTTGTTATTTATTGTTATTAATTTGTTACGTTCCATGTGTTTAGATGCTGCATTTGTTTTTTCGGATAATTCATAACTTCGGATAAATTCGTATTCGCTACGTTCACTAACAGCCAGATTTGAAAGGAAATTCCAATACAAATAATTTAATAGTTAGTAATACAATGGAACCACGGATTGCAAGTAACGCGGTTATTGAGTGTTTTGCAATACGAGTTATTTTTAAAAAAAATCCTGACTCGGTTTGCAAGTGTCGTCTCAAAAAACGAGCAGGATTCATGCCTCTGCGGTGGGCAGTACCGTATTTGGCCAGAGATACTCGGAGCCGTTCGCAACCATTCAGAAATATTCTAAAACACTCCGTTCCCGAGTGTTTCTGAGCCTTTCCAAGTACTCGGTCTCTGAGTATTTCTGAGGCTCTCCGGCGCCCCCCCACCACCTCTGGCCACATGCGGTATTGCATGCAATAGAAGTCAATGCGCAACGAATTATCTTAATTTCCATTGACTTCTATGGGGAAACTCGCTTTGATGTGCGAATGTTTTGGATTACAAGCATTCTCCTGGAAGGGATTATGCTTGTAATCCGAGGTTCCACTGTAGTTAAGTTATTATTAGTTATTTATTATTTTGGATTTTCGAATTTACGGATATTCAGAAATATTAGATATAGAGATTAGATTAGAAATAGAGATATTCAGAAAAATTCATTAAACGTGTTTTTGTTAACTTGGATATTTTCGAATTAACAAAATAGTTGAAATTTGTTTAACCACTTGCCGCCCGCCCTATAGGCAATTGACGGCTGCAAAGTGGTTTCATAATCCTGACCGGACGTCATGTGACGTGATCAGGATTATGAGCCGCTGCGCGCCCCCGGGGGCACACATCAGGGCGATCGTTGTTGCGGGGGGGTCAGTCTGACACCCGGCAACTACGATCTCGGTAAAGAGTCTCCGACGGAGACTCTTTACCACGTGATCAGCCGTGTCCAATCACGGCTGATCACAGTGTAAATGGGAAGAGCCGGTGATCGGCTTTTAATCACTCGCGTCTGTCAGATGTGAGTAGAGGAGAGCCGATCGGCTGCTCCTCTGACAGGGGGGGTCTGTGCTGATCGATTATTAGCACAGCCCCCCCGAGGATGCCCACACTGGACCACCAGGGATGCCACCAGACCACCAGGGAAAAGGTAATCCTCCCTAGACCACCAGGGATGCCAGTCAGCACAATGGGTGCCAATCAGTGCCCATAATGGATGCCAATCAGTGCCCACAATGGGCATCACTGATTGGCATGCATTATTGTTTGGCACTGATTGGCATCCATTACTATAGTATAACACCAATGCCGCCTATGAGTGCCCACCTGTGCCGCCTATGAGTGCCCACCTGTGCCGCCTATCAGTGCCCACCTGTGCCGCCTATCAGTGCCCACCTGTGCCGCCTATCCATGCCCATCTGTGCCGCCTATCCATGGCCATCTGTGCCGCCCATTTGTGCCGCCCATCGTGCCAGCTATCAGTGCCAATTTGTGCCACCTATCAGTGTCCGTCCGTGTCGCCCATCCGTGCCGCCTATCAGTGCCGCCTATCAGTGCCACTTCATTGGTGCCCATCAGTGCCCATCAGTGTAGCCCCATCACTGCCCATCAGTGAAGGAGAAAACGTACTTATTTACAAAGTTTTGAAACTGAAACAAAAAAAACATTTTTTTTTTCAAAATTTTCGGTATTTTTTTATTTGTAGCGCAAAAAATAAAAACCGCAGAGGTGATCAAATACCACCAAAAGAAAGCTCTATTTGTGGGAAAAAAATGATAAAAATCTCATTTGGGTACAGCGTAGCATGACCGCGCAATTGTCATTCAAAGTGCGACAGCGCTGAAAGCTGAAAATTGGTCTGGGCAGGAAGGTGTTTAAGTGCCCCCCCCCCCCCGGTATTGAAGTGGTTAAAAACTCTTGTATATGCAGTGTTGCCATCACTGGGACTCTGCGCTTTTCTATGAGTCAGGCAGATCTTGGTGGGGGAGGGGGTGGGGGGTAGAAGTGGGCTGTACATAGCTTCCTTAAAAAAAATAAAAAATAAACGGCCCCGCCTTTGGAGCCCTCAGTCCTGATGCAAGCGGTCGGTGGGCAAATATTGAAATTCCTGATGGGAAGGTGTCAGCAGGGCCGGGTTTATAAGGAAGCCAAATTGTCCCTGCCCCCCCCCCCCTCCCCCAACAAATGGGGCCCCCTCTATACACAGACAAGGTCTAACTGTGACCCTAGGTGTCAGTCCGGAGGAGTGGGCATTCCTAAGCTGGCATCCCGGCCAGCACTGAAATTAGCCCGGGAAGCCTTTCCTAGTCGATTGGTCGAATCGGTATGTGACTTGTAGCCGGTGTTCTGTCTTCTCTGCCCAATATACGTGGTGTAAATATCAATGACAGTGGGAGGAGGGGGGGTTGCCATTCTCAGGAGCCTTTCCCTGCGCTTTACATTCTCCATTACAAGCCGATTCCCGTCCCCGACCACTCACTGGCCAGAAAGGCAACCAAAGCGATGTGGGTTCCCTTATTTAAAAGGTTCCCTACCCAGAATGGCCACCAAAAGTCTCATGAGAGCTCAGCGTCCAATCAGACCACTTCTCCTCTATATGGAGTCCCTGAGGGTCCAATTCCTTCATAAGATTACCTTTCCATGTAATATCACAGAGACACCTACAGGTGGGGAGGATAACTACACAAGTAGACCACTCTTGGTAATGCCCACATGTGACGCTGAACCTCCATGATTGAAAGAACTGATATTAATGATGATGCTGGACGTCCTCCAACCAGGAAACGAGGACTCCTCTCAATTTTTTGCCTTTTTTTTTTTTTTGACAGTTTGTGTACAGAGTTTTTGAGTTTTTGGCGTTTTTTAATTAGCCGATAGAGAAAAATATCATCTGTTTAATCATTTGTTGCTATGTTTTTCAGCTTTTTTATCCACTTTTATTTATTTATTTATTAATTTGTAATGTTTTTACTTTTTTTGTAGGGAGTTAGAGGTTAGGGGCTATTTATTTATGTATTTATTTATTTGTTAGGTTAAGGGTTAGGGGTTAATATTAGGGTTGGGGTTAGGATTTAATAGGGTTAGGGTTAGGGTAACCCTAACCCTAAGTGCCTTGAAAAAGTAATAATGCTAAACCCTAACCCTAATATTACCCATAGTCCTCAACTCTAACCCTAAATTTACCCATAGTCCTAATATTACCCATAATCCTCAACTCTAACCGTAATATTACCCATAGTCCTCAACTCTAACCCTAATATTACCCATAGTCCTAATATTACCCATAATCCTCAACTCTAACCCTAATATTACCCATAGTCCTCAACTCTAACCCTAATATTACCCATAGTCCTAATATTACCCATAATTCTCAACTCTAACCCTAATATTACCCATAGTCCTAATATTACCCATAGTCCTCAACTCTAACCCTAATATTACCCATAGTCCTAATATTACCCATAGTCCTCAACTCTAACCCTAATATTACCCATAGTCCTAATATTACCCATAGTCCTCAACTCTAACCCTAATATTACCCATAGTCCTAATATTACCCATAGTCCTCAACTCTAACCCTAATATTACCCATAGTCCTAATATTACCCATAGTCCTCAACTCTAACCCTAATATTACCCATAGTCCTAATATTACCCATAGTCCTCAACTCTAACCCTAATATTACCCATAGTCCTCAACTCTAACCCTAATATTACCCATAGTCCTCAACTCTAACCCTAATATTACCCATAGTCCTAATATTACCCATAGTCCTCAACTCTAACCCTAATATTACCCATAGTCCTCAACTCTAACCCTAATATTACCCATAGTCCTAATATTACCCATAATCCTCAACTCTAACCCTAATATTACCCATAATCCTCAACTCTAACCCTAATATTACCCATAATCCTCAACTCTAACCCTAATATTACCCATAGGGCTCAACTCTAACCCTAATATTACCCATAGTCCTCAACTCTAACCCTAATATTACCCATAGTCCTCAACTCTAACCCTAATATTACCCATAGTCCTAATATTACCCATAGTCCTCAACTCCATCGCTTCTCGGCCTTTTGGCTAAGATCAAGTGTAGTATCTGTTCTTATCAGTTGCCAAAGGAGGCGCTGGCCCATCCCTATTTGAGAGGGTTTGGGCGGCGCTCTCCGATGGTGTAATTTGCATCCCGAAGGATGGTTTCGGTAGGGGCCACGTCGTGCCGCCCGACAGTAAACTGGGGGCCGATGCATGGTTGAGTCTGAGCCATCTGGAAGGATGCCCCTGGTGAGGGCAGGTGCTGCCTGGTCGGATCCAGAGGGCCGGGTACCCGGCCTCTGGTCTGGATTGGGGTAGCTCTAGCCCCGGGCAGTTTTTCGGAAAGGAACGCTGGTTACTCCCTATGGATGAGGGGGAGTGCCGGTTAGTACATCCGAATATAATTAGGAAGGAGTGATGGGAGCGACGGTGGAGCCTGATGGTAAAGGGCTCTCGCCAAGCTTCCTGATCTTCATGCCTTCCTGTCTGGGGTGGGGGCTGCTGTGGTCTGGGCCGGGGGTCGGGGGCGGTCTTGAAAGCCTATGGAGTATGTGCCCCTGGAGTGGCAGTCCAGGGGTGCCTAACAATCACTGTGAGTGAGGGTCACTTTGATTTTGGGCACCACGGTCACTGCACCATGACACGCTTTTTTAGCACCTGCCTCTTGGGCCGGGCCTTTTGGCTGGGACCAGAGGAATTTTTTATTCCTGGCCTGGAGGGCCTGGTCGTTGTTTCACACAACGACCACCTTTTCACTCTCCTCTCCACTATCCCTTCCCCACTTTTTATTTATTTTCAGTGTGTCTTGTCACGTCTTGTTTTGTCACTTTGCACGTTTGCTGTGATGAGTAGGGTCACAGGTTCTAGGGCCTGTCCTGAAAGTCTGGTGTGGGGGTGGACATGGCCTTTTGGCTTAGTTCACCCTCTGCCTCAGGGTTTGGGGTCTTCCTTCGGGGGAGCCCTACCTAGTATTTGGGTGAGTCTGTTTCGGCAGACCCTCCGAAGAACGGGGTCTGACTGGTTTCGGCCAGGAAGACCAAGTTTTAAGTGTCCTTGTCCCTGTCAGGAGCCTAACGCCCCGGGGGATTCAGGACAAGGTCCTCTGATTTTAGAGGACTTGTGTACCCGTCTGCACTTTTTTGTGTCACTCTTTATGTGTGTGCACATTTTTTATGCACCGGGTGAAGTTTTTTGGAGTGTGTTTTGCACGCCACTGGCTTTCAAAAAAAAATAAAAAATAAATAATCCTCAACTCTAACCCTAATATTACCCATAATCCTCAACTCTAACCCTAATATTACCCATAGGGCTCAACTCTAACCCTAATATTACCCATAGTCCTCAACTCTAACCCTAATATTACCCATAGTCCTCAACTCTAACCCTAATATTACCCATAGTCCTAATATTACCCATAATCCTCAACTCTAACCCTAATATTACCCATAATCCTCAACTCTAACCCTAATATTACCCATAATCCTCAACTCTAACCCTAATATTACCCATAGTCCTCAACTCTAACCCTAATATTACCCATAGTCCTAATATTACCCATAGTCCTCAACTCTAACCCTAATATTACCCATAGTCCTAATATTACCCATAATCCTCAACTCTAACCCTAATATTACCCATAGTCCTCAACTCTAACCCTAATATTACCCATAGTCCTCAACTCTAACCCTAATATTACCCATAGTCCTAATATTACCCATAATCCTCAACTCTAACCCTAATATTACCCATAGTCCTCAACTCTAACCCTAATATTACCCATAGTCCTAATATTACCCATAGTCCTCAACTCTAACCCTAATATTACCCATAGTCCTCAACTCTAACCCTAATATTACCCATAGTCCTAATATTACCCATAATCCTCAACTCTAACCCTAATATTACCCATAATCCTCAACTCTAACCCTAATATTACCCATAATCCTCAACTCTAACCCTAATATTACCCATAGGGCTCAACTCTAACCCTAATATTACCCATAGTCCTCAACTCTAACCCTAATATTACCCATAGTCCTCAACTCTAACCCTAATATTACCCATAGTCCTAATATTACCCATAGTCCTCAACTCTAACCCTAATATTACCCATAGTCCTAATATTACCCATAGTCCTCAACTCTAACCGTAATATTACCCATAATCCTCAACTCTAACCCTAATATTACCCATAGTCCTCAACTCTAGCCCTAATATTACCCATAGTCCTAATATTACCCATAGTCCTAATATTACCCATAATCCTCAACTCTAACCCTAATATTACCCATAGTCCTCAACTCTAACCCTAATATTACCCATAGTCCTCAACTCTAACCCTAATATTACCCATAGTCCTAATATTACCCATAGTCCTCAACTCTAACCCTAATATTACCCATAGTCCTAATATTACCCATAGTCCTCAACTCTAACCATAATATTACCCATAGTCCTAATATTACCCATAATCCTCAACTCTAACCCTAATATTACCCATAGTCCTCCACTCTAACCCTAATATTACCCATAGTCCTAATATTACCCATAATCCTCAACTCTAACCCTAATATTACCCATAGTCCTCAACTCTAACCCTAATATTACCCATAGTCCTCAACTCTAACCCTAATTGTCAGGTCACCTTAAGGCGAGATGACAGATGCACACCGTAGGGATCAGGAGTGCACCGCAAGGTTGTGGACCACCCTACGGCTGACTGCTGCAGACGGGGGACAGATCCCACTGGGGTTAGAGCGTAAGATTCCCTGGGGCGCGGAGTCTAAGAGCCAGCAGGTGTTCACCAGCGCCTCTAGTGGTGAGGATGGACTTGGCTGCAACTGGCTCCAGGTCGCGACCCCCAGGGTCCCCCAGCTCACACCCACAGTAGGCAACAGGAGGATAGGGATGGTGAGGGACAAAGCCAAGGTCGGGGCCACAAGCAGACAGGAATAGTCAGGGACACGCCAAAAGGTCAGGATCACAGGCAAACAGGGATAGTCAAAGACACGCCAAAGTCGGTAACGGAACAGAAGAGCACACGGCAGGTAACAGGAAGCTAACACACAAAGGAATACACAATGGTTGATCAGCAGCGTTGGTCTGCAGTGCACAGGTTAATATAGAGCTCCCTGATAGGAGCTAGGGTGGAGCCATGCCAGAGGATGGATACAAAAGCAGACAGGTGAGGGTCGGCTGGTCTCTAGATGAACACATGGGAACAGGTAAGCAGACAAACTATTGCATAACCATGACACTAATATTACCCATAACCCTCAACTCTAACCCTAATATTACCCATAGTCCTCAACTCTAACCCTAATATTACCCATAATCCTCAACTCTAACCCTAATATTACCCATAATCCTCAACTCTAACCCTAATATTACCCATAATCCTCAACTCTAACCCTAATATCCATAACCCTCAACTCTAACCCTAATATCCATAATCCTCAACTCTAACCCTAATATTAAACCCTAATTTGAAACCCTAATATTAACACCAAACTCTAATACGGTGCCTTGAAAATGTATTCATACCCCTTGAAATTTTCCATATTTTGTCATGTTACAACCAAAAACGTAAATGTATTTTATTGGGATTTTATGTGATGGACCAACACAAAGTGGCTCATAATTGTGAAGTGGAAGGAAAATGATAAATGATACAAATAAATATGTGAAAGGTGTGTGTATGTGGGGGGGGGGGGGGGGCATTTGTATTCAGCCCCCTTTACTCTGATATTCCTAACTAAAATCTAGTGGAACCAATTGCCTTCAGAAGTCACCTAATTAGTAAATAAAGTCCACCTGTGTGTCATTTAATCTCAGTATAAATACAGCTGTTCTGTGAAGCCCCCAGAGATTTGTTAGAGAACCTTAGTGAAGAAACATCATCATGAAGGCCAAGGAACACACCAGACAGGTCAAGGATAACGTTGAGAAGTGCTGTGATGGGGTTGTCGGTCCCTTTGGGGTTCTCCTCCACCCTCCCCCCCCCCGGTGAGGCCCAGGCTTTTGGCCTAGGTGCCTTTGGACACACTGCTCCCCTCCACCCTAGGGGTAGCTAATGGGGGGTATCCCTTGGGCCCACCTGCTGCAGTGGTTGGGCCTAGGAGGCGGGTGACTGAACGTCCGCAATCGGGGGACTGCCTGCAGTGGCCCTCCCATAATTTACAGCCTACTGACCAGGTGCTGGGCGGGCGATGGAGGCTGCCTCTTTTCCGTTTTTGGGTGTCCGGCCTCTGTCTCTGCCCCCTGTGAGGGGCCTCTGTCTCTGCCCCCTGTGAGGGGCCTCTGTCTCTGCCCCCTGTGAGGGGCCTCTGTCTATGCCCCCTGTGAGGGGCCTCTGTCTGCGCCCCGTGTGAGAGGCCTTGGTCTGCGCCCCGTGTGAGGGGCCTTGGTCTGCGCCCCGTGTGAGGGGCCTCGGTCTGCGCCGCTATGAGGGGCCTCGGTCTGTGCCCCCTCTGAGGGGCTCGGTCTGGCCCCCCTGTGCAGGGCTTCGGTCAGCGTCACCTGTGCTGGGCCTCAGTCGACGTCCCCTTTGCGGCCTCGGGCGGCAGGGTCTCAGTTGGTGGCTCCCTCCTGAGTTTTTTATGGTGGCGCTTATAAGACAGTAAATGTCACCCGCCGCCTTCCCCTACCTCCTCAGTCTCGAACGATCCTATATCTGCCTCTGCCACCATGGAAGTGGCCCACCTTGCGGGGTTGGTGGCCCAGCTCCCTGTCCTGTCAGGGAGTGAGGATGATTCCTCCACAACTGCAGTGGTGCATGAAAAGGCGCTGGTTGTCGCACTTCTGACATCTGTGCTGGAACTTTTCAAGATGGGGGATGCAGTGGTGGCCGCGGCAGAGGGCCGGTTCCCCTTTTGCACCCATGAGCTGTCTTGCAGGGCAAAAGCATTCCCTTCTCCCTCTAATTTTGCCAAATTTGTCCATGAAGACTGGGAGTGTCCAAAGTGCCCCTTTGTGCTTCCAAAAACGCTTGCTGTAAGGTATCCCTTTGTGGAGTCCCTCCTTCAGAAATGGACTGTTCCACCAGTAGTGGACCTCTAGGCTGTTCAAGGCAACCATGATTCCAATCTAGGAATGTCTGGCTTCTAAAGATCCAACTGACATACCTGGAGGGGGAAACGGGCTTCCAGACTATCTGAAGTCTGCTTTGGCCCCTTCCAGAACATTGGATTATCTGAGCCTGACCTGGGCTTCAGCTCTGGCTCCCCTGGACAAACTCCAGATTTTGCATGCTGCGTTTTTCATTTACTGTTATTCGGCAGGTGGGCCTCCTTGCAGACCTGCAGGTGGGTGTTGGGTCTGTTGGTATCTACCTTTTGAGGCAATTCCATTTGCACAGTTCCATACAAGCTCCCTTCAGGGAGATCCTGGCATAATGGGACAAGTGCCCAAGGTCTCTGGAGAATCGGATTCAGCTGAGCCAGGAAACCAGAGGTTCCCTGGTCTGGTGGCTTTGCTCTCCGGTTCTTCAGTGGGGTAAATCCTTTCTCCCCTTGTATTGAACAGGGTGACCACCAATGCCAGTCTGTCCAGGTGGGGAAGTACTGGGACGCTGGTGGAATCCGGAGTACCGACCAATATCCTGGTACTTCTAGGGATCAGACTATCTCTGGATCATGGATGGGTCGACTTCAGGGGCTCCCGGTACGAATCCAGTCAGGCAATGCAACGGTGGTGGCTTATGTCAATCACCAGGGCGGGCCAAATAGGGTGTTGGCAGCCCTGGAAGTTGCCAGTATCCTCCGGTGGGCAGAACATCTTGTTCCGGCCCTCTCTGACGTGCACATTCCAGGAGTGGAATACTGACAGGCGGATGCCTAAGTCGGCTAGGGTTGGACCACGGAGTGGGCCCTTCACCGGGCCATGTTTCATCTGATATGTCTCCGATTGGGGAACTCCTGAGGTAGATCTGTTTGCGTCCTGGCTCAACAGAACGGTTTCTGGCAAGGTCACGGGATCCTCTGGTGGGCACCTCAATCGCTCTGGTGGCCCATGGGGCCAGTAACGTTTGCTCTACGCTTTTCCTCCTCTCCAGCTGTGGCTTTTGCGCAGGACCACGGCCATGGGGATTCCGGTTCATTCTATTGGCTCCGGATGGGTGCCATCGGTCTGGGTGCGCCTGGTCACCGACATTTCTTGGCGACT
The DNA here is from genome assembly GCF_037356315.1 of Lithobates pipiens. Classification (NCBI taxonomy): domain Eukaryota; kingdom Metazoa; phylum Chordata; class Amphibia; order Anura; family Ranidae; genus Lithobates; species Lithobates pipiens. The sequence goes on from NW_027507764.1 coordinate 3,325,097, forward strand.
GCCTCTCAGGGAGGATCTACTGGCCCAAGGGCCGTTCCATCCTGCTTTAGAGTCACTGGTTTTTACAGCCTGGCTGTGATGAGCCAGGTGCTGCAGTTCCGACGCTGCTGATGGCTAGGTAGTCTACCTCCAGATGTGGAAAGCGCATATATCCTGGTGTGAGTCACCGGGCATTCATCCTTGTTCCCTCTCAGTGGCTCCAATTACAGCCTCCCTTCATGGGAGGTTGAGCAGGAATGGGCCTCGAGTACCCTCAAGGGCCAGGTGCCAAGTGTCTTCTTCAGTGTCCCCTGGTCTTACACTCCCTGGTGCGTACCCTTTTATTCAAGGGGTTGGACGTCTTGTTCCATCGGTGTGGTCTCTTCTACCGCCGTGGGATCTGAACTTAGTGATTTTGGTTCTACAGAAGCCTCTCTTTCAATATATTCAGGAGATTCCACGACTTACTCTGTCTCGGAAGGTGGCCTCTAGGTGGCTATCACCTCTGCTGGCAAAATGGTGGCGTTCTCTTGTCGTACACCTTTCCCGGTGTTACACAAGGTTAAGATGGTTCTTCACCCTTTTCCGTCATTCCTGCCTCGGATTTCCCTTTGAAAAAGGACACTGCGTTACCTTCCTTGTGTCCTTGGTCAACACATCTTAAAGCGGGAGTCTGCTGGGACTCCGCGTATTTATTTTTTTTAAAAGCCAGCAGCTACAAATACTGCAGCTGCTGACTTTTAAAATAGTGACACTTACCTGTCCAGCGCGCCCGCGATGTCGGCACCCGAAGCCGATGGTGCTGCCGCCGCCATCTTGGGTATGGGAATCAGGAAGTGGAGCCTTTCGGGCTTCATTTCACGGTTCCCTACTGCGCATGCGCGAATCGCGCTGCGCAATAAGGACGGTCCCCGCTGCCTCTGGGATCCGTGTGTTTCCCAGCAGGCAGCGGGGCACTTGCGGAAAGGGGCGTAATGTACGCCCCTTTCCGCAGAGAGCTAGCCCGGAAGTGGGTGCAGTTACCTGGATTATCCAGGTAACTACACCCCCCTCCCCCCTGAAAGGTGCCAATTGTGGCGCCGGAGGGAGGGAGGGTTCCGATGAGCGGAAGGTCCACTTTAGGGTGGACCTCCGCTTTAAGGAATTTGCCTTATCTGCCCTGGATGTGGTTTGGTGAGATTCGGGTGTATTTGGCAGGCACTTTTTGGAGGTCACTGTGATCAGGAACGGACCAAGAAAGGGGCTGTCTGCGTTTTCTGCTACTGTTTCTGGATGGATCGGAACATATGACGACACGGGCCTATTCTATCAGGAATCGGGTTCCTCCTTTCCCTGTTACAGCACGTTCTTCTCGGACGCTTAGTGCTCTTGGGCCTTCTGTCATCAGGCATTCGTTGCGCAAGTTTGCAAAGGCGCCCACTTGCCTTGTCGGTGTACACTTTCACAACGTTCTACGAAATGGATGGGTTGGCATCTGCAGATGCCTCCTTTTGGCTGCAAAGGTTTTGCAGGCCGCTGTTTAGAGGGTCTGTTCCCTCTTGAAGGAGTATTGTTCAGGTTGGGCTCCAGTTAGTTCTGTGTTGAGCTCCTGTTGCCTGGTTGGCTCTTGTGTTAGCTGTGTGATTTTTCGTGGTTCCCCCCCTCATGTTTGCCACTGCTTTGGGACGTCCCTATGGTTCTAAATAGGGCGCTGTGTTCTTTGACAGACCACCGCACCCACCCCTCTAAGGAGTTTTAATACTTCTGACACTGCTTGTTACTAAAGTGAAGGTCTATAGCAGAGAGGGGGGGGGGGGGGGGGGTTGTATACCACCTAGGACTGCCCATAGGCGTAGCCAAGTCTTTTTTTCTGCCTACTCCTGTAGGGGGCGGTATAACCCTAAGGTTCTGAATAGTGGAGCACTGCGTCTGTCAATTAAATGGGTTTTACGGTAAGTCAAAAATCCATTTTTTTTTTTATGTGAAGATGAGGTGGGGGGGAGGGGGGGGGTCCAGACCCCTATTGAGATGTGATTAGCACCCATATATTGTCTCTCATATTTTCCGATAAATAATTCCACGCCAGGGCTCTTTCTTCTGGCGCCTTGATTGGTAATTTACAAAGAGAAACAAAAGAGACGCTGCTTGGCTACACACGCCGCATTCTAAGAAAAGCTTCAGAAGGAAAGTAATAAGCTCCTTATTTATATGTAAATTGAACTCAAAGGTCTGTGCAATGACTTCACTCCCGAAACGGACACTTTAATGAGAAAGCACCTTCCCTGCCCTTTCCGCGATGTGCCCAAAATTCATCCCGCCTCATTGCAGAAATTACTCGTCAGATATTTAAATGACCTTCTGCCTTCCGCCTCAGCCGCGTTTACCCCCAGAAGAAAACACACGTTTCTTTCATGTCCGATTCTGCCGTTCAAAAATAACGAGCGTAAAGAGCGATGTGATACCGTGATTTATGATCTGAAGACGGGATAACCGGCCGGGGCTATGCCCGAGAGGGGTCAAAAAAATCCCTTCACTGGTTTGTTTACATGTTGTTATCCCTTCCATCAAGAGTTCTGTCCCTTCCTTTAAAGCACGGGGGGGGGGGGGGGTCTCCAAACTATCCAAATGAGTTTACTGTTCTTCAGACTAAAGGGGGGGCCAGTGTGAGAATTTTTTTTAAAAAAGTGCCTGCAATTAGTGGAACGAGGAATAGTGCCCCATCATTGGGGTCAGTGGGAGGAATAGTGCCCCATCATTGGTGTCAGTGGGAGGAATAGTGCCCCATCATTGGTGTCAGTGGGAGGAATAGTGCCCCATCATTGGTTCCAGTGGGAGGAATAGTGCCCCATAATTGGTATCAGTGGGAGGAATAGTGCCCCATAATTGGTATCAGTGGGAGGAATAGTGCCCCATCATTGGTATCAGTGGGAGGAATAGTGCCCCATCATTGGTATCAGTGGGAGGAATAGTGCCCCATCATTGTTATCAGTGGGAGGAATAGTGCCCCATCATTGGTATTAGTTGAAGGAATAGTGTCCCATCATTGGTATCAGTGGGAGGAATAGTGCCCCATCATTGGTGTCAGTGGGAGGAATAGTGCCCCATCATTGGTGTCAGTGGGAGGAATAGTGCCCCATCATTGGTGTCAGTGGGAGGAATAGTTCCCCATCATTGGTATCAGTGGGAGGAATAGTGCCCCATCATTGGTATCAGTGGGAGGAATAGTGCCCCATCATTGGTATCAGTGGGAGGAATAGTGCCCCATCATTGGTATCAGTGGGAGGAATAGTGCCCCATCATTGGTATTAGTTGAAGGAATAGTGTCCCATCATTGGTATCAGTGGGAGGAATAGTGCCCCATCATTGGTGTCAGTGGGAGGAATAGTGCCCCATCATTGGTGTCAGTGGGAGGAATAGTGCCCCATCATTGGTATCAGTGGGAGGAATAGTTCCCCATCATTGGTATCAGTGGGAGGAATAGTGCCCCATCATTGGTATCAGTGGGAGGAATAGTGCCCCATCATTGGTGTCAGTGGGAGGAATAGTGCCCCATCATTGGTGTCAGTGGGAGGAATAGTGCCCCATCATTGGTATCAGTGGGAGGAATAGTGCCCCATCATTGGTATCAGTGGGAGGAATAGTGCCCCATCATTGGTTCCAGTGGGAGGAATAGTGCCCCATAATTGGTATCAGTGGGAGGAATAGTGCCCCATCATTGGTTCCAGTGGGAGGAATAGTGCCCCATAATTGGTATCAGTGGGAGGAATAGTGCCCCATAATTGGTATCAGTGGGAGGAATAGTGCCCCATAATTGGTATCAGTGGGAGGAATAGTGCCCCATAATTGGTATCAGTGGGAGGAATAGTGCCCCATAATTGGTGTCAGTGGGAGGAATAGTGTCCAATCATTGGTGTCAGTGGGAGGAATAGTGCCCCATCATTGGTATCAGTGGGAGGAATAGTGCCCCATCATTGGTATCAGTGGGAGGAATAGTGCCCCATCATTGGTTCCAGTGGGAGGAATAGTTCCCCATCATTGGTATCAGTGGGAGGAATAGTGCCCCATCATTGGTATTAGTTGAAGGAATAGTGTCCCATCATTGGTATCACTGGGAGGAATAGTGCCCCATCATTGGTATCAGGGGGAGGAATAGTGCCCCATCATTGGTATCAGTGGGAGGAATAGTGCCCCATCATTGGTATCAGTGGGAGGAATAGTGCCCCATCATTGGTATCAGTGGGAGGAATAGTGCCCCATCATTGGTATTAGTTGAAGGAATAGTGTCCCATCATTGGTATTAGTTGAAGGAATAGTGTCCCATCATTGGTATCAGTGGGAGGAATAGTGCCCCATCATTGGTATTAGTTGAAGGAATAGTGTCCCATCATTGGTATTAGTTGAAGGAATATTGCCTCATCATTGGTATTAGTGGGAGGAATAGTGCCCCATCATTAGTATTAGTTGGAGGAATATTGCCCCATTATTGGTGTCAATGAAAGGAAAAATGCCCCTTTGTTGGTTTCATTGAGGGGAATGGTTCCCCAATAATGATGTCAGTGGAAGGAATGGTGCTTCCTTGTTGGTGTCAATGAGAGGAATAGGGCCCAGAGGGTGGGCTAAAAAGCTATTAAAGGGCCCCATTGTCGATGTCAGAGGGAGGAATCGTGCCCCCCCCCCATCACTGGTATCAGTGGTAGAAATAGTGCCCCATCAATGGTATTAGTTGAAGGAATAGTGCCCCATCATTAGTATTAGTTGAAGGAATAGTGCCCCATCATTAGTATTAGTTGAAGGAATAGTGCCCCATCAAGTGATATTTTAGCTGTCGGTGTAGCTTGGTTGGCCCCTGGCTTCTTATATGACTTGGGATCTCCAGGAGGATCACTATGGGCACTGACATCTAGGGGGAGGATGATCGGCCATCAGCTTCCTTCCTCCCCTGATCCGGGGGTCTCTCTCTCTCTTTAGCAGAGCCCATTACCTAGTGTGGTCAGCTTTGATTGACAATGAGATTAAGGTCTGTCTGGCTTTGTGGTTGGGTGCACCACAAGTGCGCTTTGCCCCGGTCAGGAGCCAGGCCCCCCGAGGGGTCAGGGAAGGGTCCTATTTCATCGGAAGGTGAAGTAGAGACCCTAAGTGCATTTTTTTGTGTTTTTTTTTTTCACACACAGTTTTGTTTTTGCGCACCCTGCAGGTTAAAAAAAAAAAAAGAAATGGCTTCTTGGCCTTTTGTTCTTATCAGTGTCCAGTAGGCACGCTCCACTATCATTCTGGCATTTTGGCTGCCATGGCTGGTTGTAAAGTGCCCCTGCTAGTATTATGGGGTTCCTGAGGTCATTTCCTCATGGGAATGAACCTGAATCAAGTGCCCACTGGGGTAAGGTGTGTGTGTGCGTGTTTGTGCGTGTGCGTGTGCGTGTGTGTGTGTGTGTGTGTGTGTGTGTGCGTGTTTGTGCGTGTGTGGGGGGGGGGGGGGGGGTGTCAGTAGTGCTTCCCTAGTGTGGCGGTTCTGAGGGGCCCATTGCCTCCTGATTTAAGCAGTGCTGCTTTGTCTGGTCAGAAGTCAGGGTGGCAGAGAGCCTGATCTTTCTGCCAGCTGTAACCATTAACCACTTCCTTACTGGGCACTTAAACCCCCCTCCTGCCCAGACCAATTTTCAGCTTTCAGCGCTGATGCACTTTGAATGACAATTACGCGGTCATACAACACTGTACCCAAATGAAATTTTTATCATTTTTTTCCCACAAATAGAGCTTTCTTTTGGTGGTATTTAGTTACAGCTCGGAGTTTTATTTTTTGCTAAACAAACAAAAAAAGATGCAAAAAAAAAAAAATCATGTTTAATAGTTTGTTCTAAAATTTTGCAAACAGGTCATTTTTCTCCTTCATTGAAGTGCGCTGATTAGGCGGCACTGATAGGCTGCATTGGTGGGCACTGGTAGGCTGCATTGGTGGGCACTGATAGGCTGCACTGGTGGGCACTGATAGGCATAGTTAAGGCGGCACTAATAGGCACAGATAAGGCGGCACCGATGGGCACAGATAAGGCGCCACTGATGTGTAAAGATGGGCACAGATAAGATGGCACGGATGGGTGGCACGGATGGGTGGCATGGATGGGCACTGATAGGTACCACTGATAGATGGGACTGATGGGCACTGATAGGTGGCACTGATAGGTGGCTCTGATAGGTGGCACTGCTGGTCACTGATGGGCGGCACTGCTGGGCACTGATGGGCGGCACTGCTGGGCACTGATCGGCGGCACTGGGGTGCAGCACCTTTGAGGCAGATTGTGGGCACTGTGGGTGGCACTGTGGGTGGCACTGACGGGGGGCACTTACATTTTATTAGGGTGGCACTGCAGGGGGCAGGTGGGCACTGGCAGGGGGCAGGTGGGCGCTTGCATTGCCGGTGATCGGCTTTTTTTTTTTCTCCTCGCGCTGTCAGCGCGAGGAGGAATACTAGCCGATTACCGGCTCCGTTATGTCACCTGATCAGCTGTCATTGGCTGACAGCTGATCACGTGATAAGGGGTCGGGATCGACCCCTTGCACGGATCGGTGATCAGGCGAGTCTCATGGACTCGCCGATCACAGAGCGCGCCGCGCGCGCCCCTCAGGGGGCGCGCAGGCTGCTCGTACACGGGACGACGTCAATAGACGTAGTCCCGGAAAAGGAGATCCGCGCTGTAGCCGTCATTTGGCTATAGCGCGGATCTCAAGTGGTTAAACATATCTAGCACCCTGATGGTTAGGCAGAGTTGCTACAAAATTTACCTGCCGGGTATAGTTCCCTTGGCTAATTGATAGAAGATCAACTGATTCCAACCTAATTCTGGAATTGCTGCACTTCTCTCTTCTGTCACTAGATGGCCGGGTATCTGGTGGCATTAGAAATTAGAAGGGCATTTCAAGGACAGATTAGGAATAGATGAGATATCTCAGCCAATGGGCAGGGATCTTCTTGGGTCGCTTGGCCTGCTGGGAGAGCCTATTTATTTGTCTGGCGTCACGAGATTGGGGGTTCTGTGCCACCTGGACGGCTGTCTGGGTTGGACGCGTGTTGTGCTGCCCCGGGCTGCTAGGCCGGAGCCTGAGGCCTATCCCGGGGGCATCTGGCTGCCAGGCTGTCTGAGGGCCTATCCAGAAGCAGGAGAGCAGCGCAGGGTTGGGATGGCAGCTTGCAGTCCAACCAGAAGTGACGGTTCTGCCAGCCGGAGAACCTGACGTGGTCGGAGGTAGAGGGGAAGCTGTCGCCACTAAGGGGCCATCCAACTTATTACCGGGGACCACCGTGAGTAACTGAAGCAAGTACCGGAGTAATATTCTCACCAACCGAGAATGCTGAAGAATTGGGAAACTTCAGGAGGTGTCAAGCCAGGGACCCAACCAGAGGAGGTGATTCTTGAAGAGCAGCCTTGTGTGCCAAGCCAGGGACCGAGCATGGCAGTGGGGTGACGCTTGAGGAGTGTCTTGGATGCCAAGCTAGGGACCCAGCAGGGGTGACGCTTGAGGAAGATACAGAGAGAGAAGGTTTGAAGAACTCAGGAGATCCAGTGGCAGTGGATCAGCAAGTCTAGTGAGAGAAACTGGGAGCTTAGTTTAGTGTAGATCTACAATAGGAAATTGTAGAGGAAGTGGAAGAGTTCATTGTAACCTTTTTTAGAAACCATTCAAGATTGTTGCCGTAGGAGACAGCGATCCTACTCATGCAGATGTGGTGTCCGGGCCGGGTGCCTTTCCTGGCATGGTTGTCTACCTATAGAAGTCTTGGAGTCTAACAATTAACATTGAAACTACCAAAGGGTGTCCTGGCCCTAACCCTCTCTCCCGCAGGTCTGTTTAAGAGACAATAAATCTTTATGGATTCAAGAAGTGTCTGACACCCCTGAATCCATCTTGCATTGCACCGCCCATGCCTTGTAACCCACTCTACATAGAAGAATGTCAGCTATGCCCAACTCTGGAGTTCACCACTAGACTCCTGGAGGCCCAGGACCTTGCTTCATATAAAACTGTGCCGAGAGTGCACACCTTGGGTAAAGCACCCCCTTAGGAGTGGTGCTACTTGTATCACTATAGGTTTGGGACCCCACTGTCAGAAAGGGCACTTGGTCACTACACCACTTGGTTTTCCTGCACAATGCCTCATGGGCTGGCCCTCGTGGCCAAAACTGGGGCCATTTTTTTGTTACCAGGCCACAAAACCTAGCCACTGCACATGCACCGGCACTTTTGTTTATTTTTCTCTTCACGTATGTCACATGCACTTATGTGTGTTTAGGGTGTGGATCTAAGGGACTACCCTGAAGCTTAGAGGGAGGATGATTTTGCCCTTAGGTTCCCTCCTCCCCTGTCTCGGGGGGTCTGTCTTCAGGTAAGCCCCTCACCTAGTTACTCAGAAATCAGCTTTGGCTGATCATGAGAAGAGTCTTTTGGCTAGGTGGACCTGAGTGTGCCTTAACTCTCTTGGGAGTCTTGCACCTTGGGGGGCCAGGAGGGGACACTTTGGTGTTTTGTTTGCCACAACCGCAGCCTTGAAAGAAAAAAAAAAAAGAGAAAAAAACATGGAGATCTACCATAATTCCTGGCTCTGTTTCTGTCAAGATTTTTGGTGTTCCCACCTTTGCAAGTTTTAGCTCATCATGTTACTTTTGCTATGAGACAACATTTAGCAAAGAGTGATTGATCCCCCACAATCCCGTCACGAATAACCAGGATGCTGGCTGACGTCATTGACCAAATATGGTCATGAATGGTCAATGGTGTCTCCCCGAACACCCGCTGACTTCTCTTCAATTGGAACCAAGCTGGTTTGGCCGGTGGAATCTGTCATTTAGTGGCTGTAGTAGGGCAGCAACCAGAGTTTACGGGGCAGATGGGTGAACCAGCCATTTACTTGGCCCATTCGGTGAACCGCAGACAGCTTGGGTTCAGGCTGATCTTCTGGTCAACCCGAACCTAAAGCTACTAATCACCTCTATCTCTGTCGTATACGCACCTCATGCCAAGTAATAAATGTGCCTTATTTCCAGAAGTGCGCTATATGATAAAATACGGTTATGTGTATTAATAAGTATCATTATTGCATCTTATCGCATCGTTATTGCAGACCGCACAGCCACACTAGCGGGCTCCTTCTACACCTCTAAATAATTTACCCAGATTAATCAATTAGGCAGCTCGTTATTTAAAAGGGATGTTACTTACGCTGGGCTGTAAACCCTTGAAGGAATTTTAATTAGGTTGAAAAATGCGGCATTGTTATCTTTTTGCTAAATGGGTCCGGCTATTAATAAGACGGGGCGATAGAATTCCAGATGCCTGCCAGGAATCGCAGAGTAAGGGGAATGGGGGAAGAGGGGTTTTCATCCATGTGTGACTTAAAATGCCAATTTCAGCACAATAACATGTGTAAATGAGACGGAGGCACTGCGGTATTGGGCGCCAACTTGGGGTAGACATCATTCTGTCAAATATCTGCTCGGCTGTTTCAGAAATATAGGCTAATACGCAAATTTTAACCTTTTTCAGTATGGATGATGGGTTGTCCATTTGTCTGTCTCTGCCCCTCCCACCTCCTCCTTTGCCTGTCGCACATAGGCTTTCTTAAAGTATGAAAGTGATGACCTTCTTGCATAACATACAAATCACAAAGGGGAAGAACACTAGGAGGTTTATTTAAAAGGTGCGTATACAATGATAGAGCAAAAGTGTTTCGCTGCCAGGACTTCCAATGGTTCTCACAACATTCCTTACAGAACTTCCAATGGTACTTGCAGAATCCCTGCCAGGACTTCCAATGGTTCTTTCAGAATCCCTGCCAGGACTTCCAATGGTTCTCACAGAATTCCTAACAGGACTTCCAATGGTTCTTTCAGAATCCCTGCCAGGACTTCCAATGGTTCTTTCAGAATCCCTGCAAGGACTTCCAATGGTTCTTTCAGAATCCCTGCCAGGACTTCCAATGGTTCTCACAGAATTCCTAACAGGACTTCCAATGGTACTTGCAGAATCCCTGCCAGGACTTTCAATGGTTCTCCCAGAATTCCTAACAGGACTTCCAATGGTACTTGCAGTGCTCACTTCGGCAGCACATATACTAAAATTGGAACGATACAGAGAAGATTAGCATGGCCCCTGCGCAATGGTACTTGCAGAATCCCTGCCAGGACTTTCAATGGTTCTCCCAGAATTCCTAATAGAACTTTCAATGGCACTTGCAGAATCCCTGCCAGGACTTCCAATGGTTCTCACAGAATTCCTAACAGGACTTCCAATGGTACTTGCAGAATCCCTGCCAGGACTTCCAATGGTTCTCACAGAATTCCTAACAGGACTTCCAATGGTACTTGCAGAATCCCTGCCAGGACTTCCAATGGTTCTCACAGAATTCCTAACAGGACTTCCAATGGTACTTGCAGAATCCCTGCCAGGACTTCCAATGGTTCTCACAGAATTCCTAACAGGACTTCCAATGGTACTTGCAGAATCCCTGCCAGGACTTTCAATGGTTCTCCCAGAATTCCTAACAGAACTTTCAATGGCACTTGCAGAATCCCTGCCAGGACTTCCAATGGTTCTTTCAGAATCCCTGCCAGGACCTCCAATGGTTCTCACAGAATTCCTAACAGGACTTCCAATGGTTCTTTCAGAATCCCTGCCAGGACTTCCAATGGTTCTTTCAGAATCCCTGCCAGGACTTCCAATGGTTCTCACAGAATTCCTAACAGGACTTCCAATGGTACTTGCAGAATCCCTGCCAGGACTTTCAATGGTTCTCCCAGAATTCCTAACAGAACTTTCAATGGCACTTGCAGAATCCCTGCCAGGACTTCCAATGGTTCTTTCAGAATCCCTGCCAGGACTTCCAATGGTTCTTTCAGAATCCCTGCCAGGACTTCCAATGGTTCTTTCAGAATCCCTGCCAGGACTTCCAATGGTTCTTTCAGAATCCCTGCCAGGACTTCCAATGGTTCTCACAGAATCCCTGCCAGGACTTCCAATGGTACTTGCAGAATCCCTGCCAGGACTTTCAATTGTTCTCCCAGAATTCCTAACAGAACTTTCAATGGCACTTGCAGAATCCCTGCCAGGACTTCCAATGGTTCTTTCAGAATCCCTGCCAGGACTTCCAATGGTTCTCACAGAATTCCTAACAGGACTTCCAATGGTTCTTTCAGAATCCCTGCCAGGACTTCCAATGGTTCTTTCAGAATCCCTGCCAGGACTTCCAATGGTTCTCACAGAATCCCTGCCAGGACTTCCAATGGTTCTTTCAGAATCCCTGCCAGGACTTCCAATGGTTCTCACAGAATTCCTAACAGGACTTCCAATGGTTCTTTCAGAATCCCTGCCAGGACTTCCAATGGTTCTTTCAGAATCCCTGCCAGGACTTCCAATGGTTCTTTCAGAATCCCTGCCAGGACTTCCAATGGTTCTCCCAGAATTCCTAACAGAACTTTCAATGGCACTTGCAGAATCCCTGCCAGGACTTCCAATGGTTCTTTCAGAATCCCTGCCAGGACTTCCAATGGTTCTTTCAGAATCCCTGCCAGGACTTCCAATGGTTCTTTCAGAATCCCTGCCAGGACTTCCAATGGTTCTTTCAGAATCCCTGCCAGGACTTCCAATGGTTCTCACAGAATCCCTGCCAGGACTTCCAATGGTTCTCCCAGAATTCCTAACAGAACTTTCAATGGCACTTGCAGAATCCCTGCCAGGAATTCCAATGGTTCTTTCAGAATCCCTGCCAGGACTTCCAATGGTTCTTTCAGAATCCCTGCCAGGACTTCCAATGGTTCTTTCAGAATCCCTGCCAGGACTTCCAATGGTTCTTTCAGAATCCCTGCCAGGACTTCCAATGGTTCTCACAGAATCCCTGCCAGGACTTCCAATGGTTCTCCCAGAATTCCTAACAGAACTTTCAATGGCACTTGCAGAATCCCTGCCAGGACTTCCAATGGTTCTCACAGAATTCCTAACAGGACTTCCAATGGTACTCGGAGAATACCTGCCAAGACTTCCAATAATACTTGCAGAATTTCAGTCAGGACTTCCAATGGTTCTTTCAAAATTGCTGCCAGGACTTCCAATGGTACTTGCAGAATCCCTGCAATGGTTCTTTCAAAATCACTGCTAAGACTTCCAATGGTTTTCACAGAATCCCTGCCAGGACTTCCAATGGTACTTGCAGAATCCCTGCAATGGTTCTTTCAAAATCACTGCTAAGACTTCCAATGGCTGCCAGGACTTCCACATTTCCCAGTAATGACGCTGGGCATGTTTTCTGAACAAAAAGGTGCTTAAGCTCCACCACAAGCGCCAACCACAGGGGGTGTCTTATCGTCATCTACCAGAGAGCCAAAAATCTATAATACTTGCCTTCTTCTTGGCAATATGTTGATGATCTGGATTGACTTGACTATTCTTTTGCTCGCTGCCTGCCTTGACCTGGACCTGACTACTCTTTTGCACCCCTGTGAACAAACCTTAGCTTCTCTGTCCTAGCCAATTCCTTGGTGGCGCAATCCTAAGGGCCACATCCTGAAGTCTGTTTACAACAACATGGAGCACTAGGTTTTCACAGCCAATCCCCATCATAAGGAGCCTTGGTGAAGACCAAATGTTACTTATGCCGCGTACACACGATCAAACTGTATGACGTACTTAGTCCGTTGAAACACATTTCAACAGACAATCCGCTCGTGTGTGGGCTTCAGCGGACTTTTTCAGCGCGCATCCGGAGTACTAAGAATTTCGGTTTGCACAACATTGGAAATGAGCGGGGGTGGGGGGGGTATGCCGGTTGACTAGGGGGGGCGTGCATGTCATGAGTATTTGAAATGAGCGGTCTTTTCCCGCCGGAGAAAAGTCCGCTCATTTCGAGCGGGTCTCCAGGTAGGCGGGGCCCGCGAAGGAGACGTCGCTGGCCCCGCCGCCTGGTATGGACTTAAAGGGGAACCCCCAACGCCGAAAAAATCGGCGTGGGGGTCCCCCCCAAAGTCCATAACAGACCCTTGTCCGAGCACGCTACCCGGCCGGCCAGGAAAGGGGGGCGAGCGAGCGCCCCCCCTCCTTAGCCTTACCAGGCCGCGTGCCCTCAACATGGGGGGTGCCTTGGGGAAGGGGGGGCCGCGCGGCCCCCCCCACCCCAAAGCACCTTGTCCCCATGTTGATGAGGACAAGGGCCTCTTCCCGACAACCCTGGCCGTTGGTTGTCGTGGGTCTGCGGGCGGGGGGCTTATCGGAATCCGGGAGCCCCCTTTAATAAGGGGGCCTCTGGATACCGGCCCCCCACCCTGTGTGAATGAGTATGGAGTACAATGTACCCCTACCCATTCACCTGTAAAATAAAAGTACAAAAAAAAACACAACACACGAGATAAAATACTTTATTGCACAGCTCCGGGGGTCTCCTGTCTTCGGGGGTCTTCTCGCCAGACTCCTCCGCTATGTTCTTGTAGCTCTTTTGCTAGCGGAGGAGTCCGGCTTTCTTCCTCGCCGCCGGCCTCTTCTCCCGACTTTGGGGGTCTTGTCCCCCTCTTCGGTTCTTCTGCCGGGCCACCGCGCCTTCTTATAGCTCTTTTACAGGCGGTGGCCCGGTCTTCTGTCGCCGCCGCCTCCCGTTCTTCTTCTTCTTCTTCTCCTTCTTCTCCTGGAGATGTTGACTCGACAATCTCTCCGGCCACAATGCCAGGGCCGCACTGCGCGGCCGCTTATATAGGGACAAGGGGCGGTGTCACATGGCTTTATGTCACATGGGTTGGTCACATGGGTTGATGTCACATGGGGACTGTGACATCGTAAGGGGGCAGGGTCACCATGTGACACCAACCCATGTGACATAAAGCCATGTGACACCGCCCCATTGTCCCTATATAAGTGGCCGCGCAGCGCGTCCCTGGCATTGTGGCCGGAGAGAGCGTCGAGTCAACATCTCCAGGAGAAGAAGGAGAAGAAGAAGAAGAAGAACGGAAGGCGGCGGCGGCGACAGAAGACCGGGCCACCGCCTGTAAAAGAGCTATAAGAAGGCGCGGCGGCCCGGCAGAAGAACCGAAGAGGGGGACAAGACCCCCGAAGTCGGAAGAAGAGGCCGGCGGCGAGGAAGAAAGCCGGACTCCTCCGCTAGCAAAAGAGCTACAAGAAGATAGCGGAGGAGTCCGGCGAGAAGACCCCCGAAGACAGGAGACCCCCGGAGCTGTGCAATAAAGTATTTTATCTTGTGTGTTGTGTTTTTTTTGTACTTTTATTTTACAGGTGAATGGGTAGGGGTACATTGTACCCCATACTCATTCACATAGGGTGGGGGGCCGGTATCCGGGGCCCCCTTATTAAAGGGGGCTCCCGGATTCCGATAAGCCCCCCGCCCGCAGACCCCGACAACCAACGGCCAGGGTTGTCGGGAAGAGGCCCTTGTCCTCATCAACATGGGGACAAGGTGCTTTGGGGTGGGGGGGGCCGCGCGGCCCCCCCCTTCCCCAAGGCACCCCCCATGTTGAGGGCACGCGGCCTGGTACGGCTAAGGAGGGGGGCGCTCGCTCGCCCCCCTTTCCTGGCCGGCCGGGTAGCGTGCTCGGAGAAGGGTCTGTTGTGGACTTGGGGGGGGACCCCCACGCCAATTTTTTCCGGCGTTGGGGGTTCCCCTTTAAGTCCATACCAGGTGGCGGGGCCAGCGACGTCTCCTTCGCGGGCCCCGCCTACCTGGAGACCCGCTCGAAATGAGCGGACTTTCCTCCGCGTGTGTGGGCGAGTCCGTTCATTTCGAAAGTACGGTGGACTTAGTACGGCGGGCTTAGTACGCCGTATTAGTCCGCTGAAAAAGTGCCGTGTGTGGGCAAGTAGCCCGTTCGAAAATTCCGACGGACAGTTTGGCGGACGTCCGCCAGACTAAGTACGTCGGACAGACGGCTACGTGTGTACGCGGCTTTAGATTTCAGGCTTACGTAAGTCTGCATCACCTTCCAGGGAGGCATTATAACATAAAGGTTCTATCAGTGTATGTTCCACCTTTGGTTTCCTTCACCTTCCCTTCATGTTCTTCATTCCAACATGGGAGTTGGAGTAGTTAGAAAGGTGGTAACGTTTGCCGAGACTCTAAACAGCAGTGGCTTTTTTTATTATGCATACAGTGCTGTTCCTGCAAAACTGGAATGACAGCAGTTACAGTGCATGCGGAAAGTATTCACAACGCTTTACTTTTTCCACATTTTTTTATGTTACCGGCTTATTTTAAAATGGATTCAATTCATTTTCTTTCCTCAAAATTCTACAAACAATATCCCATAATGACAACATGAAAGAAGTTTGTTTGAAATCTTTGCAATTTTATAAAAAAAAATAAAAAATCCCATGTACATGTTTACAGCCTTTACTCAATACTTTGAAGCTCCTTTGGCACCAATTACAGCCTCAAGTCTTGTTGAGTATGATGTATGATGAGTATGATGGGTATGATGCTACAAGCTTGGCACGCCTATTTTTGGGCAGTTTCTCCCATTCCTCTTTGCAGGACCTCTCAAGCGCCATCTTCAGATCTCTCCAGAGATGTTCAAACGTGTTCAGGTCTGACTGGGCCACTTAAGGATATTCACAGAGTTGTCCCGTAGCCACTCGTTTATCTTGGCTGTGTGTTTAGGGTCATTGTCCGTCCTGTCAGAAGATGAACCTTCCCCCCCAGTCTGAGGTCCAGAGCACTCAGGAGCAGGTTTCCATCAAGGATGGCTCTGTACATTGCTGCATTCATGTTCCCCTCCATCCTGACTAGTCTCCCAGTTGGTGGTGGCAGCATGATGCTGCCCCACCACCATGCTTGACTGTAGGGATTGTATTGGTCAGGGGATGAGCCTGGTTTCCTCCAGACATGATGATTGACATTCAGCCCAAAGAGTTCAATCTTTGTTTCATCAGAGAATTTGGTTTTCGGGTTCTTGGTCACTTCCCTGACTAAGGCCCTCCTTCCCGATCACTCAGTTTGGCCAAAGGAGCTTCTTCTATTTACAGATGATGGAGGCCACTGAGCTCATTGGGACCTTCAATGCTGCAGAAATGTTTCTGTACCCTTCCCCCAATCTGTGCCTCCATACAATCCTGTCTCGGAGGTCTGCAGACAATTCCTTGGACTTCATAGTTACATAGTTAGTAAGGTTGAATAAAGACACCAGTCCATCCAGTTCAACCTGAGTGTCTACAATTGTCCCTATCCCTGTACTTTGCACACTCACATAGGTCCCTACCCTCAAGGAGCCCACAATTCAAGGTCCCCATTCGTATACTAGGGTACATTTTGGACAGATTAACCAATTAACCTCCCTGCATGTCTTTGGATTGTGGGAGGAAACCCACACAGGGAGAACATGCAAGCTCCAGGCAGGTAGTGTCGTGGTTGGGATTCGAACCAGTGACCCTTCTTACTGCTAGGTGAGAGTGCTAACCACTACACCACTGTGCCACCCACTACACCACTGTGCCACCCACTACACCACTGTGCCACCCACTACACCGCTGTGCCGCCCACTGATTTGGTTTGCGCTCTGACACGCACTGTTACCTGTGGGACCTTTTATATATATATATATATATATATGTGTGCCTTTCCACATCATTTCCAATCACCTGAATCTACCACTGGTGGACTCCAATCAAGCTGTGGAAACAATTTTAAGGATGATCAGTGGAAACCAGATGCACCTGGCTTGTCATGGCAAAGGCTGTGATACTTATGTACATGGGATTTTTTCCTTTTTTTTTATTTTAACGAAATTTGCAAAGATTTCAAATAAACATTGTCATTAATGGGGTATTTGTAGAATTTTGAGGAAAATAATTCATTTAATCCATTTTGGAATAAGGCTGCAACTAAAACAAAATGAGGAAAAAGTAAAGCGCTGTGAATATTTTCTGGATCCACTGTACAGGACTGATTCATGGTGCATGCGCAGGTGTAACGATTGGTCTTAAGTCTCCATTAGGCCTCTTTCACACTGACGTCCCGTTCAGGCCCGCCTGTCAGTTTTTCAGGCGGACCTGAACGGGTGCTCCATAGAGCTCTATGGAGCGTCGGATGTCAGCGGTGACATGTCCGCTGACATCCGACCCGCTCCGATCCGAAAAAGTGTAACGGAGGAAAAAGCTATTTTTCCATCCGTCTGCGGATCGGTTCGGGTGACGACGGGCACTGCGGTCCATCGTCATCCGATCTCCCATAGGGGAGAGCGGCGCTGTGACAGGTCCGTCCCTGCGCAGTATGCAGAGACGGAGCTGTCATCTCCCTGCTCAGCGGGGATCGGCGGAGTGATCCCCGCTGAGCAAACGGACATCCACGGGGCGGATCAGAACTGATCCGCCCCGTGTGAAAGGACCCTTAGGCTTGTGCAATTCCTTTCGTAACGAATCGAAATTCGGCCGAATTTTGCATCTTTCGGACATTCGGATGCATCCGAATGTCCAAATAAAAAAATAACAAATTACAACCAATACGAAAGAAATATAACGAATGAATTCGAATGAATTCGACATGATTCGACATTATTTCAACCACATTCGAAAATATTTTGTGACCCGACTTTAGGGCCATGTATCTCGGGGTCACTTGGTGCTAGACACTTCAAAATTTGGATATGTTGTAGTGCTAGTAATATTGTGTTTGCATACCAAATTTGGGGTTTCTAGCTATAAGTGACCCCGAGATATGTGGCCCCAAAATCGGGTCGCAAAATGTTATTAGTTATTAGAGCAGAGAATGACATTTCGCGACCCGATTTTGGGGCCACATATCTCGGGGTCACTTATAGCTAGAAACCCCAAATTTGGTATGAAAACACAATAGTGCTAGCACTACAACATATCCAAATTTGGAGTTTCTAGCACCAAGTGACCCCGAGATACATGGCCCTAAAGTCGGATCACAAAATATTTTCGAATGTGGTTGAAATAATGTCGAATGATGTTGAAATCATTTCGAATCCGGTAGAAATATTTTCGAATTCGGTAGAAAACTAAACGAAATCCGAAAACGAATTTAAGGAATTTAACGAATGTAACTAAACGAAATTAATGAATTAACGAATTAAAACGAAACTAAACAAATTTTTTCCTTTTGCACATGTCTAGTCTCCATGCACACTGGAGCTCATAAACTGCAGTTTATTGGAGTTTGGGCGTTTTTTTTTTTAACCACTTGCTGACCAGCGCACGCTGATGTACGTCGGCAGAATGGCACGGGCAGGCAAATGGGCGTACCTGTACGTCCCTTTAAATTTGCCGCCCTGCCATAGGCGCGCTCCCGCACTGGTCGGGACCCCCGTGAGTCCGGTCGCGGGACCCGCGGACTCGATCGCCGCGGGCATACCCGCGATCGTCTCACGGAGCGGCCGAATGAAGAAATGCCGTTGTAAACAGCATTTCTCCATTCTGCCTAGCAACTAGTGACGCTGATCTCTGCTCCATGTGATTGGAGCAGAGATCAGTGTTCACTAAATTAAAGCCCAGCCCCCCCCCCCTCCCCACAGTTAGTAACACACCCCTAGGAATACATAACCCCTACACTGCCACCCACTGGTTAACCCCTTCACTGCCAGTGTCATTTACACAGGAATCACTGCATTTATATAGCAGTGATTACTGTATAAATGACAATGGTCCCAAAAATGTCCGATGTGTCCGCCACAATGTCGCAGTCACAATAAAAATCGCTGATCGCTGCCATTACTTGTAAAAAAAAAAAAATAATAAAAAATTATTAATAAAAATGCCATAAAACTATCCCTATTTTGTAAACGCTATAACTTTTGCGCAAAGCAATCAATAATCGCTTATTGCGATTTTTTTTTAGCAAAAATATGTAGAAGAATACGTATCGGCCTAAACTGAGGGAAAAAAATTTTTTTTATATATTTTTGGGGGATATTTATTATAACAAAAAGTAAAAAATAATGCGTTTTTTTTCAAAATTGTCGCTCTATTTTTGTTTATAGCGCAAAAAATAAAAACCGCAGAGGTGATCAAACACCAACAAAAGAAAGCTCTATTTGTGGGAAAAAAAAGGACATAAATTTTGTTTGGGAGCCACGTCGCACGACCGCGCAATTGTCAGTTAAAGCGACGCAGTGCCGAATCGCAAAAAGTGGTCTGGTCTTTGACCAGCAAAATGGTACCGGTCTGTAAGTGGTTAAAGCCCATAGACTCCACTCTATGTTACTCTATGTTAGCCTATGTGTCCATGCACACATGGACGTTTTTTTAGCTTTAATGAGCAGTGGAGTTTATGGGCTTTTTTCTGAACGCCAGAAATTTGCGCTCAAAGTGACGTTTTTCACCGCCAAAAAACGTCAAACGCTGATAAACGCTCATAAACACTTATAAACGCTCATAAACACACATTAGTGTTCGCCATTCTATTTTTTTAATGCATTGTGGGAGTTTGGAATGCACTGTGGGATTTTTGGAGTGTCCTCTGTGTATTTTTATTGAAAACGCCCATAAACGCTCATAAACACTCATAAACGCTCATAAACGCTCATAAACACTAGTACAAAACACTGTTAAAAGCAGGTTTTTCAACCAGCGTTTTCTGCCAGCAATCTGGCGTCCAGAAAAAGCTTTTTTGAGCTTCAGTGTTCGTGGAGCCTAAAGCCTCATACACACGATCGGACTTTGTACAATCTTTCCCGTGGACTTTTCTACAAAGGGCGTAGTCCACAAGTTTGTATTGCATACACACGATCGGACTTTTTGACAACAAACGCGAACGTAGCGACGTCACAACGTACTGATGACACTTCAAAAGAGGACGTTCAATGACTCCAGCGCCACCTTTGGTCAACTTCTGTATTGTAGTCTGATCTTTTGCATTGGTTCTGAGCATGGCGTGTTTGTACCTTGTACAAAAGTCAGATGGTTTTACGTACACACGATCGGACTTTGCTCCATCGGACTTTTGTTGCCAAAAAGTTTGTCCGTTCGCACACCGCCAACAAAAGTCAGATGAAAAGAGAAAAAGTTTGTCCGATGGAGCGTACACACGGGGTCGGATGTTGCTCCAAAACAGCTAATTTGAATGTTTGTTGTCAAAAAGTCCGATTGTGTGTACGGGCCTTTAGCCTTCATCATTTCTCAGCACTGCAGCTCAGGTCTCTGCAGAGCACACCTGCCCTAATCAGGAGAGTATTTTAGACTGCTGGACTAAAATGAGCTGAGCTGAGTTGTGTTGGGATTGAAAGGCTCAGCCTCCCCTGATGTTTGCGTACACCTTTTTTTTTTTTTTTACATTTTACTTTGGTGAGTTCTACTTGTTAGTAGCATGAGTTTTCTGTGTCCCAAATGTGCTTCAAGTAGGTATTTTGGGCAAAGCTATTGCATGTGATGGTTGGTGAATTGTAATTTTATATTTGTTTTACGGGCAAACAATGATTTTGTGATTTGATCTGGTTTGATATGACTGCCCCTGTCAGTGCTGTGATCCTGACCAATGATCCTCCATCACTCCTCCATCACTATACTCACCATTATATCCTGCCATTCACTAGACATGTGCAAAAGGAAAAAATTTGTTTAGTTTCGTTTCGTTTTAATTCGTTAATTTCGTTTAGTTATATTCGTTAACTTCCTTAAATTCGTTTTCGGATTTCGTTTAGTTTTCTACCGAATTCGAAAAATCGGCCACATTCGAAAATATTTCAATGAAATTCGAAAATATTTCTACCGGATTCGAAATGATTTCAACATGATTCGACATTATTTCAACCGCATTCCAAAATATTTTGTGACCCGACTTTAGGGCCATGTATCTCGGGGTCACTTGGTATCTCGGGTCGCAAAATGTTATTAGTTAATAGAGCAGAGAATGACATTTTGCGACCCGATTTTGGGGCCACATATCTCGGGGTCACTTATAGCTAGAAACCCCAAATTTGGTATGCAAACACAATAATACCAGCTCTACAACATATCCAAATTTGAGGTGTCTAGCACCAAGTGACCCCGAGATACATGGCCCTAAAGTCGGGTCACAAAATATTTTCGAATGCAGTTGAAATAATGTCGAATTAATGCATTCGAAATTATTTCAACATGATTCAACATTATTTCAACCGCATTCGAAAATATTTTGTGACCCAACTTTAGGGCCATGTATCTCGGGGTCACTTGGTGCTAGACACTTCAAATTTGGATATGTTGTAGTGCTAGTACCATTGTGTTTGCATACCAAATTTGTTTTTTTTTAGCTATAAGTGACCCCGAGATATGTGGCCCCAAAATCGGGTCGCAAAATGTCATTCTCTGCTCTAATAACTAATAACATTTTGCGACCCGATTTTGGGGCCACATATCTCGGGGTCACTTATAGCTAGAAACCCCACATGTGGTATGCAAACACAATGATACGAGCACTATAACATATCCAAATTTGAAGTGTCTAGCACCAAGTGACCCCGAGATACATGGCCCTAAAGTCGGGTCACAAAATATTTTCGAATGCAGTTGAAATAATGTCGAATCATGTTGAAATAATTTCGAATGCGGTTGAAATAATGTCGAATCATGTCGAATTCATTCGAATTCATTCGTTATATTTCTTTCGTATTCGTTGTAATTTGTTATTTTTTTATTCGGACATTCGCATGCATCCGAATGTCCGAAAGATGCAAAATTCGGCCGAATTTCGATTCGTTACGAAACGAATGGCACAAGCCTACCATTCACATTTTATTTGCATACACTTTAGGCCGCGTACACACGGGCGGATTGTCTGGCCAACTAAGTTCGTCAGACAATCCGACAGACAGTCCGTTCAAAATTTGCATGAACGGACTTGACCACACACGATGAGCAGACAGTCCGCTGAAAGCTTGCGCGATGACGTGTACAGCACGTACGACGGGACTAGAAAAAACGACGTCCTATACACTGCAATGCAACCTTCGGCCGTGTAAATCCTTTCTGAGCATGCGCCATACTTAGTCCGTCCAACTTGCCTACACACGAGCGGACTGTCCGCTGAAACCAAGTTTGGACGGACAAAACCAAGTTTGAACGGACTGTCTTACGGAAATTCCGTAAGACTTTGTTCGTCAGATTGTCCGCTGAAAAAGTCCGCTGAAGCCCACACACGAGCGGACTGTCCACTGAAACACGGTTCAGCGGACTAAGTTGGACAGACAATCCGCCGTGTGTACGCGGCCTTAGACTCCTATAAAAGCACATTATTTCCTGTTTGCATCCAAGTTGGATGTCGTGATATTCAATCTTAATTGAAACAGTTATATCATTTATATGTGGTAATTAGTGCTAATGACAGCTGAGTAAGTACTTAGTCATGTATAGCAGTATGTATAGGATGGCACATATATAACTGTTGTGCTCCCTGGAAGCTGCCCTATTGATTGGGTATCTTTGGGTGTGACAAGTTGAAGACGGCAGGTGGAAGAGTCTTCATAAATCAGATGAGAGGAACAAAAAAAAAAAAAAGCAATACTTTGTGAAAGAGGCATAGTCACAGCTATCTTGGAGTATGATAGACCCACTGTGTCTCCAGTGGTGACTGCTGACCAATAGATAATGTTGGGACCTGGACCCGAAACTTCTGCTGTGTCTGGCAGTAATTCTTCTTGCATCCACAAGGAATATCAGGGGCTGCGGCTTTTTTTTTTTTTTTTTCAATCTCTTTTTGTTAACATTTTTCCTCCATCACAATCACATGGGATTGTGATGGAGCTTATGGCTTTTTTGAGCTGGCATATTTTATTTATCTTTTCCCAAGGTGCCATCTTGGCATTGCCAAGCTCAAGAGGGTTAAGAGCGCCAATGGTGATCACTTACAGCCACGTCACCCTGAATGCGCCTGATCTCTTCTTATCTCGGAGGCTAAGGAGGGTCAGGCCTGGTTAGTATCTGGATGAGAGACCGCCCTTGAATAGGCTTTTGGCTTTTTTGAGTTGGCATATTTTTTTTTGTTCTCTTTTCCCAAGGTGCCATCCTGGCATTGCCAAGCTCAAGAGGGTTGAGATGCTGGATAGCTCCCTGGACAATTACTTGAATGAGCCTGCCTTTGAACCAAGTTTCCCTTGAACCTTGAACTCCTTGCTCCTCCCATGAACTTTTTGATTTAAGCCATGTCTCTGCATTTCCTGTTTTCCAGATTATTGTGATCTCTCCAGCCACTATCTCACTCTTGTCACTCCTGCTGCCGTTCGTATCTTCGCTACCATTCGTTATTGACCTTCGGCTTCTTCCTCAACTATGCTTCCACTTGATCCCAACCTGCAACCACCACTACCTGGTACAAACAGGCAGCAAAATCCATCTCCATCGTCAGGAGCTCTGCTGAATACCGATTAGTACTTAAACCCCCAAACCTTGGATGAGCCTGCATCATCAATTGTCATCAATCGACCTGCTTGTGTACTTACCCTGCTGGTCGGTGGGAGCCTCTCTACTGCTATAGCTATTGGACTCCGAGTCTGACTCCATACTGTGACAGGTGTTAGTACCAGGGGCGGACTGACCATTGGGCCACTCGGGCACTGCCCGAGGGCCCCATGCCGCTAGGGGGCCCCATCAGGCTTGCCAGCCTCAGTAAAACCAGGGACAGTATGTAAAAAGTTGTGTTTTTTTTTACATCTCTCTGAAATGTCCCTTACCGACATCCCTTTGGTCTAAAAATTCAGAGATTATAGCTGCCCCGCCTCTCCAGTACCTTCTCAGCCAATAGAAACACATCTGTGTATACTGTGTGATTATATATTGTCTGTGTGTGTTTGTGTATATTGTGTGGCCCCCTAATCTCTGATTGCCTGGGGGCCCCATAATCTCCTATTGCCCGGGGGCCCCATGAGTTGTCAGTCCGCCCCTGGTTAGTACATTTTAAAGTCCACAGACAGGTGGGCAAAACAACAACTGACAACAGCAGAGATAACAGCCTGAGCAAGTACAGAGGAACTACAGTTCATAGGCTGAACAACCTGAAGAAATATTCATAGGGATGTAGTGGGCAGATAGAAGTCAGATCGATTAGGCAGAGTCTAAATGTCCATAAGTCTATTTAGGCACTCCTGATTGGGGCAGGTGTGCACTGCAGAATCACTTGCACTTGTATCCATTATTATTAGCAATCAGTGGATGGTTACTTTCAAAACCATCTAGGAGCTGAGATTAAGCTCTTGAGGTGTGTATTGCCAGAAGCCTTCTTCTGTAGTAACCAGTTAGGCCCCTTTCACACAGGCTTTATCTGCTCTATTCAGCAGAGGTTTTGGATCTGAATGGGATGGATGTCAGTCTTGTGACATCTGTGCCTGTTCGGTTTGTGTCTGCATTTTGACAATGGGCTGTGGCGGACTCATGATGACTTTATGGGCAGTTGGATGTAAACAGACGTGTGTCCGTTTACATCAGGCTACCTCCAATCCATCATGATTAGGTTTGGAAACATGGAAAAGGATGCAGTCCTTTCCATAGAAACTGGAAAAAAAAAAAAATGGCAGGCAAACCTGATCTAAAAACTCTTGCGAAATGGGCCTAACTGACTTGGTAGTGACCATGCACCATTTATGAGTAATCCCTCTGTGTCCCTCTCCTGTGACTTCAAAATATAAAGGATTGCCAATTCAGGGATACTATGGTTTATTTTGGGGCTGCCAAGAAACCAAAGTGCAGTAGGGTCTAAACCCATCTAGGCCTCCATAACAGTGTCTCGGCATTGGCCATGTGATCTCTGCTAATGACCAACAGTAGATAGCCATTTTATAATATCATGGAGTTTGACTGTTGAAATGCCCACCATAGATATTACAGAACTGTGGCTTGTCTATCCAAGATGTAACTCTCTCATGGTGCCTCCTGGGCTACTCCGATCCTGTTTAGGGCAATAAAGAATGGAGGGAAGCTGAGTGCAATGTCAGGGAAAACGATAGCATTCAGACATGCAGCCACTTCTCGGCCTTTGGGCTACGATCAAGTGTAGTATCTGTTCTTATCAGCTTTCAGGAGAGAGAAAATTGGTTCCCTTTCCCAGTTGGGAGCACTGGTTACTCCTTCTGATGTAATAAGGTGGTTGCGGTGGGGGATCGCTTTTCCTCCTGGATTAATTCTGGTCTGGGAAACCAGGCATGTCCCTGGTTGAAGGCATGGCTCTCCCTAAGTGCTAATGCCTTTTTTGGTAGGGATGGTGCTAATCTGGTCTGGTCAGGGGCTGGGCAAAGAGAAGCCTGTGGTCAGGGCAGGACTTAGGGTGGTGGGGGCCCCCGGGCTTGATCCACTTTCGGGCCCTACCTTGTGTACATTACCGCATTTATCTGCGTATAACACGCACCCCAAGTTTGGGAGGGAATTTTAAGGAAAGAAACTTTTAGGAGGGAAGTTTAAGGAAAGAACTTACATTTAAATGCCCATCAATGCAGCCTTATCAATGTTCATCTGCAGCCTTGTCCAGTGTAATTTGCAGCCTTGTCATTGCAGTCTTGAAGTTTAAAAATGGCGCAGCCAAGATACAGAGTCCTGTGTATCTCAACGGCTCTCGGGTCCTCTCGGCGGCTCTCGGGTCCTCTCGGCGGCTCTCGGGTCCTCTTGCAGTCCCGAGCGGAGCCGAGAGTAGCCGAGTGTACTCGGCTCGGCTAACAGTCACGCCCAGTCCCTGTGTTATGTCCATCATAGGGCGGGACTGGGCATGACTGTGAGTGGAGCTGAGCTGAGTACACTCGGCTATGTATCTCGGCAGGGTCCGCAGGGCCCCCTATTGGGTGGGGCCCATGGGCTTGAGCCCAGTCAAGCCCAATGGTAAGTCCAGCCCTGCCTGTGGTCAATGTGCCCCTGGAGTGGCAGACCAGGGGTGCCAGAAATCTTAAGGTGGGGGAGCTCACTGTGAGATGGTTTGACACCGTGGTCACTGCACCATTGCATGTTTTTTTTTTAACACTTGCCTCCTGGGCTGGACATTTTGGCCTGGACTGGAGGAATTTTCATTCCGGCCCGAAGGGTCTTCCACTGTCATATGCACTGACATTAAGCATTTATCCTTACCCTTTTCCCTTTTTTATGTGTGTGTGTCTTTTTTGCACAGCATATTTGCACTTTACTCACCCTGACTAGTAGGGTGTAGGTCCTCAGACTTGCCATGAAAAGTCTTCAGATGGAGGGCACTGCAGTGGTCAGCTTTTTTTCCCCCTGTCAGGAGCCTCGTGCCCCAAGGGATCAGAGCTAGGGTCCTATCTTTTTGGAGGTATACAACCCGTGCACTTTTTTTTGTGTGCTCTCTTTTTTTTTTTTTTTTTTACACTTGGTGTTTCCAGTGTATTTGCTGCACCACGAAGCTTCAAAAGAAAAAAGAAAAACACTTCAACAAGGTTTTCTTATCTGCCTAGTCATTTTCTTCAAGAAGAAATCTATCATCAACCAATAGGGTTTCACCGATACCAATACTAGTATCAGTATCAGTGCTGATACTGAGCACTCGGGCAAATGCTCCGGTGCTTAATCTGATACTTGGGCAGTCAGGGGTGATCTGTGCGGTGCTGGGGAGGAGTTACAATCACCGATCTCCCTGTATAGATTTCAGTAAAGCAGCTGAAAGCCGCTTCTCCTCCTCTTCCTCCCGCAGTTTTCAGCTGCTTTATTGAAGTCTATACAGGAAGATCGGTGATTGCAACTCCTCCCCAGCCCCACATTGATGACCCCTGGCTGTCCCCCGTATCCTCCTCCAGTCCCCCTCCATGTTCCTCCGGTCCCCCTCTGTGCCCCGGTCCCCATCCATGCTCCTCCAGTTCCCCTCTGTGCTAATCGGTCCCCCTCCATGCTCCTTGGTCCCCCTTTGTGCTAATTGGTCCCCCTCCATGCTCCTTGGTCCTCCTCCGTGCTCCTTGGTCCCCCTCTGTGCTAATCAGTCCCCCTCCGTGCTCCTTGGTCCCCCTCTGTGCTAATCAGTCCCCCTCCGTGCTCCTTGGTCTCCCTCTGTGCTCATCTGCCCCCTCTGTCCTCGATCTGTCAGGATAGAGAGTAGAGGAAGGAGTCGGTAAATATGTTATTTACAGGCTCCTTCCTTTTCCGAATGCACAGAGTCAGTGATCACCGATTATCCCTTCATAACTGTCACTGAGCATGGTAAACTGTGTTTACAATTCTTCAGTTTATGAATGGAGAGGAGCCTCTGTCTCCTCTCCATTCATCTTCAGTGCAGCTGAGGCTGCAGAGAAAGGGACTGGGAAATCTGTGTCCTCTGTCCCTTTCCCTGTCCCAAAAGGTAGATGTAAGGGGTCCGTTAAGACCCCTGATATCTCACCAAAACCAACGGGGCTAAGAAAAAAAATATAGAATTGTAATAAATAAATATTGAAAAGGTTAAATTGTAAAAAAAAAAAAAAAACAATAAAATAAAAAACACACTGACACCGTCCATTCCAACCACACCGAGAAGAAAGAATTGTAAAAAATAAAATAAATTTTAAAAAATAATAAAATAAATACATTTTAAAAAATAATAAAATAAATACATTTAAAAAAAAAAAAAAAAAAATAGAAATAATAAGAATAAAAACGACTGACACAGTCCACGCGTCATCAGTGCTGCATATTAGTGCCACTGTCACATGACATTAAAAAAAAAAAGTCTCGGTAGTCAGTATTAGCGAGTACTTGGAAAAAAAAGTATCGGTACTTGTACTCGGCCTTTAAAAAAGTGGTATCGGGACGACCCGATCATCCAATATGACATAAGAATGGGGGGAGGGGGAAAACACCATCTACCATCTGTAGGCAGCTGGAAGTGAACTTCCACGTAAAAACAATTTTTGTGTTTTGGGTTGAGAAACGTTAAAATCTCTAAAGGTCTGTGTTCTGTGTGTGTCCTCTCTGGGGAGATCTACTCTTGTTTTCTGTTCTGGTAACCATTGTCTCTGGCATAGGAAAGCAAAGCAATATAAACATTGTGATTATAAAATGAGTAGAAGCAAAACTTTCTAATGGCCACACACCAGTCACAAAGCGTCAAAAGCAGGATTTTTCCTCTTCTTCTTCTTCCTCTTGTGTCTCCAGCACAGGAAATGGGAGGAAATTGGAGACACAGACATCAAACATCCAACTTAAAAAATAGCAACCTGTCAAATCAGTTCATACCTGGAATAAGCAAGATACAACTGTGAAGGGCAGTCTATTTATTGCTATATACATGACGTCCCAATGGTCAGTCTATAATTTTAAAGCGGAGGTCCACCCTAAAGTGGACCTTCCGCTCATTGGAATCCCCCCCCCCTCCGGCGCCACAATTGGCACCTTTCAGGGGGGAGGGGGGTGCAGGTACCTGTACAGTATAGGTATTCTGCACCCACTTCCGGGATAGCTCTCTGTGGAAAGGGGCGTAGATTACGCCCCTTTCCGCAAGTGCCCGCCCCTTTCCGCAAGTGCCCCGCTGCCTGCTGGGAAACACACGGATCCCAGAGGCAGCGGGGAGCGTCCTTATTGCACAGCGCGATTCGCGCATGCGCAGTAGGGAACCGGGAAATGAAGCCGAAAGGCTCCACTTCCTGATTCCCATACCCAAGATGGCGGCGGCAGCACCCGAGAGACGATCGGGAGATCGGCTTCGGGTGCCGACATCGCGGGCGCGCGCTGGACGGGTAAGTGTCACTATTTTAAAAGTCAGCAGCTGCAGTATTTGTCGCTGCTGGCTTTTTAAAAAAAAAAAAAAAACGCGGAGTCCCGGCGGACGTTTGGTAACTCGAACCTTCAGCTCCCTCCACGTATTCTATGGGATTAAGGTCTGGAGACTGGCTAGACCACTCCGGGACCTTAATGTGCTTCTTCTTAAGCTATGCCTTTGTTGCCTTGGCCGTGTGTTTTGGGTAATTTTCATGCTGGAATACCCATCCACGACCCATTTTTAATGCCCTGGTTGAGAGAAGGAGGTTCTCACCCAAGGTTTGATGGTAAATGGCCCCGTCTATCGTCCCTGTACATACATGTGCTTTCTTGAGCAGGGGGACCTTGCAGGCACTGCAGGATTTCAGTCCTTCGCGGCGTAGTTTGTTACCAATTCTTTTCTTGGTTACTATGGTCCCAGCTGCCTTGAGATCATTGACCAGATTCTCTTGTATAGTTCTGGGCTAATTCCTCACCGTTCTCATTATCATTGAAACTCAGCAAGGTGAGATCTTGCATGGAGCCCCCAGACCGAGGGAGATTGACATTTATTTTCTTTTTCTTCCATTTGTGACTAATCCCACCAACTGTTGTCACCCTCTCACCAAGCTGCTTGGCGATGGTCTTGTAGCCCATTCCAGCCTTGTGTAGGTCTCCAATCTTGTTCTTGACATCCTTGGACAGCTCTTTGATCTTGGCCCATGGTGGAGAGATTGGAATCTGATTGATTGCATCTGTGGACAGGTGTGTTTTTATACAGGTAACAACCACTTGCCGCCCGCCCTATAGGCAATTGACGGTGGCAAAGTGGTTGCATAATCCTGACCGGACGTCATATGACGTGATCGGGATTATGAGCCGCTGCGCGCCCCCGGGGGCGCGCATCGCGGCGATCGTTGTTGCGGGGTGTCAGTCTGACACCCGGCAACTACGATCTCGGTAAAGAGTCTCCGACGGAGACTCTTTACCACATGATCAGTCGTGTCCAATCACGGCTGATCACAGTGTAAATAGGAAGAGCCGGTGATCAGCTTTTCCTCACTCGCGTCTGTCAGACGTGAGTAGAGGAGAGCCGATCGGCTGCTCCTCTGACAGGGGGGTCTGTGCTGATCGATTATCAGCACAGCCCCCCCGAGAATGCCCACACTGGACCACCAGGGACGCCACCAGACCACCAGGGATGCCCAGCAAAAGGTAATCCTCCCTACACCACCAGGGATGTCAGTGAGTGCCACAATGGATGCCAATCAGTGCCCATAATGGATGCCAATCAGTGCCCACAATGGGCATCACTGATTGGCATGCATTATTGTTTGGCACTGATTGGCATCCATTAGTACAGTATAACATAATAAAAGCCGCCTATGAGTGCCCACCTGTGCCGCCTATCTGTGCCCATCCGTTCCGCCTATCAGTGCCCACCCATGCCCATCTGTGCCGCCTATCCATGCCCATCTGTGCCGCCCACCCATGCCAATCCGTGCCAGCTATCAGTGCCAATTTGTACCACCTATCAGTGCCCATCCATGTCGCCCATCAGTGCCACCCATCAGTGCTGCCTATCAGTGCCACATATCAGTGTCCATCAATGCCACCTCATCAGTGCCACTTCATTGGTGCCACATCAGTGCCCATCAGTGCCACCTTATCAGTGCCCATCAGTGTAGCCCCATCAGTGAAGGAGAAAACTTACTTATTTACAAAGTTTTGAAACTGAAACAAAAAAAAACATATTTTTTTCAAAATTTTCGGTATTTTTTTATTTGTAGCGCAAAAAATAAAAACCGTAGAGGTGATCAAATACCACCAAAAGAAAGCTCTATTTGTGGGGAAAAAATGATAAAAATTTCATTTGGGTACAGTGTAGCATGACCGCGCAATTGTCATTCAAAGTGCGACAGCGCTGAAAGCTCAAAATTGGTCTGGGCAGGAAGGTGTCTAAGTGCCCCCCGGTATTGAAGTGGTTAATGCACACTACTGAAGTCGCTCCGACTTCAGAAAAGGTTCCTGCATTACTTCAATCCGACTTTTAGGCAACTTGTACCCATTGATTTCAATAGAAGTTGCCTCCAAGTCGATTCCCCGGTCTTAACTGAAGCAACTTTCCAGGAAGTAAAAATAGTTTTCTAGGCAAACCCCTCCCCCCCCACAGGGCTGATTATTATGTGATTGACCACTGGTAAAGTCCCCTGTCCTGGAAGCAACTTCAAGTTGCCTTGTAAGTTGCCTCAAGTCGTGCTGCGATTCATACTCAAGTCGTGTCCAAGTTGCCTCCCAAAGTCTCGCTCGAAGTCATGTTGCCCCTGTGTGAATGGACTCTTAAGGGAGTGCTCCTAATCTCAGCTTGTTACCTGTATAGAAGACACCTGGGAGCCAGAAATCTTGCTGATTGATAGGGGATCAACTACTTTTTTTACTCATTAAAATGCAAATCAATTTATAGGTTTTTTTTTTGTTCTGTCTCTCACTGTTAAAATAAACCGACCATTAAAATTCTAGACTGATCATTTCTTTGTCAGTGGGCAAACATACAAAATCAGCAGGGGATCAAATACTTTTTTTCCCCTCATTGTATATAGAGAAGCAAACTGGGAGGCGGGCCAGGGAGTGATTGAAGGGAAAGAAATGATAAACACACCGAATAGCAGGAAATGCCCATTGGTGAAGCCAAACAGCACATGTGAATGGAATCACAGGTCTAGGATTACCATTGCAGGAAGGAGGTAAGAATTACACAGGCAGGAAAACTGATGGCTAAACCGTGGCATGTTTGCCTTTTTTTTTACAATAAGTGGAGTTAGATACTAGCGGTCTTCAGCTACAATTGAGCAATCTGGGCTTCTGGTGTGCCCCTTGCACATTAAGGGCCGGTTCACACTGCTGCGGTGTGTCATGCCTCAATGATGTCACAAGGGGGCTGGGTCCCTTGGTCACATCATCAGGTGGCCCCTTAGTTTATTAAGTGGTGGAAGGCAGCTGTGCTGTCAGACGCCAGGAGCCTTCGTTGGGTGCAGACCTTTTTTTTTGTATAGGGAGCTTTTAAATACATCACCCCCCGCACCCCACAACCACTGGGCCAGGGTTGTGGGGAAGAGGCCCTTGTCCTCATCAACATGGGGACAAGGTGCTTTTGGAGGGGGAGCCCCCCATACTCCAAAACACCTCCCATGTTGAGGGCATGTGGCCTGGTATGGTTTTGGGGGGGGGGGGGGGGGGTCGCTCGCTCGCTCGTCTTCCCCCTTTCCTGGGCTGCCTGCTCGAAAAAGGGTCTGGTATTGATTTGGGGGGTGGGGGGGCCTACAACATTTTTCTCAGATTTTTTGATTGCCGCCATTCAGTTTAGCTGTCAATGGGAAACCACTGACATCTGAGGTGTCATCAGTTGTTATAAACGTGGCGTCTATTGACAGGGGAGGAGGGGAGGAACAGGAGCTGGATTTGCATTGGCGTGAACACAGGACTTCAATTTCAATCCTGTCCCATTGAAGTCTGTGGAGCAATTCACATCGCACCAGATCAAACTTGCACATGACCCCTTTTTTTTTAGCCGCATCAGAATCGCACCACATTGATGTGAACAGCCTTCATAGAAAACAATCCTGTTTTAGGTGACATGCAAATCTAGCCATTTTGAACGGATCAGAATTGCATTAGAATTCACAGCAGTGTGAACTGGGCCTAGAGGGAGAATGGGCTACCTCAAAAGCAAATCTGCCCTCAGTTTATTCCAAGATGGCAGTTCTGCAAGACTGGAGTTGGAGACCATAATTTACAAAGGTGCCTTGGCGTGGTGGTTTTAGTTTTTTCCTATATTTGCAAAAGCATACAAGGAAAACGTTTGTTCTATGATACAAATTGTTTTGACAGTTCAGACTTTGTTTTTGTGCTGACTGGCTGGAAAATGTGCCGGTCAACTTTTTGTATTGTAATAATCAATAGGAATCTGGCAGAGGTTCTTCTCTACTTCGACACCAGAAAGAGAAAAAAAAAAAAAGAAGTTTGACTTTCTACTTTAAGCCCTTTACAAAATAGCCCTGGATGAAGTTCTCCTTCAAAGGTTGTTTATTGTATTGGCCATCCCGGGGTTGGGAAGTCAAGCGACAGGAGACGCATTCTCTTGGCTGCACGAACTCCGTCCATAGAATGCGCCGCGGCGTGGCAATGACTAATTACTGGTGCGTGGCAATGTCAGGGACCCGAGGCTGCTTCCAAACCGGGGCGGCTAACAGAATTATGAGATACAGTATCTCTTTATTTGATTCAATAAAAACGTCGGAGAGATGGATGAGCCTTGGACGTGGTTAGTATTTTAGGACATGTGTAGGCCGTCCATCATTGTGTCTCCAGTCATTTCAAATATTTTGTTATGTGAACGGTGGCCATTGATGGAAGGTAAGATCAGAAGACAAGATGCATTAACCGAGGAGAAATCACCGAGACGCAGAGGACACAAGTAGAAAAATGTACAACATGGACATACAGCAGGTATTGTTTTATCCTTAGTTAGGTATTGTTAGGGGACATGTCTCTGAAGTCCTGAGTCCGGTATTGTTATGGAACGTGGATCTGAAATCCTGAGTCCTGTATTGTTAGGGGACGTGTCTTTGAAGTCCTGGGTCTGGTTCTGTTAGGGAACAGGTATCTAAAGTCCTGAGTCCGGTATTGTTAGGGGACGTGTCTCTGAAGTCCTGAGTCCATTAGGGGACATGGATCTGAAGTCCTGAGTCCGGTATTGTTAGGGGACGTGTCTCTGAAGTCCTGAGTCCATTAGGGGACATGGATCTGAAGTCCTGAGTCTGGTATTGTTAGGGGACGTGTCTCTGAAGTCCTGAGTCTGGTATTGTTATGGAACGTGGATCTGAAATCCTGAGTCCTGTATTGTTAGGGGACGTGTCTTTGAAGTCCTGGGTCTGGTTCTGTTAGGGAACAGATATCTAAAGTCCTGAGTCCGGTATTGTTAGGGGAGATGTCTCTGAAGTCCTGAGTCTGGTATTGTTAGGGGACATGTCTCTGAAGTCCTGAGCCCGGTATTGTTAGGGGAGATGTCTCTAAAGCCCTGAGTCCGGTATTGTTAGGGGAGATGTCTCTGAAGTCCTGAGTCCATTAGGGGACATGGATCTGAAGTCCTGAGTCCGGTATTGTTAGGGGACATGTCTCTGAAGTCCTGAGCCCGGTATTGTTAGGGGACATGTCTCTAAAGTCCTGAGTCCGGTATTGTTAGGGGAGATGTCTCTGAAGTCCTGAGTCCGGTATTGTTAGGGGAGATGTCTCTGAAGTCCTGAGCCCGGTATTGTTAGGGGACATGTCTCTAAAGTCCTGAGTCCGGTATTGTTAGGGGACATGTCTCTAAAGTCCTGAGTCCGGTATTGTTAGGGGACATGTCTCTGAAGTCCTGAGCCCAGTATTGTTAGGGGACATGTCTCTAAAGTCCTGAGTCCGGTATTGTTAGGGGAGATGTCTCTGAAGTCCTGAGTCCGGTATTGTTAGGGGACGTGTCTCTGAAGTCCTGAGTCCATTAGGGGACATGGATCTGAGGTCCTGAGTCCGGTATTGTTAGGGGACATGTCTCTGAAGTCCTGAGCCCGGTATTGTTAGGGGAGATGTCTCTGAAGTCCTGAGTCCGGTATTGTTAGGGGACGTGTCTCTGAAGTCCTGAGTCCATTAGGGGAGATGTCTCTGAAGTCCTGAGTCCGGTATTGTTAGGGGACATGTCTCTGAAGTCCTGAGCCCGGTATTGTTAGGGGACATGGATCTGAAGTCCTGAGTCCGGTATTGTTAGGGGACATGTCTCTGAAGTCCTGAGCCCGGTATTGTTAGGGGACATGTCTCTAAAGTCCTGAGTCCGGTATTGTTAGGGGAGATGTCTCTGAAGTCCTGAGTCCGGTATTGTTAGGGGAGATGTCTCTGAAGTCCTGAGCCCGGTATTGTTAGGGGACATGTCTCTAAAGTCCTGAGTCCGGTATTGTTAGGGGACATGTCTCTAAAGTCCTGAGTCCGGTATTGTTAGGGGACATGTCTCTGAAGTCCTGAGCCCAGTATTGTTA
Source organism: Lithobates pipiens (assembly GCF_037356315.1). Classification (NCBI taxonomy): domain Eukaryota; kingdom Metazoa; phylum Chordata; class Amphibia; order Anura; family Ranidae; genus Lithobates; species Lithobates pipiens. Next base: position 3,359,725 of record NW_027507764.1, read on the forward strand.
GGGGACATGTCTCTAAAGTCCTGAGTCCGGTATTGTTAGGGGAGATGTCTCTGAAGTCCTGAGTCCGGTATTGTTAGGGGACGTGTCTCTGAAGTCCTGAGTCCATTAGGGGACATGGATCTGAGGTCCTGAGTCCGGTATTGTTAGGGGACATGTCTCTGAAGTCCTGAGCCCGGTATTGTTAGGGGAGATGTCTCTGAAGTCCTGAGTCCGGTATTGTTAGGGGACGTGTCTCTGAAGTCCTGAGTCCATTAGGGGACATGGATCTGAAGTCCTGAGTCCAGTATTGTTAGGGGACATGTCTCTGAAGTCCTGAGCCCGGTATTGTTAGGGAGATGTCTCTGAAGTCCTGAGTCCGGTATTGTTAGGGGACATGTCTCTAAAGTCCTGAGTCCGGTATTGTTAGGGGAGATGTCTCTGAAGTCCTGAGTCCGGTATTGTTAGGGGACGTGTCTCTGAAGTCCTGAGTCCATTAGGGGACATGGATCTGAAGTCCTGAGTCCGGTATTGTTAGGGGAGATGTCTCTAAAGTCCTTTGTCTAGTATTGTTAGGGGAGATGTCTCTGAAGTCCTGAGTCCGGTATTGTTAGGGGACATGTCTCTGAAGTCCTGAGCCCGGTATTGTTAGGGGACATGTCTCTGAAGTCCTGAGCCCGGTATTGTTAGGGGAGATGTCTCTGAAGTCCTGAGTCCGGTATTGTTAGGGGAGATGTCTCTGAAGTCCTGAGTCCGGTATTGTTAGGGGACGTGTCTCTGAAGTCCTGAGTCCATTAGGGGACATGGATCTGAAGTCCTGAGTCCGGTATTGTTAGGGGACATGTCTCTGAAGTCCTGAGTCCATTAGGGGACATGGATCTGAAGTCCTGAGTCCGGTATTGTTAGGGGACATGTCTCTAAAGTCCTGAGTCCAGTATTGTTAGGGGAGATGTCTCTGAAGTCCTGAGTCCATTAGGGGACATGGATCTGAAGTCCTGAGTCCGGTATTGTTAGGGGACATGTCTCTGAAGTCCTGAGTCCATTAGGGGACATGGATCTGAAGTCCTGAGTCTGGTATTGTTAGGGGACATGTCTCTAAAGTTCTGAGTCCGGTATTGTCAGGGGAGATGTCTCTGAAGTCCTGAGTCCATTAGGGGACATGGATCTGAAGTCCTGAGTCTGGTATTGTTAGGGGACATGTCTCTAAAGTTCTGAGTCCGGTATTGTTAGCGGACATGTCTCTGAAGTCCTGAGTCCAGTATTGTCAGGGGAGATGTCTCTGAAGTCCTGAGTCCATTAGGGGACATGGATCTGAAGTCCTGAGTCTGGTATTGTTAGGGGACATGTCTCTAAAGTTCTGAGTCCGGTATTGTTAGGGGACATGTCTCTGAAGTCCTGAGTCCATTAGGGGACATGTCTCTGAAGTCCTGAGTCCATTTGGGGAGATGTCTCTAAAGTACTGAGTCCGGTATTGTTAGGGGACATGTCTCTGAAGTCCTGAGTCCGGTTTTGTTAGGGGAGATGTCTCTGAAGTCGAGAAATAGGAAGAAACGAGCACCCACAATGCCACACCCGTAATGCATCAAGGGAAAACAAAGATGATACCAAATAGATATCAACAGGTTGGACTTTTATGGCATGGAAGCAAATAGGGAAGTAGAAAAAAATATTTATTTTATTGAAAAATGCAATATCATCACAGTGTTCAAAATAATATAAAAATCATATGAAATTATATAATTTGTACATTGAGTCCTTGTGCGTCACGTCTACGCGTTTCGCTGTAAAGGCTTCCTCAGGACACGGGAAAAGGTTCAAAGACGTAGCAAGAGAGAACAACAATAAATCTTCGAATGAGCTACGCCTCAAGTACAAAAGTCATAGCAACCAGGACAGATACAAATATATGGAGCGGTCAACCACGCTGTGATAGAGTGGACAGCAAGTGGCACATTCTGATGAGCCTCCTTTCCATTTTTTACGCTATCCTAGGACGACTATTCCAGATCACAGCCAGACTTCTTTTCTAAGCGGAGACCTCCACCTTAAGTAAAGGCAGCTGGAACAGCCAGCAACCGAATACAACAACTCCTTCCGCATCCATATAGGCATCCCCTGATCAACTTGCGCGCTAATAGCCTCAAGCACGGCGGCAAGTCTGATACCTAGCCCCGCCTCAGGATCAATACCCTGATCAGGATCATCATCTTAGGCCCACAGTACCATCAACAGCATCCACAAACCATGTGCTACTTCAAATACTCAGCTGAAGTTCTGCACAGACTAAGGAACATCAACACCACATTGCCATCTTCCATACAAAAAATACTTCAAAGAGAACAACTATTAAAAACCGGACGACAAGCAGCTCCCAACCACAGGAAGACATCTACTCGACCACTACAATTAGATTGCGCCTTGATTAACGCCAGGTCTGCAGTCAAACATAGACTGGAAGTACACGACTTCATCATCGAGAACAATGTAGATTGTCTCTTCATCACCGAAAGCTGGTTAACCTCTGACTGCAACACCATCCTCACCGAATTGGTGCCGGAAAACTACAGGATCCTAACCGAACACCGGATAGGGAAAAAAGGAGGAGGCCTAGCAGTGATCTTTAAAGGTCACCTGGATCTCACTAAACCATCATCTCAGAACCCAGTGTCTTTTATGGAAACCCTGACGCTACATTTTCAACCAACACCCCATGACACCACTCATATTCTACTGTGCTACAGACCACCGGGACCAAAGTCCAATCTTCTTTCACCCCTCACGGAAATCTTTGCAATGCACACCCTAAAATTCAAAAATTTCCTGGCACTCGGAGATTTCAACCTTTGGGCAAATGAGCCTAAAGACCCCATCGCGACTGCCTGCATCAATCAACTAGAAGAACTGGGTCTACAGCAACTGATAAAGACTCCCACGCATGGGTCAGGACACACCCTGGACCTCATTTTCAAACAGAACATCGACGTCAACATATGCGACAACATAACTCTGCCATGGACGGATCACCACGCCATCAAATTCAAAATCACTACCAACATCACCAACGCAAAACAGAAACCTGTAACAACGCACTGGACCAGATCGCATAAAAAACTGTACTCCGAAGCCTTCAAAACCACTCTGTCCAAAAAAATATCTACAATAACCTTAAACCACTCTACGGAGGAAACACTCAACTCCCTGAACAAGGCATTACTGCAATCAGCAGACTCGGTAGCACCAAAACGCAGGGCTCTCATCAGGAAGAAAAATGCTGGATGGTTTAATAGCTCCCTCTCCGTACTAAAGCAAGAACGCAGAAGAGCGGAAAGAACATGGAGAAGAAATCCCACCGAGGAAAACCTATTTAACTACAAAGGTCTGACAGAGAATTATCGGAAAGCAATCTTCAAAGCCAAAAAGGATCACTTCTCATATACAATCTCAACGGCCGCAAACCAACCACGGGAACTGTTTAAACTGGTTAATCAATCAATGAATCCGGTGTGCCTAGAACCCCCAGAAAGCGAATCCCAGGATTACTGTGACAAACTGTCAGATTTTTTCATCGATAAAGTCAAAACCATCAGGGAAACAATTTGTCAGAAGAAAACATCCGACCTCAGCCAGCAAATACATAAAGAGGATGTCCGCACCAACATACCGCAACCGCCAAAATTTTCACTATCCCCAATTACCGTAGACACCGCAAAAAACATCATTAATAAACTGCGTGACAGTACCTCACCTATTGACATCATCCCCACAAAACTACTGAAAGAATGCTCCGACATCGTGGCTCCAACCATAACCCACCTCATAAACCGATCATTCCACGAAGGGATTGTTCCCAGCATCCTCAAACAAGGCATCGTCAAACCTCTACTCAAGAAACCAAACCTGGACCCTCAGGATCCAAACAACCGTAGGCCAATTACAAGCCTCAACACCATTTCTAAGATCATGGAGAAAGCTGTAGTACATCAGCTACAACTTCACCTGGATACTCACAAACTCCTGGACCCGCTGCAATCAGGCTTCCGCCCGGGTCATGGAACAGAAACAGCTCTCCTCAAGATTTGGGATGACGCCCTCGAAGCGGCAGATGACGGAGAGCCGTGTCTCCTCGTACTGCTAGACCTAAGTGCAGCGTTTGATACAGTAGATCACAATACTCTACTCGTCCGCCTCACAGAAGTAGCCGGAGTCCAAGACATAGATCTCCATTGGTTCGCGTCCTTCCTAGGAAATCGGTCACAGACAGTGAAACTAGGAAAATTCCTCTCCGAAACTCGGGCAGTCACCTGCGGAGTCCCTCAAGGCTCTCCGTTGTCACCCGTTCTCTTCAACATTTACATTCGCCCACTCCTTCAAATCATCAGATGCTCAGATCTCTGCTTCCACTCTTACGCTGACGACACGCAACTTTATTTCCGGATCAATGGAAAAAAAGATCACCAACAACAACTTGAAAACTGCCTCAAATCAATAGAGGACTGGATGACCACCAACTCCCTCCAGCTGAACCAATCAAAGACAGAGCTTCTTATCTTACACCCAAATCATAAGCCCGTAACCAAAACCTCCTGGTCTCCACCAACCGTCTTTGGGCAGACTATCTCCCCAAAGACCAAAGCCAAGAGTCTCGGGGTTATTTTAGACGCACAAATGTCAATGGATGCGCAAATAGGAGCAGTAGTCAGTCGATCTCACCATCTGCTGCGCATGCTTCGCAGACTCATCCCTTTTATCCCAAAGAATGACAAAGCAGTGGTAGTTGGAACAATCATTAATTCACGACTGGACTACGCAAACTCGCTTTACATAGGATTACCACAATATCAACTTGCGCGATTACAACTGATCCAAAACACGGCGGCAAGGCTGATAACAGGAAAAAAACCCTGGGAATCCATTTCTCCTTCACTGAGGAGCTTACATTGGCTAACCGTAAAAAATCGGATCACGTTCAAGACCCTTTGCCTCACCCACAAATGCGTGCATAGAGAAGCTCCGCAATACCTAATGGAGAAAATAAATCATTACACACCAAACCGCAGTCTTCGATCAGCCAACAAAAACCTCCTCCTCGTGCCCAAAGCCCGGTATAAATCCAAGGGGGATCGGAGATTCGCTGTCCAAGGGCCTCGGCTATGGAATGCTCTACCAATAAACATCCGCCTGGAAGAAAATCACCTGGCTTTTAGGAAAAAACTCAAGACCTTCCTCTTTTAGCAGATGATCAAAGCTCGCCACAGCGCCTAGAGGCGATTCAGTTCGCATTGTGCGCTATATAAGTATTTCATTCATTCATTCATTCACAAACAGAAATTGATAGTTGCTTATAGCAGGGGCATGAAAGAAGTCTCAGTCAGTAAATTACCATCAATGGGGATGGCCAAAAGAGGACATAATCCCATCCACATAAAGCTTAGTAGATGCTGGTGACACATAGTATGGCCAAACAGCGTATAAAGACTAAAGGTAAAAGTATTTTTATGGAGACAATGAAGGCATACCCCTGAGAGACAGCCCAATGATGTGCACGATGTCCCTGAAGTCCTGAGTCCTGTATTGTTGGGGGACATGTCTCTGAAGTCCAGAGTCCTGTATTGTTGGGGGACATGTCTCTGAAGTCCTGTATTGTTAGGGGAGATGTCTCTGAAGTCTTGAGTCCTGTATTGTTAGGGTACATGTCTCTGAAGTCCTGAGTCCTGTATTGTTGGGGTACATGTCTCTGAAATCCTGAGTCCTGTATTGTTAGGGGAGATGTCTCTGAAGTCCTGTATTGTTAGGGAACATGTCTCCGAAGTCCTGAGTCCTGTATTGTTAGGGTACATGTCTCTGAAGTCCTGAGTCCTGTATTGTTGGGGGACATGTCTCTGAAGTCCTGAGTCCTGTATTGTTAGGGTACATGTCTCTGAAGTCCTGAGTCCTGTATTGTTGGGGGACATGTCTCTGAAGTCCTGAGTCCTGTATTGTTGGGGGACATGTCTCTGAAGTCCTGAGTCCTGTATTGTTGGGGGACATGTCTCTGAAGTCCTGAGTCCTGTATTGTTGGGGGACATGGATCTGAAGTCCTGAGTCCTGTATTGTTGGGGTACATGTCTCTGAAGTCTTGAGTCCTGTATTGTTGGAGGACATGTCTCTGAAGTCCTGAGTCCTGTATTGTTGGAGGACATGTATCTGAAGTCCTGTATTGTTAGGGTACATGTCTCTGAAGTCCTGAGTCCTGTATTGTTAGGGGACAGGTATCTGAAGTTGGGCTCGTGCTTGTGGTTTTTCAATATTTTTTTGAACCACATGAACAGCTCTGCGACTAGGTGGACTAGCACTTGACTTTTTTCGATAAATTGAGTAGATATGAATGTAGCGTGTTACTGTCCACATACATTCTGTTGAACTTCACTAGATGGTGACCACCAATTGGGTATGCTAAATTGGTGAACCCTTGAAGCCCAACTTCTGCTTGCCCCTTTTGCAGCACTGACACCACCAATGCAAGGATATTTTTTTCCGATATGATTTGCTCTCCTATGTGCTGCTTGCTATAAGACCAGATATAGGTGGGGGCAGTTGCCATTTTTTTGTACTGTTGGAATACTGGTGAGGGGACGCACTGGATACCTTTGCTGCCATTGTGCTATATGCTGGGTGTCCGGCACGCTCCTGTGCCTTTAAAGAGGGGTGGGTCACCTCCAGGCTCTCCTGCCCTCTGCCTATCCATTATAATTTATGTTCTTCCACTGTGCAGGCTCTCAAAAGTTAGAGTTAGGATAATATTGGGGTTCCTTGTAGTGGCTCTGCAGTTTAGGCATGTACTTGCAAATATGTGCTAACTAAAGCCCCGTTTTTAATGCAAACTATTCGACGGGATAATTTGGTTGGTAACAGTTTGGCTGGCGAGTTGAGCTTGGAATTTTCTTTGGTTTTTGTTCGACATGCATTGTCTTTCCAGGTGCTCCTTGCTGCAAAGGCCGGTTAAAGTTGGGAACAGTGACCAATTGTTTATACATTTTTTCCTTCCAGTGATATCACCAACACAGGAACCGTTTTTCCTTCCAGTAAACACTATAGAAGAATGTGCTTTGTTCATTTTTCATTTCAGAGGTTTAGAAGTACATCATCCTCTTCCCATCTGGCCTATAGTAAAATGATGGCTGGGCGGGAGCTCTGCTGTTCTGGGTGGACGTCATATGACGAACCAGTTGTGGTACAGACAGGACCAATGACAGCCCATCTGTACCATGTAATTAGCCGTGACCAACCACAGCTAATCACAATAGTACACACTGAATGAATGCATTTCAGTTAGAAAAAATGGTTGCTTATGTAGCGCTGGCTCCTGACGAGCAGGCGCTATGGTTTTTGAAAAGTTCATTTGCCTGAAGCCACAGTTGGGTTTCGGGACTATTTCTCCAGGTTTCTGGCCTCAGTACCAGTCCAGCTGGGGTTCACTGGGTTCTCCTTGGCCGCAGGTGTTGCTGCCGCCGCCGGCAAGAGTGGAAACGCAGTCTAGCTGGGTGTATTGAATGCCACTATTCTCTCGGAACCAGCACAGTGGGAGTGTTTTCCTGCTCTGCATTCTGGGGGGTGGTATTTAAGGTACCGACACCACGTTAGCGGGGGGGATTCTTTTTCTGTCTGTTCGGTTCTGGTGGTCCTGCTTACCCAGCCCCATGGCCCTCCTGGCCTGCATCCTGAGTCTCAGGGCCGGCTGGCCCGTGGTGACGCAATTGCAGGCACAGGCCAGAGCAAATTTCGGGGGCCTACTGATCCAAGGGTGGTCCGGTGCCGTCTCATCTGAAGGGAAAGGCCCAGCAACTGAAGAACCCCACAGGAGGACTCTTTTGGGAGAAGACTGTGTGCAAGGCTGGTTTCTCTGAAGGAGTCTGGAGGCTTGGTTGAAGGACGCAACCTAGATCAACACTCATACGGTATCGCTGGATCGGCTGAAAGAAACTGGTACCATATGTCAGATCTTTAAATTTGTCCACATCTCTCAGTAAAGCTCAAGTTTACATCACAAGTCTGTGGCAGAGACTTTGTTGAGCATCCCACCGGCTGCTAGGCCTAGTGAGAGAGGTCTATCCGGGGGGTTGTTAAATCCAGTTGTGAAACGGTTTCTATTCTCTGGATTTTCTCTAAAGACTTCCATTTTTGCAATCCAAGTACCCGAACTCCCTCCTAACCCTCTACCCTTTATTGAAAGACTCTGTTTCTGTTCTAAATAAATAACCCAAAAGAGGATTCAGTGTCAGTTTCCACATTCTTTGGACCATCTACCACGGGAACCCCAAGACAGAGAAGCAAACAAGTGAGGTAACGGTAAGCCCAAACCAAACCAGCAGCTCCTTCGGGGGTCAGTGCTACACTTATAAGCCCTTGTACACACGGTCGGAGATTCCGACGGAGTGTGTCCTATCGGACCGGTTTGTCGGATATTCCGACTGTGTGTGGTCTGCATCGGACTGTTTCCGTCGGAATATCCGACGGACCAAGTTTTCCAACTTGCCGGTAAAATTTTCCAACAAAATGCTCCGATCGGACATACTCCGATCATGTGTAGCCTACTCCGAGGGACATAGTGCCACGCATGCTCAGATCAAATTCCTAGACCAAATCTATTGGCTACTAGCCTGAACGTAGTCCCATCGTAACGAACTAACGTCATCACGTTATGTACAATCGGATTTTCCGACAACTTAGTCCGACCGTGTGTATGCAACATCTCTTCCGGAATTAATCCGTCGGAATTACTCCGACGGATTTGGTTGTCGGAATCTCTGACCCGTGTGTACAAGGGCTAACAGTTACAAGCGATCATAGTGTGTAAAAAATAAAAAAAAATAATCCTAATCGCCTCCCCAGAATAGTACAGTGTTACCATGGTAAAAATGTATTGCTCTGGTCACATAATGCAAAAAAAAAATAACAATAATAAAGAAAAAAATATTTTTACACGCTGTCACCAGTTAGTGACCCTGATCACCACCACACCAGTTATATTATGACTCTGGTGACAGAATATTAAAAAAAAATACAGATGTGAAAAAATTTTTTTTTTCAATTTCTTTAATTTCCAAACCATTCAAAAAACTCGCCATGCCTCTTACTAAATACATTGGACTGTCTGTAAAAGGGGTCATTTGGGAAGGGGGGGGCAGCTGTACTGTCCTGGTATTTTCAGGCCTCATGAAATTAGATTGGCCATCAGTACATCAGGATTGATCGATTTTCATATATATACAGTATATCCCATAGTTTGTGGACTTTATAACTTTCCTACAGACTAAATAATATACACTGATTTGGGTTCTTTTCACCAAATAAATGTAGCAGAATACATTTTGGCCTAAATTTATGAAGAACGATTATTAAAATTATTAAATTATATAAAATGTTATAACAAAAACGAAAAAACAAACAAAAAAAAACTCATTTTCTTTCCAAAATTTTTGGTCTTTTTTGTTTATTTAGCTAAAAAACAAAAAAAAAAAAAAACTGTGGTGATTAAATACCACCAAAAGAAAGCTTTATTTGTGTGGGGAAAAAAAAACTCTAAAAATGTCATACATGACTGCGCAATTGTTATTCAAAAAGTAAAGTGAAGAGTGGCCCCCAGCTTTGGCTCCACCCAGGCCACGCCCCCTGACACATTTCGTCCCGCCGCAGGGCTTAGTCATAGAAGGGGGGGAAAGCGAAACCTGTCAGTGGTCATGGCCTGGAAGGAGCTTAGTCTGAGGCCGCTCTTCTTCACTTTCATCTGAGACTGGGCTGTTGTGAGTATGGCACTTCCACAGTACTTACATACATCACTTCTGGATGAGTACCTGAGACGCCGGCACCCACCTTAGTGTGGATCACCGGAGCAGGGACCTTGGTGTTCTAGAGCGGAGCTCCGAGTTTTTAAATACGAGTTGTAGTAAATTATATAGAATTGTGGTAAAGTTGGTCTTTTTGGGGATTTGGGAAAGGGCTGCTGTTAGAACATACATACCAAATTGACAGGTCCCACCCCCCCATAAAATACAGTTTAATATACTTCACAGTTACATAGTAGGTGAGGTTGAAAAAGACACAAGTCCAACCTATGTGTGTGATTATATGTCAGTATTACATTGTATATCCCTGTATGTTGCAGTGATTCAGGTTCTTATCTAATAGTTTCTTGAAACTATCGATGCCCCCCGCTGAGACCACCGCCTGTGGAAGGGAATTCCACATCCTTGCCGCTCTTACAGTAAAGAACCCTCTACATAGTTTAAGGTTAAACCTCTTTTCTTCTAATTTTAATGAGTGACAACGAGTCTTGTTAAACTTCCTTTTGCAAAAAAGTTTTATCCCTATCGTGGGGTCACCAGTATGAATGAATACAGTGAGTTATCAGTACCGATCGCTCGTGTTTCTTCAAGTGACATATTTATCAGACCTTTCCCCTACTTTCCATCCTGAAGGATCCTGAGTGCTTGCAGCTGCCGGGGAAGGAAACCTGACAGCACTGTGGGGTTGGGGGCACACAGGGGAGCCTGGTCAGTAGGGGGAAACATACGGTGCACATGGAGGGTGATGGGTGCAGGGGGGGGGGGGCAAATGCTGGAATTGATCCCCTGTATGGCTCACTCTGCAGCAGCTGAAAGCTGGTGGGAGGGAGAGGAAGGAAGCCGACAGAACTGCGGAGGTGGGGGCACCCAGTGGGGCTTTGGCACTGGGGGAAGAAATGTATGGTGCACAGAGAGGGTGATGGGTGCAGGGGGGGGGGGCGGAAATGCTGGAATCAATCCCCTGTATGGCTTACTCTGCAGCAGCTGAAAGCTGGTGGGAGGGAGAGGAAGGAAGCCGACAGAACTGCGGGGGTGGGGGCACCCAGTGGGGCATTGGCACCGGGGGGAGAAACATATGGTGCACAGGGAGGGTGATGGGTGCAGAAGGGGGCAGTTGCTGGAAGTGATCCCCTGTATGGCTCTCTCTGCAGCAGCTGAAAGCTGGTGGGAGGGAGAGGAAGGAAGCCGACAGAACTGTGGGGATGGGGGCACCCAGTGGGGCTTTGGCACCGGGGGGAGAAACGTATGGTGCACAGGGAGGGTGATGGGTGCAGCTGGGGGGGGGGCGAAATGCTGGAATCGATCCCCTGTATGGCTCACTCTGCAGCAGCTGAAATCTGGTGGGAGGGAGAGGAAGGAAGCCGACAGAACTGCGGAGGTGGGGGCACCCAGTGGGGCTTTGGCACCGGGGGGAGAAACATATGGTGCACAGGGAGGATGATGGGTGCAGCAGGGGGCAGTTGCTGGAAGTGATCCCCTGTTTCGCTTTCTTTGCAGCAGCTGAAAACCGATGTGAGGGAGAGGAGGGACTGTGGAGGTGGGGCCACACAGAAAGGCCTGGGCAGCAGGGGGAATGCATGGTGCACAGAGAGGGTGATGGGTGCAGGGGGAGTGGGGTCAACTACTGAAACTGATACCCTGTGTGGCTCTCTCTGCAGCAGCTGAAAGCAAACAGGAGGGAGAGGAGAAGAAGCCAGCTTTCAACTGCTGCAGAGAGAGCCGTACAGGTTATCGGTTCCAGTAATTGCCCCCTTGTGCTGATTACACTCCCTGCCCACATGCAATTCACCCAGCTGGTCTGGACCCCGTAGAGGAGGACTGGTGGTACCCCCTTATTCACGGTTATCAGGGTGATAAGAAGTGAGAGAACTGAGCACTGTGCAAGCAATGAATTGGAGGCTCTGTACATCTCCATGGCTTTGGTAGAGGAGTCATATGAAGAGGTTCCCCAAACAAACTAAGAAAGCCAACCAGCCATCATTTCCGAAGCTTTGGTCCTGAAGTTTCCAGATATGAAGGGAAGTAATCAGCCTGAAATATTGTAGAAATATCGGGCCTGACAAGATAAGTTATACCGTCTTTTTAACAGTTTAATTATATTGTGAAGCTTCTATTATGGTAGTACAAGATGACTTCATTATTTGTAGCGATCCCCGGTGTATTCCGCTCCGTCTTCTCAATGAGCGGCACTCGATGAGACACCAGACAGATTTATCGTTCTCCAGTTAATTGCAATATTTTATTAACATTCTGTTTTCATATAACTACACACAAGGTGAGTCGTGTCGCTAAAAGCGAGAATACCGAGCTAATTGTCAAAATTTTTAATCTTTCCTCACTCAACTTTTAAACAATTTTAATTCACTTTTGAACGAGTGTCATCACATTTTTTATTAATGCAGTCAAATGTGACAAAATTACATTACCGATGACACGAGAAACACAACGTATCCAAGGTGAGTGAAGCGGTGTGAGGAGGGGGGGGGGTGGGGATTTTGTGCAGTTTAGTTGTTTCCGATGAGTAAAAGTTAAAAGAAAAGAACGGAAATCTGTATTTTTTTTTTTTTGTAGAGTCATACTTACCTAACTGGATGCAGAGAACCGAGCGATCAAACACCGCCGTTCGATGCTGACCCGGTAGTGTTATACACCGGTGAGGATCCATCAGATGTTCCCTCAGAGCTCAGCCCTCCGCTGGAGGTGTGGGGAGGAACAGGGTTCTCTTCTCCACGTCTTGTGGTCCTGCCGCCTTCTGCATCCTCCTTTTTAGAGAGAGGTCCACCGCATTGTCCAGAAGTTCACTGATCGGGAGTTATCATGGACCTCCCCGCATTCTTTCTCCTGCACCACCACGATATTCCAAGTAAGATCTATAGGAGATACATTTTGTCTCTCCTGCTCACAGCCGCAAAGAGCTGCATCCCACTGTTCTGGAAGCAGGCACGGCCGCCGTCGGTGGACGTTTTGGTTGAAAAAAGTAGCCGAAATATAGGCAATGGAGGACTTGGTGGCCACGGAGAACGACCTTTGCGAAAAATTCTTCAAAAAATGGTTTTATTGGCACGAGTTTGTTTGTTTATTTCTGAGGAGCATGCAGAGCTGGTCACTTAACTTTCCTGGGAGTGAAGGAAATTGTGACGGCTCCCCAGACCTGGTTGGAGAGGTGGTGGTTCCCCAGGCCTGGTTGGAGAGGTGGTGGTTCCCCAGGCCTGGTTGGAGAGGTGGTGGTTCCCCAGGCCTGGTTGGAGAGGTGGTGGTTCCCCAGGCCTGGTTGGAGAGGTGGTGGTTTCCCAGGCCTGGATGGAGAGGTGGTGGTTCCCCAGGCCTGGTTGGAGAGGTGGTGGTTCCCCAGGCCTGGATGGAGAGGTGGTGGTTCCCCAGGCCTGGATGGAGAGGTGGTGGTTCCCCAGGCCTGGATGGAGAGGTGGTGGTTTCCCAGGCCTTTTTGGAGAGGTGGTGGTTTCCCAGGCCTTTTTGGAGAGGTGGTGGTTCCCCAGGACTGGATGGAGAGGTGGTGGTTCCCCAGGCCTGGTTGGAGAGGTGGTGGTTCCCCAGGACTGGATGGAGAGGTGGTGGTTCCCCAGGCCTGGTTGGAGAGGTGGTGGTTCCCCAGGCCTTTTTGGAGAGGTGGTGGTTCCCCAGGCCTGGATGGAGAGGTGGTGGTTCCCCAGGCCTGGATGGAGAGGTGGTGGTTCCCCAGGCCTGGATGGAGAGGTGATGGTTCCCCAGGCCTGGATGGAGAGGTGGTGGTCCCCCCCCCCCCCCTCCTCTTTCTTTACTTTTTCTTGGCTGTTCGGCCCTTAGGGTCAAACCTGCTCTTTCTACACTTTTAATAAAACTGTATATACTGTCAGAAATGATGTGCGGGATGCAGAGACTTCCTAGACCCTGATGTCCACTATCTGGTCATCAGTTATTTGTTTATCCTTTACTACAAAGTGGTGCTTGTGACTAAGGTCTTGTTTGTAGAAGTGTTCCACTGTATATGCACCGGTGTTGAGGTTTCTGTATTACCGTATGCCTTATCAAAATAAAGAATTGGGAAAAAAAACACAGCCATTCGATCGGTTCTCAGAGCCACCAGCTCCCTGCTTTGCCCTCCTTCCCACGATCACTGGAGTCCTGGGCTGTGGAGAGGGCGGGATCAGCTGGTTTGGGCTCCCAGCGGCACGGCTGAGCCGGGAGCCGGTCCAGGCATGTAGGCGGATCCTGACCATATACCCTGTTTCCCAGAAAATAAGACCTAGCGTGATTGTCGGTGATGGCTGCAATATAAGCCCCACCCCCCAAATAAGCCCTAGTTAAAATCCTTATAGGGCTTATTTTCAGAGAAACAGAGTAGGGCTTATTTGGGGGCGTAGGGCTTATATTGCAGCCATCACCGACAATCACGCTAGGTCTTATTTTCGGGGAAACAGGGTAGTCCCGATCTTCCCCAAGCCTGGACCGGCTCTGTGGCGTCAGCAGACAGCGGACTTCAGCCCCTGTCTGCTGAAAACAGATCAAGGGAGTGCAAAACGAACCGCACGCCTTTGATCCACAGGAGAAGTACAGCCGCACGAGCTTTCCACATACCCGTGATATTAAAAACGCGCTGTGTAATGTACTAGACGTGTGCACTGCCAAAAAATTTCTTTCTTTTCTTTTTTTTTTTTCGTTTTTCGAGTCATTCGTTATGATTGCAATTCAAAAATTCATAAATTCGAAAATAAAAAAGAAAATCCGAAAATTGTAAAGATTGAAGATCAGAAAATTATAAAGAATAACTACCGTATATACTCGAGTATAAGCCGAGATTTTCAGCCTCTTTTTTGAGGCTGAAAGTGCCCCCTCGGCTTATACTCGAGTCACCGCTGTCTGACTGCTCGATCAGCGTATCGAGCAGACAGACGGCGGACATTAAAATTCAAAAGCCGCGCCTCCTTCTCCGCCTCCGCCTGTGATAGGCGGAACACTGAATTTCCCAGCAGTCAGTGTTCCGCCTATCACGGACATCCGTTCATTCTCATACTACGGACGAGTATGAGAGGATGTCCGTGATAGGCGGAACACAGGCTGCTGGGAAATTGAGTGTTCCGCCTATCACAGGCGGAGGCGGAGGCGCGGCTTTTGAATTGTAGAATGGCCGCCGAGAAGAGCGGCGATCCTGGAGCGGCGATCCATCGGCACGACACGGGACGGAGGAGGCACGGGACGGAGGAGGCTCGGGACGGAGGAGGCTCGGGACGGAGGCTTGGGACACAGGTAGGCTGGACACACACACAAGGCTGCACGGACACACACACACACACACACACACACACACACACACACACACACACACACACACACACACAGGGATGGATGGATGGATGGATGGATACACACACACACACACACACACACACACACACACACACAGGGATGGATGGATGGATGGATGGATACACACACACACACACACAGGGATGGATGGATGGATGGATGGATGGATACACACACACACACACACACACACAGGGATGGATGGATGGATGAATACACACACACACACACACACACACACACACACACACACACACACAGGGATGGATGGATGGATGGATACACACACAGGGATGGATGGACGGACACACACACAGGGATGGATGGATGGATGGATGGACACACACACAGGGATGGATGGACGGACACACACACAGGGATGGACGGACACACAGGGATGGACAGCCATGTCTCACCCTCGGCTTATACACGAGTCAATAAGTTTTCCAGTTTTTTGGGGGTAAATTGGGGGCCTCGGCTTATATTCGGGTCGGCCTATACTCGAGTATATACGGTAACTAATAATAACTAACTATTAAATTATTGGTATTGGAATTTCCTTTCAAATGTGGCTGTTAAGCCCCATACACACACTATCAGATTGTCTGCTGATTTTTTCCTTCAGGTTTACCAAAAACCATGTAGTACAAGGGCATGCCTGATTGCAGACAAATTGAAACTCCTAAGGTTTGACCTCATATTATATGGTTTTGGTAAATCTGATGGAAAAAATCAGCAGAAAATCTGATAGTGTGTGTATGGGGCTTTAGTGAACGTAACAAATACAAATTGATCCGAAGTTACGAATTATCCAAAATAACGATTGCCGCAGTTAAACAAATGGAACAGAACGGATTTTTAATAAATAACATTAATAAAAAGTTGTTATTATTAATATTGTTATTCATTATTATTAATTCATTATGTTCCATTCATTGAGATGCGGCATTCGTTAGTTCGGATAATTCGTAACTTCGGATGAATTCGTATTCGTTGGGTTCACTAACAGCCACATTTGAAAGGAAATTCCAATGCCTATCATTTAATAGTGATGATTATTTCACATTTTCGCATTTTGAATTGATGAATTTTTGAATTTACGAATGTTTGGAAAAATTCCTTAACTACTTCAGCCCCGGACCAATTTGCAGCCAAAGGACCAGGCCCCTTTTTGCGCTTTGGCAGTGCTTCGCTTTAACTGACAATTGCGCGGTCGTGCGACGTGGCTCCCAAACAAAATCGGCGTCCTTTTTTCCCCACACATAGAGCTTTATTTTGGTGGTATTTGATCACCTCTGTATTTTTTTTTTTTGCGCTACAAACAAAAGTAGAGCGACGATTTTGAAAAAAAAATGCAATATTTTTTTACTTTTTGCTATAATAAATATCCCCCAAAAATATATAAAAAAACGTTTTTTTTCCTCTGTTTAGGCCGATACGTATTCTTCTACATATTTTTGGTAAAAAAAAACGCAATTAGCGATTATTGATTGGTTTGCGCAAAAGTTATAGCAAAATAGGGGATAGTTTTATAGCATTTTTATTAATATATATTTTTTTACTAGTAATGGCGGCAATCAGCGATTTTTATTGTGACTGCGACATTATGGCGGACACATCGGACATTTTTGACACATTTTTGGGACCATTGTCATTTATACAGCGATCACTGCATTGCAATGCACTGATTCCTGTGTAAATGACACTGGCAGTGAAGGAGTTAACCAGTGTCGGGGACGTGTGACGTTATGTTTTTTTTTTTTATTGTAGGGGCGTGGCCTGGCATGTGACGTCACTGATCGTCTTTCCCTATAACAGGGAAGAGACGATCGGTGACAGGCTCAGTAGGAAGCACGGGGAGAGGTTTGTTTACACAGATCTCTCCTCGTCCTTCAGCTCTGTGACCCGATCGCGGGGACACCAGCGGCGATCGGGTCCGCTGGTCCCGTGGCCACGGTCACGAAGCTCAGGACTGGGTCAGGAGAGCGCCGCCGGCGGTGCGCGCTCCCGACCCACGGCTGGGCACTTAAAAAGCAACGTACAGGTACGTGCTTGTGCCCAGCCGTGCCATTCTGCCGACGTACGACGGCGTGAGGCGGTCCTTAAGTGGTTAAATGAGGCAACGGTAACAATAGACCAATTGTCTCCATCCCTACCAAATTGTATCAAAAAGGGATTTGGAGGGAAAGAAGGGGAAAGGATGGAGCAAAGGAAGGAGGGAAATGGAAAGGGGCAAATGGAAGGGGGGAAATTGAAGGGGAGGAAATTGAAGGGGGGGAAATTGAAGGGGGGGGGGAATTGTAGCATCAGAACTGGTATATTTGGGACTAAGGTTGAGACGACTGAAAATAAGTGACATTGTCTCAGTCCCTAATGATAAAGAAAGAAAAGAAAGAAACGAAAAAAGAGGGAGGAATGGTAATAGTCCCGCGGCCACGGTCACGGAGCTCAGGACCGGATCGCGCGTGATTTACACTTAGGTCCTTCCACATTGCCATGGCCGTGATACTTCACGGTGTGTCCTATGGACAGATTCTCCCCCCTGAGCTGTGGATCTCTGCAGCTCCTCCAGAGTTACCATGGACCTCTTGGCTCTTCTCTAATGAATGTTCTCCTTGCCCGGCCCGGTCAGTTTAGGTGGACAGCCATGTCTTGGTAGGTTTGCGGCTTTACAAATCGCTGTACCGGAACGCCGGTCCCATTAATGGCTATAGCGGTGTGCCGCCAGAGCCGATCCGCGATGTTCCGGCGGCCCCCTGTGATCGCTCCTCAGAGAGCAAGAGCGGGGATCTGTCAATGTAAACAAACAGATCCCCATTCTGATAGGGGAGTAGAGAGATCGTCTGTTCCTAGTGTTCTCTCTCCTCCTCCAGTCAGTCCCCCCCCCCTAGTTAGAAACACCTCCCAGGGAACACTTACAGGGGTTGTAAAGGTTCGTGTTTTTTCACCTCAGTGCATCCAAGAATAATAAAAATGACATAAATCTATCCCCTATTTTGTAGATGCTAACCAATCAATATGCGCTTATTGGGATTATTTTGTTTGAACAAAAATATGTAGAAGAATGCATATCGGCCTAAACTGATGAAGAAATTCACCCTGTATTGGGTATTAATTATGCCTTTGGATTTTTCCAATCACCAGGGATATGCAGGGGTTTTCTGTGGTTTTTAATTATCCCCGGGAGCTGCGACACACACTGGGTCCTTCCCCCCCCCCCCAACCTTTATTCACTTGGGGGCATGGGCAGGTTCTCCCTGCGTGTCGACGCCAAGCCTGTATGCCGCCCCAGTGAGGTCAGGTATGACACCACGTGCGGGAGTGACCTCTTTCCATCAGCATGCGTTCCAGGGAGATTTAATCGCCTATTTTAGAGCGTCCCCCGCTCCCATGTGGACGCCTTCCTTCCCTGACGTTGGCCGCGCTGTCACATACCTTGGAGGAGACTGAATTGACAAGGTCGGCCTCCCTTGTATTTTACGCCCCACTGGAAGTGGTACAGAGGGAACCGAGGGCCAGAAGGATCACGAGTGCCTGCAGCTGTGGACCCGGAACTTTGCAGCAGATGAAGAGAACTTGGACAGGCGGGTGAGCCGTCAGGGCTGGATGGATCGTCTGGCACCCAGGATCAGCTGGACTTAAAGGGGAACTCCGCAGGAGCAGTGGAACTGGAACGTGTGGTGTGTGGTTAAGTCCTTGCTAGGGTAGCAGGCACCGGCAGGACATGCAGAAACGAAAGCAGGGTCTTGTAGGAAGCCAGGTTCGGCAGCAGGCGGTCAACGTGGTACAGGTCAGCAGGCAGAGGCGAAGTCACAAGAATAGCCAGGGTCAGGAGCCGGAAGTCAGAGCCAGAACAGGATCCAAAAGCGGGGTCAGAGCAAGTCGGGTTCATCAGGAGGTTTCAGGCAGAGAATAGCAGGTGCAGGATAACAGGAATAGCTGAAGATCAGTCAGCAACCGTCTGGGGTCAGAGCACTCCTTTAAATAGGCCTTCTGGCGCCAATTTGCGCCATGGGCACACGCCCGCGCGTGCACGCAACCAGACGCACATGCGCATTAGCGTGCACAGGTATGTGCGAACGCACACATGAGTGCACAATGGACGGGAGAAACTGGTTCTCTTACACGGGCTATGCAGCGGATGCTCCGGTTCCGTTGCCGCAATCTTTGGAATACACGCTTCATTGAGCCGCCCCACACTTCTTTTTTGATTACGTCCTTCACTTGTAGTTTCAGGTAATTTTCTACAGCCCTGTTTTCTAGTCGGTTCTTTGCGGAGGGCACTCTATTTCCTTGTTCGCTTTTTTTCTGGTGTTTCATTTTACCAATTTTCCTAGCTCGCTACTACTCCCCTTTTGGATTCCCATTGTCTTTGGGTCACTCGTCTGCCTTGTCCTACCTTTTATACTTGATTACCCATCACTATTACTTATTATCTTTTCAGACATCTTAGGGGCATTATCACACACAAGTCACGCCTATTAGTGTGGCTTGGGGATATCCTCCTATCACTGTCCTATGATTGCTGGCTTTTGACGTCAGCCGTCGCCGCAGTGCTATGACCTCAGCTCCCTTCGGGGGATCATGTTTTCCACAGTATTTGCAGCTGTCTATACCAGCTGTACCAGCTATGCTTCTTTATAGTATATATTAATCCATCAATTGGTAAGAATGCTGGGATTTTTTTTTGTTTGTTTTCCCCCTCTTTCCACTGTATTAGGGTCCTTTCACACGGGGCGGATCAGTTCTGATCCGCCCCGTGGATGTCCGTTTGCTCAGCGGGGATCACTCCGCCGATCCCCGCTGAGCAGGGAGATGACAGGTCTGTCTCCGCACACTGTGCAGGGACGGACCTGTCACAGCGCCGCTCTCCCCTATGGGAGATCGGATGACGACGGACCGCAGTGCCCGTCGTCATCCGATCCGATCCGCAGACGGATGGAAAAATAGCTTTTTCCTCCGTCACACTTTTTCGGATCGGAGCGGGTCGGATGTCAGCGGACATGTCACCGCTGACATCCGACGCTCCATAGAGCTCTATGGAGCACCCGTTCAGGTCCGCCTGAAAAACTGACAGGCGGGCCTGAACGGGACGTCAGTGTGAAAGGGGCCTTAATCTACCACTATCATATAGTTAATTTTACACTCTATTATAGATATATCCAGGCTTTACTTGCCCCCCGATGAGTGGAAGTTTATCGACGAAACGCGTCGAGCTTCTCTACTGATGCACACAGCTACCATGCAATTTTTGTCCTTTATCTTTTAAGAATATGAATCAATTTTTATTGTATGGTATTTTACCATTACGCCAATTATGTTTGTTTTAGACAATTGGGTGAGTTGTATATTTAGTGTTTATTTGGGAACTATGATATATATTGCTAATTCGTGTTATCATTGTACCTTTTATGTGATCTACCAATCATGTTTATTGTAATTTGTATGTTTTTTCATTAAAATGAAATCCATTGCTTTATATGCTCCAATGTACCCAATGAATAATTTTTTTATTATATTAATTGATTCAACATATTCCGGTGGTGTGTTACATTTTGTTTACATCTTTCACTATTACCATTCCTCCCTCTTTTTTCGTTTCTTTCTTTTCTTTCTTTATCATTAGGGACTGAGACAATGTCACTTATTTTCAGTCGTCTCAACCTTAGTCCCAAATATACCAGTTCTGATGCTACAATTTCCCCCCTTCAATTTCCCCCCTTCCATTTCCCCCCTTCCATTTGCCCCTTTCCATTTCCCCCCTTCCTTTGCTCCATCCTTTCCCCTTCTTTCCCTCCAAATCCCTTTTTGATACAATTTGATAGGGACGGAGACAATTGGTCTATTGTTACCATTGCCTCATTTAACCACTTAAGGACCGCCTCACGCCGTCATACGTCGGCAGAATGGCACGGCTGGGCACAAGCACGTACCTGTACGTTGCTTTTTAAGTGCCCAGCCGTGGGTCGGGAGCGCGCACCGCCGGCGGCGTGCTCCCGACTCGGTCCTGAGCTTCGTGACCGTGGCCGCGGGACCAGCGGACCCGATCGCCGCTGGTGTCCCGCGATCGGGTCACAGAGCTGAAGAACGTGGAGAGGTCTGTGTAAACCAGAGGTCTCAAACTGGCGGCCCTCCAGCTGTTGCAGAACTACACTTCCCATCAGGCATTGCAAGGCTGACAGTTACAAGCATGACTCCTATAGGCGGAGAAATGATGGGACTTGTAGTTCCGCAACAGCTGGAGGGCCGCTAGTTTGAGACCACTGGTGTAAACAAACCTCTTCCCGTGATTCCCCCGTGTGGCTGTCACCGATCGTCTCTTCCCTTTTATAGGGAAGGACGATCGGTGACGTCACATGCAAGGCCACGCCCCCTACAATTAAAACAAAAACACATAACGTCATACATAACACCTACACTGCCCCCTAGTGGTTAACTCATTCACTGCCAGTGCCATTTACACAGGAATCAGTGCATTTAAATAGCACTGATTGCTGTATAAATGACAATGGTGCCAAAAATGTGTCAAAAACGCCCGATGTGTCCGCCACAATGTCGCAGTCACAATAAAAATCACTGATCGTCGCCATTACTAGTGAAAAAATATTAATAAAAATGCTATCAAACGATCCCCTATTTTGTAAATGCTATAACTTTTGCGCAAACCAATCAATAATCGCTTATTGCGATTTTTATTTTTTTATTTTTTAGAAGAATACGTATCGGCCTAACTGAGGAAAAAAAATGTTTTTTTTATATATTTTTGGGGATATTTATTATAACAAAAAGTAAAAAATATTGTATTTTTTTTCAAAATTGTCACTCTATTTTTGTTTATAGCGCAAAAAATAAAAACCACAGAGGTGATCAAACACCACCAAAAGAAAGCTCTATTTGTGGGGAAAAAAAGGACGCCAATTTTGTTTGGGAGCCACGTTGCACGACCGCGCAATTGTCAGTTAAAGCACGCAGTGCCGAATCGCAAAAAGGGGCCTGGTCCTTTGGCTGCAAATTGGTCCGGGGGCTTAAGTGGGTTAAAGTCCCACTGTAATACTTTTTGAATAATGAAGAAATTCATTTTTTTTGTTTGTTTTTTTATTTATTAGTTATTTTTTTATAATATATTTATATTTATTATAGCAAAAAGTAAAAAATATAGATTTTTTTTTTTCAAATTTGATGTTTTTTTTTTGTTTTTTTGTTTATAGCGCAAGAAATAAAAAACGCAGAGATGAACAAATACCACCAAAAGAAATCTCTATTTGTGGGGGGAGGAAAAATGGACATCAATTTGGTTTTTGTACAGTGTCGCTCATCCACGCAATTGTCAGTTAAAGCGACGCAGTGCCGAATCGCCAAAAAATAGCACGGTCCTTAAGGGCAAATCCTTCCGTGGGCTGAAGTGGTTAAAATTATTATTATTTTTTTTTATTTATAATGGAAAAACTTTTTTTTTAAATTGATTCCCTTTCTCTTGTGCCTTCCGCCCGAAAAGTTTTTTATTATTTTTTTTTATTTTATTTTTTGTTTTGAACGATCGTCTGCTGCTTTGTCTCTGACAGAATTTGACTTATCTGTTATTTCCACATCTGCAGATGAGTCATTTTGGAGAATTAATGTTGGAAAGTCTACAGACAGCCCCGGTGACACCGGCGCGGGCCGTCAGTACCGCTAATAAGTATGATCATGTCGTCCTCGCTGACTTCTTGTCTCATTTCGAGAGTCTCAGCTGCTTTTCCACTGCATTAAACAGATCAACATTGATGTCCGCATCCCTCCGTGTCCCCGGGAATCCGTTATTATCCTGTCAATGGGGGACATCAATCTACGCCAGACGCCGCGCCGAGATAGGACTTCTTAATATTTATTTTATTCTACCACCGTCCGTTTCATTGAGAGCAAACATCATACAAATACATGGAGAATGTATCTTGTTTATTCAAAATAAATATATATATATATATATATATATATATGTGTGTGTGTGTGTGTGTGTGTGTGTGTGTGTGTGTGTGTATATATATATTTATTTATAATTTAATTATATTTATTTTTTAATTTATTATTTAATTATATTTATTATTTAATTATTATTATTATTATTTATATATTTTTTTATATATATATATATTTCAAAGGTTTGCTGCACAAAAAATGTTGTTCAAACAAAAAACATAAAAAAAATAAAAAATAAAACAATGAATTAGAAGTATCCCATAATGACAGTTTTGGGCTAGCAAGATCAATCCCTTCTTCACATAGGAACACATCATTATCTTTTTTTTTTTTTTTTTTTTTTATTTATTTATTTTTTTTGAATAGAAGTTCCCTCAGGGGTTTTTTTTTGTTTTGTTTTGTTTTTTTAGCAGCAAGGCGGTATTAAGGCAAACGATGATTTTATTATTATTTTTTAAAGTAGTATTTCTTTATTATGGCCGTTGTATCAAAAAGGAGATATAATGCATTGATGCACAGGAGTCATAAAAGGCAATTCTGGTCTTGACATGAAAAACAAATATCTCGTCAATATTGAAAAAAAAAAAAAAACACACACACATATAAACTGATTCTATGTATAGAAACAAACAACGGGCAGACGAATTGGCGTACAGGTACGTCAATTTGTATTTTGTGCCCTGCCATCGCGCGTGCGCAGCTGGTGGCGCACGCGCGCCTCTGCCGGTCGGGACCCCCGTGAGCCCGGTCACGAGTCCCGCGGACTCAATCGCCGCCCACGTGGATACCTGCGATCGTCTCACGGGGAGATGCCGATGTAAACAGCATCTCCCCCGTTCTGCCTAGCAACAAGTGACGCTGATCTCTGCTCCATGTGATTGGAGCAGAGATCAGTGTTCACTAGCACACAGCCCAGCCCCCCCACAGTTAGAAGCACGCCCCTAGGACACTCTTAACCCCTACACTGCCACCCCCCCTGGTTAACCCCTTCACTGCCAGTGTCATTTACACAGGAATCACTGCATTTGTATAGCACGGATTGCTGTATAAATGACAATGGTCCCAAAAATGTTCGATGTGTCCGCCATAATGTCGCAGTCACAATAAAAATCGTTGATCGCCGCCATTACTAGTAAAAAAAAAAAAAATTATTAATAAAATTTCCATAAAGCTATCCCCTATTTTGTAAACGCTTTAAATTTAGCGCAAACCGATCAATTATTTTTTATATATTTTTGGGGGATATTTATTATAACAAAAAGTAAAAAATAATTAATTTCTTTCAAAATTGTCTCTCTATTTTTGTTTATAGCGCAAAAAAATAAAAACCGCAGAGGTGATCAAATACCACCAAAAGAAAGCTCTATTTGTGGGGGAAAAAGGACACCAATTTTATTTGGGAGCCACGTCGCACGACCGCGCAATTGTCAGTTAAAGAGGCGCAGTGCTGAATCGCATAAAGTGGTCTGGTCTTAAGCCAGCAAAATGGTCCGGTCTGAAAGTGGTTAACAAACGTTTCACGTGAAAACCCTACGCGTTTCGACCTATATATGTACCGGTGTTCTTCGGGGGAGTTTATTCTATGCCGAGGAAGAAAAAGGTTTGAATTGTATTATCTATAAATATATCATTTATTTTACATAATCGTTTTATATTGGTTATAGCAGAGTTAAGTGTGTATATTTACCACTTCTTGACGAGAAGACTACATTTCATAGTCAGATAAATTTCCGTTCTTCTAAAAGCATCTCCAGCCCAGGATATCCCCCACATCATAATCTTAGGCTGGGCTCACAGCGGGGGGTCCGGTGCGTCCGGGTTCACCGTTTCAGGTCTGATTTTTAGCTCGTCTTTCAAAATGCTCGTTAGCCAAGGTTCCACTACATCTCATAAGCACTTGCAGTCAATTAATTCATTAAAGGAATTTTAAAGGCAGCAGGTGCATTCTAGGCATTAATATAAAAAAAAAAACCTTCTGTGTGCAGCTCCCCCCCCTCAACCACCCCCCCCAAAACTTACCTGAGCCCCATCTCCATCCAGTAATGTCCACGACTGCCTCAGCCAATGGCTCCCGCAGCTGTCAATCAAAGTCAGTTAGCCAATCAGGAGAGAAAGGGGTGGGGTCGAACCACAGCTCTGTGTCTGAATGGACACACGGAGCTTCAGCTCGGCTTGGGTGCCCCCCATAGCAAGCTGCTTGCTGTGGAGGGGGGGGGGGGGGCGGCTAGGGACCCGAAAAGAGGAGGATCCGGGCTGCTCTGTGCAAAGCCACTGCAGAGAGAAGGTAAGTAGGACATATTTGTTATTTTTGTTAGAAAAAAATTGAGACTTTGGTATCACTTTAAACAATCATCTAGGATGACAACATCAGCAAAATATCAATCAAGGGCAAGGAGATGACTGAATTTATACAGTGTCTCACAAAAGTAAGTACACCCCTCAGTCACATTCTTGTAACTCTTTTCTTCTCTCTTTTCATGTGACAACACTGAAGAAATGACACTTGTCTACAATGTAAAGTAGTGAGTGTACAGCTTGTATAACAGTGTAAATTTCCTGTCCCCTCAAAATAACTCAACACACAGCCATTAATGTCTAAACCGCTGGCAACAAAAGTCAGTACACCCCTAAGTGAAAATGTCCAAATTGGGCCCAATTAGCCATTTTCCCTCCCCGGTGTCATGTGACTCGTTAGTGTTACAAGGTCTCAGGTGTGAATGGGGAGCAGGTGTGTTAAATTTGGTGTTATCGCTCTCACTCTCTCATACTGGTCACTGGAAGTTCAACATGGCACCTCGTGGCAAAATACTCTCTGAGGATCGGGAAAAAAAAGAATTGTTGCTCTACATAAAGATGGCCTAGGCTATAAGAAGATTGCCAAGACCCTGAAACTGAGCTGCAGCACGGTGGCCAAGACCATACAGCGGTATAACAGGACAGGTTCCACTCAGAACAGGCCTCGCCATGGTCCACCAAAGAAGTTGAGGTCACGTGCTCAGCGTCTTATCCAGAGGTTGTCTTTGGGAAATAGACGTATGAGTGCTGCCAGCATTGCTGCAGAGGTTGTAGGGGTGGGGGGTCAGCCTGTCAGTGCTCAGACCATACGCCGCACACTGCATCAAATTGGTCTGCATGGCTGTCATCCCAGAAGGAAGCCTCTTCTAAAGATGATGCACAAGAAAGACCACAAACAGTTTGCTGAAGACAAGCAGACTAAGGAGATGGATTACTGGAACCATGTCCTGTGCTCTGATGAGACCAAGATAAAGGTATTTGGTGTCAGATGGTGACAAGCGTGTGTGGGGGCAACCGGAGAGGAGGACAAAGACAAGTGTGTCTGGTCTACAGTCAGGCATGGTGGTGGGGGTGTCATGGTCTGGGGGCTGCATGAGTGCTGCCGGTACTGGGGGGCTACAGATCATTGAGGGGACCATGAATGCCAACATGTACTGTGACATACTGAAGCAGAGCATGATCCCCTCCCTTCAGAGACTGGACCGCAGGGCAGTATTCCAACATGATAACCACCCCAAACACACCTCCAACACCACCACTGCCTTGCTAAAGAAGCTGAGGGTAAAGGTGATGGACTGGCCAAGCATGTCTCCAGACCTAAACCCTATTTATCATCTGTGGGGGATCCTCAAACGGAAGGTGGAGGAGCGCAAGGTCTCCAACATCCACCAGCTCCATGATGTCATCATGGGGGAGGGGAAGAGGACTCCAGTGGTGACCTGTGAAGCTCTGGTGACCTCCATGCCCAAGAGGGTTAAGGCAGTGCTGGAAAATAATGGCGGCCACACAAAATATTGACAGTTTGGGCCCAATTTGGACATTTTCACTTAGGGGTGTACTGACTTTTGTTGCCAGCGGTTTAGACATTAATGGCTGTGTGTTGAGTTATTTTGAGGGGACAGGAAATTTACACTGTTATACAAGCTGTACACTCACTACTTTACATTGTAGACAAGTGTCATTTCTTCAGTGTTGTCACATGAAAAGAGAGAAGGAAAGATTTACACAAATGTCACTGAGGGGTGTACTTACTTTTGTGAGATACTGTATATTGGCATGTTTGGTATTTGTTTTACTTGGCACAACCTCATCTTTTATATTTTACCACATAAAATTGGGTAATATATTAGGTTTGTGTTCCTTAAAATATCGTTTGTGTATTCTGTTCCAAATTTTTCAAGTCAAAATTTGAGCAATCACCTTTTTATTTTCCAGGCTCTCTGCTTTTAGAAAATAAAGCCAAAAAGTTTTGAGATGGACACAAATTTACATTTTCAGAAATTCTGCTGCTTTAGTGTTTTTAGATCCTTTTCATCGGGTGTTGCTATGGGATACGCAAGTATAGTT
Organism: Lithobates pipiens; assembly: GCF_037356315.1. Taxonomy (NCBI): domain Eukaryota; kingdom Metazoa; phylum Chordata; class Amphibia; order Anura; family Ranidae; genus Lithobates; species Lithobates pipiens. Next base: position 3,387,144 of record NW_027507764.1, read on the forward strand.
AAAAGCATATCATAAGTGTCAAAGGCTTTTATTGCCAATTACATTAAGTTTATGCAAAGAGCCAATATTTGCAGTGGTGACCCTTCTTTTTCGAGACCCTCTGAAATTCACCCTGGCTTGCTGTCAGTCAACTTCTGGGCCACATCCTGACTGATGGCAGCCCATTCTTCCATAATCAACGCTTTGATTGACCACAAGTTCTTAAACGGATTAAGATCTGGGGAGTTTCCTGGCCATGGACCTAAAAGTTTGTTGTTTTGTTCCCCAAGCCACTTAGTTATGACTTTGGCCTTCTGGCAAGGCGTTCCGTCATGCTGGAAAAGGCATGGTTCCTCACCAAACTGTTCTTGGATGGTTGGGAGAAATTGCTCTCGGAGGATGTTTTTGTACCATACAGTGCCTTTGAAAGTATTTGGCCCCCTTGAACTTTTCAACCTTTTGCCACATTTCAGGCTTCAAACATAAAGATATAACATTTAAATTTTTTGTGAAGAATCACCAACAAGTGGGACACAATTGTGAAGTGGAAGGAAATCTATTGGATATTTTAAACTTTTTTAGCAAATAAAATAACTGAAAAGTGGTGCGTGCAAAATGATTCGGCCCCCTTTACTTTCAGTGCAGCAAACTCACTCCAGAAGTTCAGCGAGGATCTCTGAATGATCCAATGTTGTCCTAAATGACTGATGGTGATAAATAGAATCCACCTGTGTGTAATCAAGTCTCTGTATAAATGCACCTGCTCTGTGATAGTCTCAGGGTTCTGTTGAAAGCGCAGAGAGCATCATGAAGACCAAGGAACACACCAGGCAGGTCCGTAATACTGTTGTGGAGAAGTTTAAAGCCAGATTTGGATACAAAAAGATTTCCCAAGCTTTAAACATCCCAAGGAGCACTGTGCAAGCGATCATTTTGAAATGGAAGGAGTATCAGACCACTGCAAATCTACCAAGACCTGGCCGTCCCTCTAAACTTTCAGCTCAGACAAGGAGAAGACTGATCAGAGATGCAGCCAAGAGGCCCATGATCACTCTGGATGAACTGCAGAGGACTACAGCTGAGGTGGGAGAGTCTGTCCATAGGACAACAATCAGTCGTACACTGCACAAATCTGCCCTTTATGGAAGAGTGGCAAGAAGAAAGCCATTTCTCAAAGATATCCATAAAAAGTCTCGTCTAAAGTTTGCCACAAGCCACCTGGGAGACACACCAAACATGTGGAAGAAGGTGCTCTGGTCACATGAAACCAAAATCCAACTTTTTGCCCACAATGCAAAACGATATGTTTGGCGTAAAAGCAACACAGCTCATCACCCTCAACACACCATCCCCACTGTCACACATGGTGGTGGCAGCATCATGGTTTGGGCCTGCTTTTCTTCAGCAGGGACAGGGAAGATGGTTAAAATTGAGGGGAAGATGGATGCAGCCAAATACAGGACCATTCTGGATGAAAACCTGTTGGAGTCTGCAAAAGACCTGAAACTGGGACGGAGATTTATCTTCCAACAAGACAATGATCCCAAACATACAGCAAAATCTACAAAGGAATGGTTCACAAATAAACGTATCCAGGTGTTAGAATGGCCAAGTCAAAGTCCAGACCTGAATCCAATCGAGAATCTGTGGAAAGAGCTGAAAACTGCTGTTTACAAACGCTCTCCATCCAACCTCACTGAGCTCCAGCTGTTTTGCAAGGAAGAATGGGCAAGAATTTCAGTCTCTCGATGTGCAAAACTGATAGAGACACCCCAAGCGACTTGCAGCTGTAATCGCAGCAAAAGGGGCTCTACAAAGTATTAACGCAAGGGGGCCGAATCATTTTGCACGCCCCACTTTTCATTTTTTTATTAGTTAAAAAAGTTTCAAAAATCCAATAGATTTCGTTCCACTTCACAATTGTGTCCCACTTGTTGCTGATTCTTCACAAAAAATAAACATTTTATATCTTTATGTTTGAAGCCTGAAATGTGGCAAAAGGTTGAAAAGTTCAAGGGGGGTGAATACTTTCGCAAGGCACTGTATTATGGATGGTGGTGTTCTTAGGCAAAATTGTGAGTGAGCCCGATCACTCCCTTGGCTAAGAAGCAACCCCACATATGAATGGTCTCAGGATGCATGACACAGGACTGATGGTAGCGCTCACCTTTTCTTCTCTGGACAAGGTTTCTTCCAAATGCCCCAAACAATCGGAAAGTGGATTCATCAGAAAAATGTACTTTACCCCAGTCCTCAGCAGTCCAATCCCTGTACCTTTTGCAGAATATAAGTCTATCCCGGATGTTTTTCTTGGAGAGAAGTGGCTTCTTTGCTGCTCTTCTTGATATCAGACCATCCTCCAAAAGTCTTCTCCTGCCTGCTGCCATCTCTGAGCAAGCTCTGCACTGGTGGTGCCCCCCGATCCTGCAGATGAATCAACTGTCCTGGCGATTGTTGGACTTTCTTGGACACCCTGAAGCCTTCTTCACAAATGCAGTAGAATTTTTTTTTTTTTTTTGGGTTCATTTTCATGGCAAAGAGGGACTTTCATCTGATCACTCTTCATAACATTCTGGAGTACATTGGATCCTTGGATTACGAGCATAACCCGTTCCAAGAGAATGCTTGTAATCCAAAGCACTCGCAGATCAATGCGAGTTTCCCCATAGAAGTCAGTGGAAACTAAGATAATTTGTCCCGCATTGACTTATATTGCATGCAATACCGCATGTGGCCAGAGGTGGGGGGGTGCCTGAGAGCATCAGAAATACTCAGGGACAGCTCGGCTGAACTTGGAAAGGCTTGGAAACACTCAGGAACGGAGTATTTCCAAGTGTTTCCGAGTATTTACGAACGGCTATGAACAGTTCAGAGTGTGCGAGCCCCCCCCCCCCCCACACACACACACACACACACACACACCTCTGGTCAAATGCGGTACTGCACACCCCATTATAGCTTGAATTCTGCTCGTTTTGCGAGACAACACTCGTAAACCGAGTCAGAATAAAAAAAAAAAGTTGCTCGTCTTTCCAAATAGAGATGGACGAACTTCCGACGGGACATTTCGGGAACGCGGCCCAAAGTTCGCGAACCGCAAAGTTCGCGGCAGGCCCCATTGACTTCAATGGCAGGCGAACTTTAAAAACCTACAGGTCATATTTCTAGCCACAAAATAATTACTAGCTGTGCACACATAGTCCCACCACATGGCCACTGACATAACACATGTATGAAGTGAATCTGGGATCGACAACTACAAGCATTCTTTTTTTTTTATCTGTGAAATTTTGACAATTCAGGACTCAGGAGCGCATGAAGGCCATGGAGGAGAGGCAAGGTCAGGGTAGGCTATGAAGAGGGTGCAGGAGATGATCATTAGCACCGTGATATAGAGCACTGACACCAGCACCGAGATGGAGAGCACTGACACCAGCACCGTGATATAGAGCACTGACACCAGCACCGTGATATAGAGCACTGACACCAGCACCATGATATAGAGCACTGACACCAGCACCATGATATAGAGCACTGACACCAGCACCGTGATAGAGTACACAACCTTTGTGGACCAAGTAGCTAGTGATTTGCAGACTGTACCTCAGTCCCTAAACTTATAAAGGACTGCTGCAGAATAGGGCAGAAATCTGCAGCAGTGCACCACAACCCTATATATTGTACACCTATACCAGTCCTTACAAGGACCTTTGTGGACCAAGTAGCTAGTGATGTGCAGACTGTACCTCAGTCCCTATACCGATAAAGGACTGCTGCAGAATAGGGCAGCAGTCAAGTATAATATTCTTTCTATATTTGGAAGAAAGTATATTATACGTGTACAACCATATATACTGTACACCTATACCAGTCCTTAAAAGGACCTTTGTGGACCTAATAGTAATAGCTAGTGATTAAACTGACTGTCCCTGCTGCACACACCATCCTGTCCCTCTCTGCACTGACAAAAGACAGGCTGCTGCAATCACCAGCACAGCAGTGCACTCAACCCTATATACTGTACTACACCTATACCGTACCAGTCCTTAAAAGAACTTTTGTGGACCTAATAGCTAGCGATTTGTGTCACTACAGTCTCTCCCTGCTCCACACAGCAACCTCTCCCTATAATGACACAAGAAAGAATGTAAAATGGCCGCCGGATCAGGTCGATTTATAAGGTAGGGGGAATGTTCAAGTGTCCATGTGCTGAAATGTCTCCATTGGCTGTCCTGTACCCCATGATGGATGTGTCGTCATGGGTCAAAGTTCTTTCACACTGTAAACACATATGTCCGCCGGGGCGAACAGCGGCGATAGTCCGACGATCGGGCGAATCGCGAACACACAATATTTTGCCGCGAAGCGAAAAGTTCGGCCATCTCTATTTCCAAACGTTTGTTAACCGTGTTACTCGTTAACCCAAGGTTCCACTGTATATGCAAATCCCATCATAAACACGAAAGCAGCAGACTTTGTGAAAATGAATCTTTGTGTCATTCTCAAAACTTTTGGCCGCGGCAGTGTATATATATATAACCGTTTTGGGGTTTTACGTAATCTTCAGGTCTAAAATAATTTAATAAAAAATAAATAAAAATAAATGCAAAATAAATAAATGTGTGCAAACAAAAACTGCAAAAACAGCTCTGGTAGCGATGGGCTTAACCACTTGCTTACTGGGCACTTAAACCCCCCTCCTGCCCAGACCAATTTTCAGCTTTCAGCGCTGATGCACTTTGAATGACAATTACGCGGGCATACAACACTGTACCCAAATGACATTTTTATCATTTTTTCCCCACAAATAGAACTTTCTTTTGGTGGTATTTAGTTACAGCTCGGAGTTTTATTGTTTTGCTAAACAAACAAAAAAAGATGCAAAATAAAAAAAATTTAAAAATCATGTTTAATAGTTTGTTATAAAATTTTGCAAACAGGTCATTTTTCTCCTTCATTGAAATGCGCTGATGAGGCGGCACTGGTGGGCACTGATGGGCGGCACTGGTGGGCACTGATGGGCCGCACTGGTGGGCACTGATGGGCCGCACTGGTGGGCACTGATGGGTGGCACTGGTGGGCACTGATAGGCGGCACTGGTGGGCACTGATAGGCACAGTTAAGGTGACACTAATAGGCACAGATAAGGTGGCACCGATAGGCACAGATAAGGCAGTACTGATGGGCACAGATAAGGCGGCACTGATGGGCACTGATAGGTGGCACGGATGGGTGGCACTAAGGGGCACTGATAGGTACCACTGATAGATGGGACTGATGGGCACTGATAGGTGGCTCTGATAGGTGGCACTGCTGGGCACTGATGGGCGGCACTGATGGGCACTGGTAGATGACACTGATGGCCACGGATATGTGGCACTGAGGTGCAGCAATGTTGTTGAGGCAGATTGTGGGCACTGATAGGTGGCACTGTGGGCACTGATAGGTGGCACTGTGGGCACTGATAGGTGGCACTGTGGGTACTGATGTATGGCACTGCTGGGTGGAATTATGGGCACTGATGGGTGGCACTTTTTTAATTCTCTGAGGGTTACTGGCAGGTGGGCACTGATACACTGGCCGTGATCGGGACTGATGTCCCGATCACGGCCGCCGGTGATCGGCTTTTTTTTTTTCTCTCCTCGCGCTGTCAGCGTGAGGAGGAAAAATAGCTGATTACCGGCTCTGTTTTGTCACATGATCAGCTGTCATTGGCTGACAGCTGATCACGTGGTAAGGGGGTCGGGATCGACCCCTTGCTCGGATCGGTGATCAGTCTCATTGACTCGCCGATCACAGAGCGCGCCGCGCGCGCTCCTCAGGGGGGGGGGGGCGCGCAGGCCGCTCGTGCACGGGACGACGTCAATAGACGTAGTCCCGGCAAAGGAGGTCCGCGCTGTAGCCTTCATTCGGCTATAGCGCGGGTCTCTAGTGGTTAAATAGACCGGTTTATTTATTCAAAGACTACAAACGTATCCATTTTACACATCAAGCGCGCCTATTAACACGGGGCGTCTATATTTCTTTTCATTTAACGGGAAGGCTTTTTTTTTTTTTTTTCTTCTCCAGGCTGGTTGCGCTCCATGCATATTCAGCGCACACAATCTGCAAGGCCAATATTAGCTTAATAAGAAAGAAGAGAATCCTATAAGTATCTCTGGCTAAAAACAATATTGTCTCAGGAGCTCAGGCAGATATTACATTACATGATATTCCATTTCACTTCCAGCAGCTAATCACAATGTTAAATATTTGTGACATATGTTCTTAGGCGCCAATTAATTACCGCCGTCCCACCGAGACTTCCGCAGCCTACGAGACCATCGCTGCTCCGGCCCTGAATAGTAAAACAAAAAAAAAAAAAAATATATATATATATATATATATATATATATATATTTTTAGCAAAGAGCGGCGGATTCAATTTCCATCGACCCGCCTCCGCGAGTCACGCCACTCAGATTAATAAAAGGGTCTCGTGTATATATATATATATATATATATATATATATATATATAAGTCAGGACAAATATTATAGATTGCCTTTTAATTTTAATGACGTTTCTCGGCACGGCAAATATTTTCCTAGTGCCGTTGTAGCTTGAGCCCCCCGTCCATGTATTATGTATGGTGGCGCGGCGGGTGAACGCAGCGTGCGCGAGGCTTCCCAACGGGCGTACGGCAAATATATTTAAGCTCGGGTTAAATCTGTGAAGCTTGTTGGATTAATATGACTTGTAGAAGGAAGAAGTTCGCAGACAAACAAAGCTTAAGTAGTCGCTACATCTCTATTGTGTGTGTGTGTGTAGCAGGTTTTCCCCGTAAAAGAGAGTCAAAGTAATAAGCAAGCCCTGATTGGCCCAGAGCGCCGCCTTTACCCCTCCCCACCATGAATGCCGCTGCTTCGGCGATCACTATTATTACAGCACAACTTCACTCTCCCAATCCATATTGATTATGTTTAATCGTCACACTGCTAGGATCAATAAATAGATAGGAAGGGAGATTATTAGACATGTGCACGGCCGGAAAATGTGTTCGTTTTCATTCTTTTTATTCGTTTGTTTTTTTGGGGGGTTTTTTTTTTTTTTTTTTCGTTTTTCGGATCAATCTTTTTGACCAAAGTTCGTAAATTCAAAAATTGGAAAATTCAAAAAAACTAGTAAATTCAAAAGCTAGTAAATTCAAAAATTTGTAAATTCAAAAACTAGTAAATTCAAAAATGTGTAAATTCAAAAACTAGTAAATTCAAAAGCTAGTAAATTCAACAATTTGTAAATTCAAAAATTTGTAAATTCAAAAATTTGTAAATTCCAAAAATAGTAAATTCAAAAACTAGTAAATTCAAAAATTTGTAAATTCAAAAATTTGTAAATTCCAAAAATAGTAAATTCAAAAACGAGTAAATTCAAAAATTACTAAATTCAAAAACTAGTAAATTCAAAAATTGGAAAATTCAAAAACTAGTAAATTCAAATATTTGTAAATTCAAAAACTAGTAAATTCAAAAGCTAGTAAATTCAAAAGCTAGTAAATTCAAAAGCTAGTAAATTCAAAAATTTGTAAATTCAAAAACTAGTAAATTCAAAAGCTAGTAAATTCAAAAGCTAGTAAATTCAAAAATTTGTAAATTCAAAAACTAGTAAATTCAAAAGCTAGTAAATTCAAAAATAGTAAATTCAAAAATTGGAGAATTCAAAAATTTGTAAATTCAAAAACTAGTAAATTCAAAAATTGGAAAAATTCAAAAACTAGTAAATTCAAAAGCTAGTAAATTCAAAAGCTAGTAAATTCAAAAATTTGTAAATTCAAAAACTAGTAAATTCAAAAGCTAGTAAATTCAAAAATTTGTAAATTCAAAAACTAGTAAATTCAAACGCTAGTAAATTCAAAAATTTGTAAATTCAAAAATTAGTAAATTCCAAAAATAGTAAATTCAAAAACTAGTAAATTCAAAAATTTGTAAATTCAAAAACTAGTAAATTCAAAAATTGGAAAAATTTAAAAACTAGTAAATTCAAAAACTAGTAAATTCAAAAATTGGAAAATTCAAAAACTAGTACATTCAAAAGCTAGTAAATTCAAAAATTTGTAAATTCAAAAACTAGTAAATTCAAAAGCTAGTAAATTCAAAAGCTAGTAAATTCAAAAGCTAGTAAATTCAAAAATTTGTAAATTCAAGAACTAGTAAATTCAAAAATTGGAAAATTCAAAAACTAGTAAATTCAAAAGCTAGTGAATTCAAAAATTTGTAAATTCAAAAACTAGTAAATTCAAAAATTGGAAAAATTCAAAAACGAGTAAATTCATAAACTAGTAAATTCAAAAATTGGAAAATTCAAAAACTTGTAAATTCTAAAAAAAATTGAAAGAACAAAAATTCTGAAAATTTGAAAAAAGGAAAATTCAAAAGAACTAAAATGCAAAAAATTCTAAATAATTGACTAACTAATAAATTATAGGTATTGGAATTTCCTTTTAAATTTAGCCACGGTAATGAATACGAATTTATCCGAAGTTTACGAACTATCCGAAAATAACAAATGGCGCATCTAAACCAGTGTAACGGAATGAATTAATAATCATAATAAAAAGTTTTTAATATTATCATATTGTTATTTATTCTTATTAATTCGTTACGTTCCATTCGTTTAGATGCGGCATTCGTTATTTCGGAATAATTAGTAACTTCGGATAAATTAGTATTCGTTACGTTCACCAACAGCCAAATCTGAAAGGAAATTCCAATACCTATCATTTAATAGTTAGTAATACTTAAGTTATTATTTCAGATTTTTGAATTTCCGGGAATTTGGGTTCGGATTTCCAAATTCCCAAAATTTTGGCTGTTCGGGTTTTTTTTCGAAATTTTGAAGGGTTGCCACTTCATACCTTTAAACCCGAACACATATGAATTACACAGGTTCTGTGGCTAATTTAACCACATGCCCCCGCCCACCCTCAAATGACAGCCAGGCTTGGTGCGGCTCTCGCTCTGGGTGGACGTCCCATGACGGCACCCCAGAACGACCACTCTGATCACGGCCACGCCGTGTTGCTAGGAATACGGCGAGACCCCAATCTGTGTAAAGGGCCACGGGCGTGGCTCTTTACCCATGTGATTAGCTGTGTCCAATCACAGCCGGTAACGTGTAAACACGGAGATGTCGATAATCGGCTCTCCTCGCCTCGCACAGACGGAGTGTGAGGAGATGCCGCTGATCGTGAGGAGAGGAGAGCCGATCAGCGGCATCTCCTCACAGGAGAAAGCTAGGTGTGTAATCAGTGCCCTGATTACAATTAAGTGCCCACCAGTGCCAGCAATTAGTGCCCACAACTGCCATCAATCTGTGCCCACAAGTCAGAAATCAGTGGTCATTAGTGAAGCCAGTGCTGGCTATCAGTGCTGCCCATCAATGCTCATCAATGCCGCCTATCCGTGCTCACCAGTGCTGCCTATCTGTGTCTACCAGTTTTGCCTATCTGTGCCCACTGCCCATCAGTGCTGCCTATCCGTACCCACCTATCTGTGCTCACCAGTGCTGCCTATCCGTACCCACCTATCTGTGCTCACCAGTGCTGCCTATCTGTGCCCAGTGACACCCATCAGTGAAACCTATCAGTGCCCATAATTGCGGCATATTCGTGCCTCCTCATCAGTGGCACCTAATCAGTGGCCATCAGTGCTGCCTCTTTAGTGCCCATCAGTGAAGCAGAAAAATTACTTATTTACAAAATTTACCTACAAAAACGAAAAAAAACTTTTTCTTTCCAAAAATTTTTTTTAATTTTTTTTATAGGAAAAATAAAAAAGCCCAGCAGTGATTAAATACCACCAAAAGAAAGCTCTATTTGTGTGAAGAAAATGATGAAAATGTCACATGGGTACAGTGTAGCACGACCGCGCAATTGTCATTCAAAGTTCGAGAGAGCTGAAAGCTGAAATATGGCCTGGGCAGGAAGGGGGGTGTAAGTGCCCGGTAGGCAAGGGGTTAATGCACATAAGGCACCAAGTGAGTTTAATTACCGCCTTAATCAGCCGCATAACCCGTGTAAGTATCACGTGTCCGGGTTTATAGGGTTTTCAGTGAGTTGGTTCTTCTTCTCATAATATGCCCAAAATAAGACGCCTTCAGCCGAGTCGCCTGGTCTTCCGGTGAATGGTTGGCATTGATTTATCGAGGGATCCGTTTGTTTTGGTCTCCTTGCGGTCCACGATGTTCTCAGAACTCTTCACCAACGCCAAAGTTCGGAAGCGTCAATACTTTCCCTGTCTCGCTTCTTTCTTGTATTTTGTATTTTGCCCCAAGTGGGTCCCCAAAAGGCCCCGGGTCTTGGGCATGCACAGTTTTATTTTTAGCCCCCTGAACGCCACCGCCGAGCAGGGACCGATCTGACCCAGAGCGTGGCCGAGTGGCATACCAGGTCCCGCCTTCTGGAGCCTGCAGCGCCTATGATGAACGTACGTGCCACTGGTCCAATGCGGGGTCCATGGGGCGTGTGACGTCCATCATAGGCGCTGGAGGATCCAGAAGGCGGGAATTACAAGGCAGCCGCTGCGCCACTGTCAGAAGATTCCCACTCGGGGCGGGCGGCTCTCCTCTCCTGTCCTGTCATCATGGCTCTGGCTGCCTGGAGTGCCTGCTGTGTGTGATGGGCTCGCCGCAAACTACGGCTGAGCTGCAGGAGGAGGTCACGTCACCTGAAGTCTGGTCAGGTAGGTCAGTGTGGGTCAGGTAGGTCAGTGTGGGTCAGGTAGGTCAGTGTGGGTCAGTGTAGGTCAGTGTGGGTCAGTGTATGTCAGGTAGGTCAGTGTGGGTCAGTGTATGTCAGGTAGGTCAGTGTGGGTCAGTGTGGGTCAGGTAGGTCAGTGTGGGTCAGTGTAGGTCAGTGTGGGTCAGTGTAGGTCAGTGTAAGTCAGGTAGGTCAGTGTGGGTCAGGTAGGTCAGTGTGGGTCAGTGTAGGTCAGTGTGGGTCAGTGTATGTCAGGTAGGTCAGTGTGGGTCAGTGTAGGTCAGTGTGGGTCAGTGTGGGTCAGGTAGGTCAGTGTGGGTCAGTGTAGGTCAGTGTGGGTCAGTGTATGTCAGGTAGGTCAGTGTGGGTCAGTGTATGTCAGGTGGGTCAGTGTGGGTCAGTGTAGGTCAGTGTGGGTCAGTGTATGTCAGGTAGGTCAGTGTGGGTCAGTGTATGTCAGGTGGGTCAGTGTATGTCAGGTAGGTCAGTGTGGGTCAGTGTATGTCAGGTGGGTCAGTGTATATCAAGTAGGTCAGTGTGAGTCAGGTGGGTGAGTGTATGTCAGTGTGGGTCAGGTAGATCAGTGTGGGTCAGGTAGATCAGTGTGGGTGAGTGTATGTCAGGTAGATCAGTGTGGGTCAGTGTATGTCAGGTAGGTCAGTGTATGTCAGGTGGGTCAGTGTATGTCAGGTAGGTCAGTGTGGGTCAGTGTATGTCAGGTGGGTCAGTGTATGTCAGGTGGGTCAGTGTATGTCAGTGTGAGTCAGGTAGATCAGTGTGAGTCAGGTAGATCAGTGTGGGTGAGTGTATGTCAGGTAGGTCAGTGTATATCAAGTAGGTCAGTGTGAGTCAGGTGGGTGAGTGTATGTCAGTGTGGGTCAGGTAGATCAGTGTGGATGAGTGTATATCAGGTAGATCAGTGTATGTCAGTGTGAGTCAGGTAGATCAGTGTGAGTCAGGTAGATCAGTGTGAGTGAGTGTATATCAAGTAGGTCAGTGTGAGTCAGGTGGGTGAGTGTATGTCAGTGTGAGTCAGGTAGATCAGTGTGGATGAGTGTATGTCAGGTAGGTCAGTGTGAGTCAGGTGGGTCAGTGTATGTCAGGTGGGTCAGTGTATGTCAGGTAGGTCAGTGTATGTCAGGTAGGTCAGTGTGGGTGAGTGTATGTCAGGTAGGTCAGTGTATGTCAGGTAGGTCAGTGTCAGGTAGTGACCCCCCCCCTGGGCTCGGACTTCGGACTGAAGCCCCTGTTTTTTTTTGCCACTTAGCAATGCCCCTGATGGTCGAGCTGCCAGAAAAAAGCCTTTACTGCGCCAGTGCCACAAAAAAGCCAATGAGGGATGCCAATGTGGTGTTGGGCATATTGTAACCATTTTTTGTGGAACTTGTACAGTAAAGACTTCTTTCATTACCTTGTTACGCAGGTCTTTTGACTGTTCTTTTCTGCTCCCCATGGCTCAGTATCTAGCCTGCTTAGTGTATCCATGTGAGAGCTAACAAACCCATTGACTATTTATACACAGACACTAATTGTGATTTAAAAAGCCACAAATGTGGGAAATGAACCTTTAATTGCTACTTTAACCCTGTGTGTGCCGCCTCCTGCGTCTGTACCAAGGCCAGACACTCCGGGGTATGTAAACTTTTGATCAGGGCCATTTGGGTGATCTCTGTTATCATTATGATTTTAAAAGGAGCCAAAAAAAAAACTATGTGATAATAAATGGCTTCATGTGATCACCATCCTTGAATAAAAGAATAAAATAAAATACTTTTTTTTTTTTTTTGGCATAATCGGTCATATTTGCAATATAAATGCCAAAAGTATATAGTGGAAGGAATAGTGCCCCATTGTTAGTCAGTGGGATTAATAGCACCCCATTTTGGTGTCAGTGGGAGGAATAGTGCCCCATCATTGGTATCAGTGGGAGGAATAGTGCCCCATCATTGGTGTCAGTGGGAGGAATAGTGTCCCATCATTGGTATCAGTGGGAGGAATAGTGCCCCATCATTGGTGTCAGTGGGAGGAATAGTTGCCCCATCATTGGTATCAGTGGGAGGAATAGTGCCCCATCATTGGTGTCAGTGGGAGGAATAGTGTCCCATCATTGGTGTCACTAGGAGGAATAGTGCCCCATTATTGGTGTCAGTGGGAGGAACAGTGCCTCATCATTGGTGTCAGTGGGAGGAATAGTGCCCCATCATTGGTATCAGTGGGAGGAATAGTGCCCCATCTTTGGTATCAGTGGGAGGAATAGTACCCCATCATTGGTATCAGTGGGAGGAATAGTGCCCCATCTTTGGTATCAGTGGGAGGAACAGTGCCTCATCATTGGTATCAGTGGGAGGAATAGTGCCCCATCTTTGGTATCAGTGGGAGGAATAGTACCCCATCATTGGTATCAGTGGGAAGAATAGTGCCCCATCTTTGGTATCAGTGGGAGGAATAGTGCCCCATCATTGGTATCAGTGGGAGGAATAGTGCCCCATCTTTGGTATCAGTGGGAGGAACAGTGCCTCATCATTGGTGTCAGTGGGAGGAATAGTGCCCCATCATTGGTGTCAGTGGGAGGAATAGTGCCCCATCATTGGTATCAGTGGGAGGAATAGTGCCCCATCATTGGTATCAGTGGAAGGAATAGTGCCCCATCATTGGTATCAGTGGGAGGAATAGTGCCCCATCATATTTGTCAGTGGGAGGAATAGTGCCCCATCATTGGTGTCAGTGGGAGGAATAGTGCCCCATCATTGGTATCAGTGGGAGGAATAGTACCCCCTCATTAGTGTCAGTGGGAGGAATAATGCCTCATCATTGGTGTCAGTGGGAGGAAAAGTGCCCCATCATTGGTGTCAGTGGGAGGAATAATGCCCCATCATTGGTATCAGTGGAAGGAATAGTGCCCCATCATTGGTGTCAGTGGGAGGAATAGTGCCCCATCATTGGTATCAGTGGGAGGAATAGTACCCCATCATTAGTGTCAGTGGGAGGAATAATGCCTCATCATTGGTGTCAGTGGGAGGAATAGTGCCCCATCATTGGTATCAGTGGGAGGAATAGTGCCCCATCATTGGTGTCAGTGGGAGGAATAATGCCCCATCATTGGTATCAGTGGAAGGAATAGTGCCCCATCATTGGTGTCAGTGGGAGGAATAGTGCCCCATCATTGGTATCAGTGGGAGGAATAGTACCCCATCATTAGTGTCAGTGGGAGGAATAATGCCTCATCATTGGTGTCAGTGGGAGGAATAGTGCCCCATCATTGGTATCAGTGGGAGGAATAGTGCCCCATCATTGGTGTCAGTGGGAGGAATAGTGCCCCATCATTGGCATCAGTGGAAGGAATAGTGCCCCATCATTGGTGTCAGTGGGAGGAATAGTGCCCCATCATTGGTGTCAGTGGGAGGAATAGTGCCCCATCATTGGTGTCAGTGGGAGGAATAGTGCCCCATCATTGGTGTCAGTGGGAGGAATAGTGCCTCATCATTGGTGTCAGTGGGAGGAATAGTGCCCCATCATTGGTGTCAGTGGGAGGAATAGTGCCCCATCATTGGTGTCAGTGGGAGGAATAGTGCCCCATCATTGGTGTCAGTGGGAGGAATAGTGCCCCATCATTGGTGTCAGTGGGAGGAATAGTGCCCCATCATTGGTGTCAGTGGGAGGAATAGTGCCCCGTCATTGGTATCAGTGGGAGGAATAGTGCCCCATCATTGGTATCAGTGGGAGGAATAGTGCCCCATCATTGGTGTCAGTGGGAGGAATAGTGCCCCGTCATTGGTATCAGTGGAGGAATAGTGCCCCGTCATTGGTGTCAGTGGGAGGAATAGTGCCCCATCATTGGTATCAGTGGGAGGAATAGTGCCCCATCATTGGTGTCAGTGGGATGAATAGTGCCCCATCATTGGTATCAGTGGGAGGAATAGTGCCCCATCATTGGTGTCAGTGGAAGGAATAGTGCCCCATCATTGGTGTCAGTGGGAGGAATAGTGCCCCGTCATTGGTATCAGTGGAGGAATAGTGCCCCGTCATTGGTATCAGTGGGAGGAATAGTGCCCCATCATTGGTATCAGTGGGAGGAATAGTGCCCCATCATTGGTATCAGTGGGAGGAATAGTGCCCCATCATTGATGTCAGTGGAAGGAATAGTGCCCCATCATTGGTGTCAGTGGGAGGAATAGTGCCCCGTCATTGGTATCAGTGGAGGAATAGTGCCCCATCATTGGTGTCAGTGGGAGGAATAGTGCCCCATCATTGGTATCAGTGGGAGGAATAGTGCCCCATCATTGGTGTCAGTGGGAGGAATAGTGCCCCATCATTGGTATCAGTGGGAGGAATAGTGCCCCATCATTGCTCCATGTGTCTTCCGCCAAAGCACTAGGCATCCAATAGGATCACCTGACGCTTTATCCAATCGGAAAACATGTCCGATTTTTTTTATATTTATTTATTTATTTTTTTACCAAAAATATGTAGAAGAATACGTATCGGCCTAAACTGAGGGGAAAAAAAAGTTTTTTTATATATTTTTGGGGGATATTTATTAAAACAAAAAGTAAAAAATAATGCGTTTTTTTTTTCAAAATTGTCGCTCTATTTTTGTTTATAGCGCAAAAAATAAAAACCGCAGGGGTGATCAAATACCACCAAAAGAAATCTCTATTTGTGGGGGAAAAAGGACGTCAATTTTATTTGGGAGCCACGTCGCACGACCGCGCAATTGTAAGTTAAAGCGACGCAGTGCCGAATCGCAAAAAGTGGTCTGGTCTTTGACCAGCAAAATGGTCCGGGGGGCTGAAAGTGGTTAAAGAGGATTTTTTTTTCTTTTCTGTAAAAGAAAAAAATCCTTGTTTTTTTAAAATGTATTTATTTATTTTTTATTGTAAATATGAGATCTGAAGTCTTTTTGACCCCCCCCCCCCCCCCCAGATCTCATATTTAGGATGTCCCGTCATGCTTTTTTTTCTATTACAAGGGATGTTTACATTCCTTGTAATAGGATTAAAAGGGACCCAAATAATTTTTTTTTTTTTTAACCACTTCAATACCGGGGGGGGGGGGGGGGGGGGGGAACTTAAACACCTTCCTGCCCAGACTAATTTTTAGCTTTCAGCGCTGTCGCACTTTGAATGACAATTGCGCGGTCGTGCTACACTGTACCCAAATGAAATTTGTATCATTTTTTCCCCACAAATAGAGCTTTCTTTTGGTGGTATTTGATCACCTCTACGGTTTTTATTTTTTGCTAAACAAATAAAAAAATACCGAAAATTTAGAAAAAAAAATGTTTTTTTTTTGTTTCAGTTTTAAAACTTTGCAAATAAGTAAGTTTTCTCCTTCACTGATGGGCAATGATAAGGCGGCACTGATGGGCACCGATGAGGTGGCAACAATGAAGTGGCACTGATGAGGTGGCATTGATGGACACCGATATGTGGCACTGATAGGCGGCACTGATGGGTGGCACTGATGGGCGACACAGATGGGCACTGATAGGTGGCACAAATTGGCACTGATAGCTGGCACGGATTGGCATGGATGGGCATGGATAGGTGGCACAGGTGGGCATGGGTTAGTCGGCACAGGTGGGCATGGGTAGGCGGCACAGGTGGGTATGGGTAGGCACTGATAGGCGGCACAGATGGGAACTGATAGGCGGCATTGTATTATAATATATTGTACTAATGGATGCCAATCAGTGCCAATCAATAATGCATGCCAATCAGTGATGCCCATTGTGGGCACTGATTGGCATCCATTATGGGCACTGATTGGCATCCATTGTGGCACTGGCTGAAATCCTTGGTGGTCTAGGGAGGATTACCTTGTCCTTGGCATCCCTGGTGGTCTGGTGGCGTCCCTGGTGGTCCAGTGTGGGCATCCTCGGTGGGGGCTGTGCTGATAATCGATCAGCACAGACCCCCCCCCTGTCAGAGGAGCAGCCGATCGGCTCTCCTCTACTCATGTCTGACAGACGCGAGTGAGGAAAACCCGATCACCGGCTCTTCCCATTTACACTGTGATCAGCCGTGATTGGACACGGCTGATCATGTGGTAAAGAGTCTCCGTCGGAGACTCTTTACCGAGATCGTAGTTGCCGGGTGTCAGACTGACCCCCCTGCAACAACGATCGCCGCGATGCGCGCCCCCGGGGGCGCGCAGGGGCTCATAATCCTGATCACGTCACATGACGTCCGGTCAGGATTATGAAACCACTTTGCCGCCGTCCATTTGCTATAGGGCGGGCAGCAAGGGGTTAAAGACAGTGTAAATATAAAAAGTAAATAAGAAAAAATAAATCAAAAATCTTAATGTGCCCCGTCCCAACGAGCTCGTGCGCAGAAGTGAACGCATACATAACGGTGTTCAAACCACACACGTGAGGTATCGCCACGATCGGTAGAGCGAGAGCAATAATTCTAGCCCTAGACCTCCTCTGTAACGCAAAACTGGTAACCTGTAGAAATTTTTAAACATCGCCTATAGAGATATTTTTAAGGGTCAAAGTTTGTCGCTAACTCCACGAGCGGAGGCGCAATTTTGGAGCGTGACATGTCGGGTATCAATTTACTCGGCGTAACATTATCTTTATATAAAGAAATAAATTAAAAAATTGGGCTAACTTACTGACCCTTGACCCTTACTGTTGTCTTATTTTTACATTTAAAAAAAAAAAAAAAAATAGTTCTTATGAGACCGCTGCGCAAAAACCATGTGACATAAAGTATTGCAACGACCGCCATTTTATTCTTTAGGGTGTCTGAAAAAACATATATATATATATAATGTTTGGGGGTTCTAAGTAATTTTTTAGAAAATAAAAAATATTATTTTAAATTTGTAAGCACCAAATCTCAAAACGCACGCAGTTCCCCCATTGCAGCCTATAGGGGGGCCTACAACTCTTTGCCTCATTTCTTGTACAGACGTCACAGGGACAGGAAGTGAGGAAAAAATCACACGAATGAAGTCACAGGACAGAAATATAAAGCCGATCGGATTTTTTTTATTTTTTTTTTTTTTACTTTTCTGCGCTTCATCAAAAACGACAAAATAAGAACGAATCAACAAATAAACATTTGCAATAAATAATACAGGAAATCCGTGGAAGCGTGTGAAGAAAAATCCATCCACTTTAATCGTTAAACACTTCTAATATCTTTTTGTAACTATAAGAACAGATGGGGGGGGGGAAAAAAAAAAATCCCCACTTAAAATGTAACATTTATCATTGAAAATAAAATATGTGTGTATCAAATAATTAGCTATAAAAATAGCAATAAAAAAAGGTAAATGAGGCACGGCATAAATGAGGAATGAGCAATCGCCCTCCTGAAATGCTATTTAAAGTTCATTAATCAGCCGCAGAAATAGTCACACTTCATTAATGCCTAATTGGGACTATATTGGCAAATGCTCCACTTGGTTTGTGCCACGATCGGCTACGCAGAGAAGAGCCGTGTGCTTACGTGGAGGCACAAAGTCTCTATTCTTTGTTCAGTACACAGCGCTCTCAGACATGCCCTATCACACCTCAACTGATACTTGGTTGTCTATATATACCCCCAGTGTTCAACCTACATTCCTTACGGTGTTCAACCTACAGCCCCTTATGGTACAGCCCCTTATGGTACAGCCCCTTATGGTGTCCAACCTACAGCCCCTTATGGTGTCCAACCTACAGCCCCTTATGGTACAGCCCCTTATGGTGTCCAACCTACAGCCCCTTATGGTGTCCAACCTACAGCCCCTTATGGTACAGCCCCTTATGGTGTCCAACCTACAGCCCCTTACGGTCTCCAACCTACAGCCCCTTATGGTACAGCCCCTTATGGTACAGCCCCTTATGGTGTCCAACCTACAGACCCTTACGGTGTCCAACCTACAGCCACTTATGGTGTCCAACAGATGGCTTCTTACGGTGTACAGCCTACAGGCCCTTACGGTGTCCAACCTACAACCCCTTATGGTGTCCAACCTGCAGCCCCTTATGGTGTCCAACCTGCAGCCCTTTATGGTGTCCAACCAACAGCCCCTTATAGTGTCCAACCAACAGCCCCTTATGGTTTCCAACCAACAGCCCCTTATGGTGTCCAACCAACAGCCCCTTATGGTGTCCAACAGATGGCCCATTATGGTGTCCAACAGATGGCCCATTATGGTGTCCAACAGATGGCCCCTTATGGTGTCCAAGCTACAGCTCCTTATAATGCCCAACCTACAGCCCCTTATGGTGTCCAAACTGTAGCCTCTATAGTGTCCAATGATCTATAGCCCCTTTGGTGTCCAATTTACACCCCCTTATGGTTTCCAACCTACGGCCCCTTATGGTGTCCAACCTATGGTCCTTTTTACTGTACAACCTATGGCCCCTTATGGTGTCCAACCTACGGCCCCTTATGGTGTCCAACCTACGGCCCCTTATGGTGTCCAACCTACGACCTCTTGTGGTGTCCACCCTACGGCCCCTTATGATGTCCAACCTACGGCCCCTTATGGTGTCCAAACCTACGGCCCCTTATGGTGTCCAACCTACGGCCCCTTATGGTGTCCAACCTACGGCCCCTTTTTCCTGTCCAACCTATGGCCCCTTTTTCCTGTCCAACTTATGGCCCCTTATGATGTCCAATCTACAGCTCATTATGGTGTCCAAACTACAGTCCACTACAGTCCCTATGGCATCCAACCTACAGCCTCTTGTGGTGTCCAGCCCACAGCCCCCTATAGTGTCCAACCTACAGCCCCTTATAATGTCCAATCTACAGCCCGATATGGTGTCCAGCCTACTGACCCTTTGGTGTTTTTTGTGTGTCTCTAGGGCCCTGACAGCCAGTCAGCTGTGGTTTGCATGCCTTGGTGCTTACTCAGGACCAATGAAGGAAAAGTATCCATTATCCTGGCTTCCGCTGGTAAAGTGGAGAGGTTTATTTCATTCACCCTTCCTATTTACTATTTATGTATAGGACATTTCCTTCACTTGCTTTTCATTTATTTTTTGTTTATATATTTTGCTCCTTTGACCCTTTTTTGCTAATGGGAATATCAAAAGTTGTACCAGTATTTTTAAGGGGGCTGTATGGAGTGCAAACCTGGAAAATGGAATTGTAAAGGGACTGTAATGGCAGTGATCTCTAGCAGTCTCTTGCAACAAATCCCTAGTCTCTGACTGTCTGATGTAGCATGTCTTCAGTCTCTGATCATTCCGTGTAATGTGTGAGCCGTCTCCGACCATCTCCTGTAGCATTTCATTGTTTTCTGACCATCTCCTGTAATATGTCTGCAGTCTCTGATCGTCTCCTGTAATATGTCTGCAGTCTCTGATCGTCTCCTGTACTATGTCTGCAGTCTCTGATCGTCTCCTGTAATATGTCTGCAGTCTCTGATCGTCTCCTGTACTATGTCTGCAGTCTCTGATCGTCTCCTGTAATATGTCTGCAGTCTCTGATCGTCTCCTGTAATATGTCTGCAGTCTCTGATCGTCTCCTGTACTATGTCTGCAGTCTCTGATCGTCTCCTGTAATATGTCTGCAGTCTCTGATCGTCTCCTGTACTATGTCTGCAGTCTCTGATCGTCTCCTGTACTATGTCTGCAGTCTCTGATCATCTCCTGTACTATGTCTACAGTCTCTGATCATCTCCTGTACTATGTCTACAGTCTCTGACCATCTCCTGTACTATGTCTGCAGTCTCTGATCATCTCCTGTACTATGTCTGCAGTCTCTGATCATCTCCTGTATTATGTCTGCAGTCTCTGACCATCTCCTGTACTATGTCTGCAGTCTCTGATCATCTCCTGTACTATGTCTGCAGTCTCTGATCGTCTCCTGTACTATGTCTGCAGTCTCTGATCATCTCCTGTACTATGTCTACAGTCTCTGATCATCTCCTGTACTATGTCTGCAGTCTCTGATCGTCTCCTGTACTATGTCTGCAGTCTCTGATCATCTCCTGTACTATGTCTGCAGTCTCTGATCGTCTCCTGTACTATGTCTGCAGTCTCTGATCGTCTCCTGTACTATGTCTGCAGTCTCTGATCATCTCCTGTACTATGTCTGCAGTCTCTGATCATCTCCTGTAGTATGTCTGCAGTCTCTGATCATCTCCTGTAGTATGTCTGCAGTCTCTGACCATCTCCTGTACTATGTCTGCAGTCTCTGACCATCTCCTGTACTATGTCTGCAGTCTCTGATCATCTCCTGTAGTATGTCTGCAGTCTCTGATCGTCTCCTGTACTATGTCTGCAGTCTCTGATCGTCTCCTGTACTATGTCTGCAGTCTCTGATCGTCTCCTGTACTATGTCTGCAGCCTCTGATCATCTCCTGTACTATGTCTGCAGTCTCTGATCATCTCCTGTACTATGTCTGCAGCCTCTGATCATCTCCTGTAGTATGTCTGCAGTCTCTGATCATCTCCTGTACTATGTCTGCAGTCTCTGATCATCTCCTGTAGTATGTCTGCAGTCTCTGATCATCTCCTGTAGTATGTCTGCAGTCTCTGATCATCTCCTGTAGTATGTCTGCAGTCTCTGATCGTCTCCTGTACTATGTCTGCAGTCTCTGATCGTCTCCTGTACTATGTCTGCAGTCTCTGATCATCTCCTGTACTATGTCTGCAGTCTCTGATCACCTCCTGTACTATGTCTGCAGTCTCTGATCATCTCCTGTACTATGTCTGCAGTCTCTGATCATCTCCTGTAGTATGTCTGCAGTCTCTGATCGTCTCCTGTACTATGTCTGCAGTCTCTGATCGTCTCCTGTACTATGTCTGCAGTCTCTGATCATCTCCTGTACCATGTCTGCAGTCTCTGATCATCTCCTGTACTATGTCTGCAGTCTCTGACCATCTCCTGTACTATGTCTGCAGTCTCTGATCGTCTCCTGTAGTATGTCTGCAGTCTCTGACCATCTCCTGCAGTATGTCTGCAGTCTCTGGTAGTTTTCTGTAGTATTGCATACACTGAATTTGAAATACTGGATTTTGGTGATGTCAGGGGCTGTATTTGAGTCCCCCAATGCTGATGAAGTTGAGGCAAAAAGGAAATTCTGGACAGCCGCACTCCGCAATATAGCCTGAATTTGTAAAAAGTCCTACAGATACAAGCCACAGCAAAAAATGGGACAAACGAAATGACGCGTTTCACACTTAACAGTGCTTAGTCATAAGTGATGAAGTTGACCATTTGCAGCACACGCAATTATACCCGCCATCGCTGTTTCTGCACTGAACCTAGAACATCTCAATAAAGGCTCTTTCTCTGGAAAAGAATCATGCATTGCTCATCCTATATCAGCCGTGTCACTGGATTTGATTGACAGCATCGGGAGCTGATGTCTCCTGCTGCTATCAATCTATCCAATGAGGACCTGAGACCGCGGCTGGAGTTGCTGTGCTCATCCACGTCGCTGGAAAGATCGGGTTCAGGTAAGTAAAAGGAGGGCTCTGGCGGGTGCTGCACTACAGAAGGTTTTTCACCTTAATGCATAGCATGCATTAAGGTGAAAAACCTCCAGGGTTTACAACCCCTTTAAAGCGGAGCTCCACCCTAAAGTTGACCTTCCGCTCATCGGAACCCTCCCCCCCTCCGGCGCCACAATTGGCACCTTTCAGGGGGGAGGGGGGTGCAGATACCTGTACAGTACAGGTATCTGCACCCACTTCCGGGATAGCTCTCTGCGGAAAGGGGCGTAGATTACGCCCCTTTCCGCAAGTGCCCGCCCCTTTCCGCAAGTGCCCCGCTGCCTGCTGGGAAACACACAGATCCCAGAGGCAGCGGGGACCGTCCTTATTGCGCAGCGCAACTCGCGCATGCGCAGTAGGGAACCGGTAAATGAAGCCGAAAGGCTCCATTTCCTGATTCCCATACCCAAGATGGCGGCGGCAGGACCCGAGAGACGATCGAGAGATCGGCTTCGGGTGCCGACATCGCGGGCGCGCTGGACAGGTAAGTGTCACTATTTTAAAAGTCAGCAGCTGCAGTATTTGTAGCTGCTGGCTTTTAAAAAAAAAAAAAAAACGCGGAGTCCCGGCGGACTCCCGCTTGAAGTCAAAAGGTCCAAAAGTCTCAAACCCTGATGAAGGAAAGCTTTTTAATACTGGACACGTGTCGGTACTTCTTAAGAACATTAGG
Organism: Lithobates pipiens; assembly: GCF_037356315.1. Taxonomy (NCBI): domain Eukaryota; kingdom Metazoa; phylum Chordata; class Amphibia; order Anura; family Ranidae; genus Lithobates; species Lithobates pipiens. The sequence goes on from NW_027507764.1 coordinate 3,409,980, forward strand.
ACTATTAAACTTTTTTTCTGGATTGTTAAAACCTTGTTGCGGTCTCTTCAATTTTGACTTGGATGCACATGTCTATGATGTAATTTCCCTAATATGTAATTTCTGTGTTCTGTATTAGTTTAGTGATTGCAGTGGGGGCAGTAAAACTATTAAAATAAGACGGTTGCCTATTGATGACCTTTTTTGAGGGCGACATTCTAGTAAGAAGCATCAGCATTTTAGAAATGGTCAGCAGACGCAAGCTGGTGGAGGATAGATTAATTGACCCGATTAGGTTAGAGATCTAAACAATGTTGAACAGTTTAGATGAAATAGAGATCTTTAATGGGATTCCTAATGGTGCTGTCTGGGGAGATGCCCTGCCTCTGTCTTGAGTGGTCCACTGCCACTGTCTGAAGAAGTCCACTGCCACTGTCTGAAGAAGTCCACTGCCACTGTCTGAAGAAGTCCACTGCCACTGTCTGAAGAAGTCCACTGCCACTGTCTGGGAAGGTCCACTGTCTGGGAAGGTCCACTGCCACTGTCTGGGAAGGTCCACTGCCACTGTCTGGGAAGGTCCACTTCCATGGTCTGGAGATGTCCAGTACCACTGTCTGGGGAGGTCAAGTGCCATTGTTTTGTAAGGTCCACTTCCACTGTCTGGAGAGTTCTGTTGCCACTGTCTGAGGAGGTCCACTTCCACTACCTGGAAAAGACCACTTCCACTGAGACTGTCTGGGAAGGACACTTGATGGACATGTGTCTTTTTTCAACCTGACTATGTAATTTCCACTGTCTGTGGAAGTCCATCTATTTCCACTGTCTGGGAAAGTCCATCTATTTCCACTGTCTAGGGAGGTCCATTTTCACTGTATGGGGAGGTCCACTTCCACTGCCTGGAAAGGTCTACTTCCACTGTCTGGGAGGTTCATTTCCACTGTCTGGGAACGTCCACTGCCACAGTCTGGGAAGGTCTATTTCCACTGTCTGTGGAAGTCCATCCATTTCCACTGTCTGGGAAGGTCCATTTCCACTGTCTGTGGAAGTCCATCCATTTCCACTGTCTGGGAAGGTCCATTTCCACTGTCTGTGGAAGTCCATCCATTTCCACTGTCTGTGGAAGTCCATCCATTTCCACTGTCTGGGAAGGCCCATTTCCACTGGATAGGAAGGTCCACTTCCACTGTCTGGAGATGTCCAGATCCACTGTCTGTAGAGATCAAGGTCCACTTCCATTGTCTGGTGAGGTCAAGTGACACTGTCTGTGGAGCTCCACTTCCACTGCCTGGGAAGATCCATATCCACTGTCTAGGTTGGTCTTTTGCCACGGTCTGGGAATGTACACTTCCACTGTCTGAAGATGTCCATCACCACGTTCTGGGGAGGTCAAGTGCCATTGTCTGGGAAGGTCTGCTTCCACTGCCTGGAGACATACACTGCCAAGATCTGGGAAGGTCAACTTCCACTGCCTGGGAAGACCCACTTCCACTGTCTGAGAAGACCCACTTCCACTGTCTGAGAAGACCCACTTCCACTGTCTGGGAAGACCCACTTCCACTGTCTGGGAATACCCACTTTCACTGTCTGGGAAGACCCACTTTCACTGTCTGGGAAGACCCACTTTCACTATGTGGGAAGACCCACTTTCACTGTGTGGGAAGACCCACTTTCACTGTCTGGGAAGACCCACCTCCACTGTCTGGGAAGTCCCACTTTCACTGTCTGGGAAGACCCACTTTCACTGTCTGGGAAGACCCACTTTCACTATCTGGGAAGACCCACCTCCACTGTCTGGGAAGTCCCACTTTCACTGTCTGGGAATACCCACTTTCACTGTCTGGGAATACCCACTTTCACTGTCTGGGAAGACCCACTTTCACTGTCTGGGAAGACCCACTTTCACTATGTGGGAAGACCCACTTTCACTGTGTGGGAAGACCCACTTTCACTGTCTGGGAAGACCCACCTCCACTGTCTGGGAAGTCCCACTTTCACTGTCTGGGAATACCCACTTTCACTGTCTGGGAATACCCACTTTCACTGTCTGGGAAGACCCACTTTCACTGTCTGGGAAGACCCACTTTCACTATGTGGGAAGACCCACTTTCACTGTGTGGGAAGACCCACTTTCACTGTCTGGGAAGACCCACCTCCACTGTCTGGGAAGTCCCACTTTCACTGTCTGGGAATACCCACTTTCACTGTCTGGGAATACCCACTTTCACTGTCTGGGAAGACCCACTTTCACTGTCTGGGAAGACCCACTTTCACTATCTGGGAAGACCCACTTTCACTGTGTGGGAAGACCCACTTTCACTGTCTGGGAAGACCCACTTCCACTGTCTGGGAAGACCCACTTCCACTGTCTGGGAAGACCCACTTTCACTGTCTGGGAAGACCCACTTTCACTGTCTGGGAAATCTCCTGTACTATGTCTGCAGTCTCTGATCATCTCCTGTACTATGTCTGCAGTCTCTGATCATCTCCTGTAGTATGTCTGCAGTCTCTGATCATCTCCTGTACTATGTCTGCAGTCTCTGATCATCTCCTGTAGTATGTCTGCAGTCTCTGATCATCTCCTGTAGTATGTCTGCAGTCTCTGATCGTCTCCTGTACTATGTCTGCAGTCTCTGATCGTCTCCTGTACTATGTCTGCAGTCTCTGATCATCTCCTGTACTATGTCTGCAGTCTCTGATCACCTCCTGTACTATGTCTGCAGTCTCTGATCATCTCCTGTACTATGTCTGCAGTCTCTGATCATCTCCTGTAGTATGTCTGCAGTCTCTGATCGTCTCCTGTACTATGTCTGCAGTCTCTGATCATCTCCTGTACTATGTCTGCAGTCTCTGATCATCTCCTGTAGTATGTCTGCAGTCTCTGATCATCTCCTGTAGTATGTCTGCAGTCTCTGATCGTCTCCTGTACTATGTCTGCAGTCTCTGATCGTCTCCTGTACTATGTCTGCAGTCTCTGATCATCTCCTGTACTATGTCTGCAGTCTCTGATCACCTCCTGTACTATGTCTGCAGTCTCTGATCATCTCCTGTACTATGTCTGCAGTCTCTGATCATCTCCTGTAGTATGTCTGCAGTCTCTGATCGTCTCCTGTACTATGTCTGCAGTCTCTGATCGTCTCCTGTACTATGTCTGCAGTCTCTGATCATCTCCTGTAGTATGTCTGCAGTCTCTGATCGTCTCCTGTACTATGTCTGCAGTCTCTGATCGTCTCCTGTACTATGTCTGCAGTCTCTGATCATCTCCTGTACTATGTCTGCAATCTCTGATCATCTCCTGTACTATGTCTGCAGTCTCTGATCATCTCCTGTACTATGTCTGCAGTCTCTGACCATCTCCTGTACTATGTCTGCAGTCTCTGATCGTCTCCTGTAGTATGTCTGCAGTCTCTGACCATCTCCTGCAGTATGTCTGCAGTCTCTGATCATCTCCTGCAGTATGTCTGCAGTCTCTGATCATCTCCTGTACCATGTCTGCAGTCTCTGATCATCTCCTGTACTATGTCTGCAGTCTCTGATCATCTCCTGTACTATGTCTGCAGTCTCTGATCATCTCCTGTACTATGTCTGCAGTCTCTGACCATCTCCTGTACTATGTCTGCAGTCTCTGATCGTCTCCTGTAGTATGTCTGCAGTCTCTGACCATCTCCTGCAGTATGTCTGCAGTCTCTGGTAGTTTTCTGTAGTATTGCATACACTGAATTTGAAATACTGGATTTTGGTGATGTCAGGGGCTGTATTTGAGTCCCCCAATGCTGATGAAGTTGAGGCAAAAAGGAAATTCTGGACAGCCGCACTCCGCAATATAGCCTGAATTTGTAAAAAGTCCTACAGATACAAGCCACAGCAAAAAATGGGACAAACGAAATGACGCGTTTCACACTTAACAGTGCTTAGTCATAAGTGATGAAGTTGACCATTTGCAGCACACGCAATTATACCCGCCATCGCTGTTTCTGCACTGAACCTAGAACATCTCAATAAAGGCTCTTTCTCTGGAAAAGAATCATGCATTGCTCATCCTATATCAGCCGTGTCACTGGATTTGATTGACAGCATCGGGAGCTGATGTCTCCTGCTGCTATCAATCTATCCAATGAGGACCTGAGACCGCGGCTGGAGTTGCTGTGCTCATCCACGTCGCTGGAAAGATCGGGTTCAGGTAAGTAAAAGGAGGGCTCTGGCGGGTGCTGCACTACAGAAGGTTTTTCACCTTAATGCATAGCATGCATTAAGGTGAAAAACCTCCAGGGTTTACAACCCCTTTAAAGCGGAGGTCCACCCTAAAGTTGACCTTCCGCTCATCGGAACCCTCCCCCCCTCCGGCGCCACAATTGGCACCTTTCAGGGGGGAGGGGGGTGCAGATACCTGTACAGTACAGGTATCTGCACCCACTTCCGGGATAGCTCTCTGCGGAAAGGGGCGTAGATTACGCCCCTTTCCGCAAGTGCCCGCCCCTTTCCGCAAGTGCCCCGCTGCCTGCTGGGAAACACACAGATCCCAGAGGCAGCGGGGACCGTCCTTATTGCGCAGCGCAACTCGCGCATGCGCAACTCGCGCATGCGCAGTAGGGAACCGGGAAATGAAGCCGAAAGGCTCCATTTCCTGATTCCCATACCCAAGATGGCGGCGGCAGGACCCGACAGACGACCTAGAGATCGGCTTCGGGTGCCGACATCGCGGGCGCGCTGGACAGGTAAGTGTCACTATTTTAAAAGTCAGCAGCTGCAGTATTTGTAGCTGCTGGCTTTTAAAAAAAAAAAAAAAAAACGCGGAGTCCCGGCGGACTCCCGCTTGAAGTCAAAAGGTCCAAAAGTCTCAAACCCTGATGAAGGAAAGCTTTTTAATACTGGACACGTGTCGGTACTTCTTAAGAACATTAGGACTATTAAACTTTTTTTCTGGATTGTTAAAACCTTGTTGCGGTCTCTTCAATTTTGACTTGGATGCACATGTCTATGATGTAATTTCCCTAATATGTAATTTCTGTGTTCTGTATTAGTTTAGTGATTGCAGTGGGGGCAGTAAAACTATTAAAATAAGACGGTTGCCTATTGATGACCTTTTTTGAGGGCGACATTCTAGTAAGAAGCATCAGCATTTTAGAAATGGTCAGCAGACGCAAGCTGGTGGAGGATAGATTAATTGACCCGATTAGGTTAGAGATCTAAACAATGTTGAACAGTTTAGATGAAATAGAGATCTTTAATGGGATTCCTAATGGTGCTGTCTGGGGAGATGCCCTGCCTCTGTCTTGAGTGGTCCACTGCCACTGTCTGAAGAAGTCCACTGCCACTGTCTGAAGAAGTCCACTGCCACTGTCTGAAGAAGTCCACTGCCACTGTCTGGGAAGGTCCACTGTCTGGGAAGGTCCACTGCCACTGTCTGGGAAGGTCCACTGTCTGGGAAGCTCCACTGCCACTGTCTGGGAAGGTCCACTTCCATGGTCTGGAGATGTCCAGTACCACTGTCTGGGGAGGTCAAGTGCCATTGTTTTGTAAGGTCCACTTCCACTGTCTGGAGAGTTCTGTTGCCACTGTCTGAGGAGGTCCACTTCCACTACCTGGAAAAGACCACTTCCACTGAGACTGTCTGGGAAGGACACTTGATGGACATGTGTCTTTTTTCAACCTGACTATGTAATTTCCACTGTCTGTGGAAGTCCATCTATTTCCACTGTCTGGGAAAGTCCATCTATTTCCACTGTCTAGGGAGGTCCATTTTCACTGTATGGGGAGGTCCACTTCCACTGCCTGGAAAGGTCTACTTCCACTGTCTGGGAGGTTCATTTCCACTGTCTGGGAACGTCCACTGCCACAGTCTGGGAAGGTCTATTTCCACTGTCTGTGGAAGTCCATCCATTTCCACTGTCTGGGAAGGTCCATTTCCACTGTCTGTGGAAGTCCATCCATTTCCACTGTCTGGGAAGGTCCATTTCCACTGTCTGTGGAAGTCCATCCATTTCCACTGTCTGTGGAAGTCCATCCATTTCCACTGTCTGGGAAGGCCCATTTCCACTGGATAGGAAGGTCCACTTCCACTGTCTGGAGATGTCCAGATCCACTGTCTGTAGAGATCAAGGTCCACTTCCATTGTCTGGTGAGGTCAAGTGACACTGTCTGTGGAGCTCCACTTCCACTGCCTGGGAAGATCCATATCCACTGTCTAGGTTGGTCTTTTGCCACGGTCTGGGAATGTACACTTCCACTGTCTGAAGATGTCCATCACCACGTTCTGGGGAGGTCAAGTGCCATTGTCTGGGAAGGTCTGCTTCCACTGCCTGGAGACATACACTGCCAAGATCTGGGAAGGTCAACTTCCACTGCCTGGGAAGACCCACTTCCACTGTCTGAGAAGACCCACTTCCACTGTCTGAGAAGACCCACTTCCACTGTCTGGGAAGACCCACTTTCACTGTCTGGGAATACCCACTTTCACTGTCTGGGAATACCCACTTTCACTGTCTGGGAAGACCCACTTTCACTGTCTGGGAAGACCCACTTCCACTGTCTGGGAAGACCCACTTTCACTATGTGGGAAGACCCACTTTCACTGTGTGGGAAGACCCACTTTCACTGTGTGGGAAGACCCACTTTCACTGTCTGGGAAGACCCACTTTCACTATCTGGGAAGACCCACTTTCACTGTCTGGGAAGACCCACCTCCACTGTCTGGGAAGTCCCACTTTCACTGTCTGGGAAGACCCACTTTCACTGTCTGGGAAGACCCACTTTCACTATCTGGGAAGACCCACTTTCACTGTCTGGGAAGACCACTTTCACTGTCTGGGAAGACCCACTTCCACTGTCTGGGAAGACCCACTTCCACTGTCTGGGAAGACCCACTTTCACTGTCTGGGAAGACCCACTTTCACTGTCTGGGAAATCTCCTGTACTATGTCTGCAGTCTCTGATCATCTCCTGTACTATGTCTGCAGTCTCTGATCATCTCCTGTAGTATGTCTGGCAGTCTCTGATCATCTCCCTGTACTATGTCTGCAGTCTCTGATCATCTCCTGTAGTATGTCTGCAGTCTCTGATCATCTCCTGTAGTATGTCTGCAGTCTCTGATCGTCTCCTGTACTATGTCTGCAGTCTCTGATCGTCTCCTGTACTATGTCTGCAGTCTCTGATCATCTCCTGTACTATGTCTGCAGTCTCTGATCACCTCCTGTACTATGTCTGCAGTCTCTGATCATCTCCTGTACTATGTCTGCAGTCTCTGATCATCTCCTGTAGTATGTCTGCAGTCTCTGATCGTCACCTGTACTATGTCTGCAGTCTCTGATCATCTCCTGTACTATGTCTGCAGTCTCTGATCATCTCCTGTACTATGTCTGCAGTCTCTGATCATCTCCTGTAGTATGTCTGCAGTCTCTGATCATCTCCTGTAGTATGTCTGCAGTCTCTGATCGTCTCCTGTACTATGTCTGCAGTCTCTGATCGTCTCCTGTACTATGTCTGCAGTCTCTGATCATCTCCTGTACTATGTCTGCAGTCTCTGATCACCTCCTGTACTATGTCTGCAGTCTCTGATCATCTCCTGTACTATGTCTGCAGTCTCTGATCATCTCCTGTAGTATGTCTGCAGTCTCTGATCGTCTCCTGTACTATGTCTGCAGTCTCTGATCGTCTCCTGTACTATGTCTGCAGTCTCTGATCATCTCCTGTACCATGTCTGCAATCTCTGATCATCTCCTGTACTATGTCTGCAGTCTCTGATCATCTCCTGTACTATGTCTGCAGTCTCTGACCATCTCCTGTACTATGTCTGCAGTCTCTGATCGTCTCCTGTAGTGTGTCTGCAGTCTCTGACCATCTCCTGCAGTATGTCTGCAGTCTCTGGTAGTTTTCTGTAGTATTGCATACACTGAATTTGAAATACTGGATTTTGGTGATGTCAGGGGCTGTATTTGAGTCCCCCAATGCTGATGAAGTTGAGGCAAAAAGGAAATTCTGGACAGCCGCACTCCGCAATATAGCCTGAATTTGTAAAAAGTCCTACAGATACAAGCCACAGCAAAAAATGGGACAAACGAAATGACGCGTTTCACACTTAACAGTGCTTAGTCATAAGTGATGAAGTTGACCATTTGCAGCACACGCAATTATACCCGCCATCGCTGTTTCTGCACTGAACCTAGAACATCTCAATAAAGGCTCTTTCTCTGGAAAAGAATCATGCATTGCTCATCCTATATCAGCCGTGCACTGGATTTGATTGACAGCATCGGGAGCTGATGTCTCCCTGCTGCTATCAATCTATCCAATGAGGACCTGAGACCGCGGCTGGAGTTGCTGTGCTCATCCACGTCGCTGGAAAGATCGGGTTCAGGTAAGTAAAAGGAGGGCTCTGGCGGGTGCTGCACTACAGAAGGTTTTTCACCTTAATGCATAGCATGCATTAAGGTGAAAAACCTCCAGGGTTTACAACCCCTTTAAAGCGAAGGTCCACCCTAAAGTTGACCTTCCGCTCATCGGAACCCTCCCCCCCTCAGGCGCCACAATTGGCACCTTTCAGGGGGGAGGGGGGTGCAGATACCTGTACAGTACAGGTATCTGCACCCACTTCCGGGATAGCTCTCTGCGGAAAGGGGCGTAGATTACGCCCCTTTCCGCAAGTGCCAGCCCCCTTTTCCGCAAGTGCCCCGCTGCCTGCTGGGAAACACACAGATCCCAGAGGCAGCGGGGACCGACCTTATTGCGCAGCGCAACTCGCGCATGCGCAGTAGGGAACCGGGAAATGAAGCCGAAAGGCTCCATTTCCTGATTCCCATACCCAAGATGGCGGCGGCAGGACCCGACAGACGACCTAGAGATCGGCTTCGGGTGCCGACATCGCGGGCGCGCTGGACAGGTAAGTGTCACTATTTTAAAAGTCAGCAGCTGCAGTATTTGTAGCTGCTGGCTTTTAAAAAAAAAAAAAAAAACGCGGAGTCCCGGCGGACTCCCGCTTGAAGTCAAAAGGTCCAAAAGTCTCAAACCCTGATGAAGGAAAGCTTTTTAATACTGGACACGTGTCGGTACTTCTTAAGAACTTTAGGACTATTAAACTTTTTTTCTGGATTGTTAAAACCTTGTTGCGGTCTCTTCAATTTTGACTTGGATGCACATGTCTATGATGTAATTTCCCTAATATGTAATTTCTGTGTTCTGTATTAGTTTAGTGATTGCAGTGGGGGCAGTAAAACTATTAAAATAAGACGGTTGCCTATTGATGACCTTTTTTGAGGGCTACATTCTAGTAAGAAGCATCAGCATTTTAGAAATGGTCAGCAGACGCAAGCTGGTGGAGGATAGATTAATTGACCCGATTAGGTTAGAGATCTAAACAATGTTGAACAGTTTAGATGAAATAGAGATCTTTAATGGGATTCCTAATGGTGCTGTCTGGGGAGATGCCCTGCCTCTGTCTTGAGTGGTCCACTGCCACTGTCTGAAGAAGTCCACTGCCACTGTCTGAAGAAGTCCACTGCCACTGTCTGAAGAAGTCCACTGCCACTGTCTGAAGAAGTCCACTGCCACTGTCTGGGAAGGTCCACTGTCTGGGAAGGTCCACTGCCACTGTCTGGGAAGGTCCACTGCCACTGTCTGGGAAGGTCCACTTCCATGGTCTGGAGATGTCCAGTACCACTGTCTGGGGAGGTCAAGTGCCATTGTTTTGTAAGGTCCACTTCCACTGTCTGGAGAGTTCTGTTGCCACTGTCTGAGGAGGTCCACTTCCACTACCTGGAAAAGACCACTTCCACTGAGACTGTCTGGGAAGGACACTTGATGGACATGTGTCTTTTTTCAACCTGACTATGTAATTTCCACTGTCTGTGGAAGTCCATCTATTTCCACTGTCTGGGAAAGTCCATCTATTTCCACTGTCTAGGGAGGTCCATTTTCACTGTATGGGGAGGTCCACTTCCACTGCCTGGAAAGGTCTACTTCCACTGTCTGGGAGGTTCATTTCCACTGTCTGGGAACGTCCACTGCCACAGTCTGGGAAGGTCTATTTCCACTGTCTGTGGAAGTCCATCCATTTCCACTGTCTGGGAAGGTCCATTTCCACTGTCTGTGGAAGTCCATCCATTTCCACTGTCTGTGGAAGTCCATCCATTTCCACTGTCTGGGAAGGCCCATTTCCACTGGATAGGAAGGTCCCACTTCCACTGTCTGGAGATGTCCAGATCCACTGTCTGTAGAGATCAAGGTCCACTTCCATTGTCTGGTGAGGTCAAGTGACACTGTCTGTGGAGCTCCACTTCCACTGCCTGGGAAGATCCATATCCACTGTCTAGGTTGGTCTTTTGCCACGGTCTGGGAATGTACACTTCCACTGTCTGAAGATGTCCATCACCACGTTCTGGGGAGGTCAAGTGCCATTGTCTGGGAAGGTCTGCTTCCACTGCCTGGAGACATACACTGCCAAGATCTGGGAAGGTCAACTTCCACTGTCTGGGTGGTCCACTTCCACTGCCTGGGAAGACCCACCCTCCACTGTCTGAGAAGACCCACTTCCACTGTCTGAGAAGACCCACTTCCACTGTCTGGGAAGACCCACTTTCACTGTCTGGGAATACCCACTTTCACTGTCTGGGAATACCCACTTTCACTGTCTGGGAAGACCCACTTTCACTTGTCTGGGAAGACCCACTTCCACTGTCTGGGAAGACCCACTTTCACTATGTGGGAAGACCCACTTTCACTGTGTGGGAAGACCCACTTTCACTGTGTGGGAAGACCCACTTTCACTGTCTGGGAAGACCCACTTTCACTATCTGGGAAGACCCACTTTCACTGTCTGGGAAGACCCACCTCCACTGTCTGGGAAGTCCCACTTTCACTGTCTGGGAAGACCCACTTTCACTGTCTGGGAAGACCCACTTTCACTATCTGGGAAGACCCACTTTCACTGTCTGGGAAGACCCACTTCCACTGTCTGGGAAGACCCACTTCCACTGTCTGGGAAGACCCACTTTCACTGTCTGGGAAGACCCACTTTCACTGTCTGGGAAATCTCCTGTACTATGTCTGCAGTCTCTGATCATCTCCTGTACTATGTCTGCAGTCTCTGATCATCTCCTGTAGTATGTCTGCAGTCTCTGATCATCTCCTGTACTATGTCTGCAGTCTCTGATCATCTCCTGTAGTATGTCTGCAGTCTCTGATCATCTCCTGTAGTATGTCTGCAGTCTCTGATCGTCTCCTGTACTATGTCTGCAGTCTCTGATCGTCTCCTGTACTATGTCTGCAGTCTCTGATCATCTCCTGTACTATGTCTGCAGTCTCTGATCACCTCCTGTACTATGTCTGCAGTCTCTGATCATCTCCTGTACTATGTCTGCAGTCTCTGATCATCTCCTGTAGTATGTCTGCAGTCTCTGATCGTCTCCTGTACTATGTCTGCAGTCTCTGATCGTCTCCTGTACTATGTCTGCAGTCTCTGATCATCTCCTGTACTATGTCTGCAGTCTCTGATCATCTCCTGTAGTATGTCTGCAGTCTCCGATCATCTCCTGTAGTATGTCTGCAGTCTCTGATCGTCTCCTGTACTATGTCTGCAGTCTCTGATCGTCTCCTGTACTATGTCTGCAGTCTCTGATCATCTCCTGTACTATGTCTGCAGTCTCTGATCACCTCCTGTACTATGTCTGCAGTCTCTGATCATCTCCTGTACTATGTCTGCAGTCTCTGATCATCTCCTGTAGTATGTCTGCAGTCTCTGATCGTCTCCTGTACTATGTCTGCAGTCTCTGATCGTCTCCTGTACTATGTCTGCAGTCTCTGATCATCTCCTGTACCATGTCTGCAGTCTCTGATCATCTCCTGTACTATGTCTGCAGTCTCTGATCATCTCCTGTACTATGTCTGCAGTCTCTGACCATCTCCTGTACTATGTCTGCAGTCTCTGATCGTCTCCTGTAGTATGTCTGCAGTCTCTGATCATCTCCTGTACTATGTCTGCAGTCTCTGATCGTCTCCTGTACTATGTCTGCAGTCTCTGATCGTCTCCTGTACTATGTCTGCAGTCTCTGATCATCTCCTGTACTATGTCTGCAGTCTCTGATCACCTCCTGTACTATGTCTGCAGTCTCTGATCATCTCCTGTACTATGTCTGCAGTCTCTGATCATCTCCTGTAGTATGTCTGCAGTCTCTGATCGTCTCCTGTACTATGTCTGCAGTCTCTGATCGTCTCCTGTACTATGTCTGCAGTCTCTGATCATCTCCTGTACCATGTCTGCAGTCTCTGATCATCTCCTGTACTATGTCTGCAGTCTCTGATCGTCTCCTGTACTATGTCTGCAGTCTCTGATCGTCTCCTGTACTATGTCTGCAGTCTCTGATCATCTCCTGTACCATGTCTGCAGTCTCTGATCATCTCCTGTACTATGTCTGCAGTCTCTGATCATCTCCTGTACTATGTCTGCAGTCTCTGATCATCTCCTGTACTATGTCTGCAGTCTCTGATCATCTCCTGTACTATGTCTGCAGTCTCTGACCATCTCCTGTACTATGTCTGCAGTCTCTGATCGTCTCCTGTAGTATGTCTGCAGTCTCTGACCATCTCCTGCAGTATGTCTGCAGTCTCTGGTAGTTTTCTGTAGTATTGCATACACTGAATTTGAAATACTGGATTTTGGTGATGTCAGGGGCTGTATTTGAGTCCCCCAATGCTGATGAAGTTGAGGCAAAAAGGAAATTCTGGACAGCCGCACTCCGCAATATAGCCTGAATTTGTAAAAAGTCCTACAGATACAAGCCACAGCAAAAAATGGGACAAACGAAATGACGCGTTTCACACTTAACAGTGCTTAGTCATAAGTGATGAAGTTGACCATTTGCAGCACACGCAATTATACCCGCCATCGCTGTTTCTGCACTGAACCTAGAACATCTCAATAAAGGCTCTTTCTCTGGAAAAGAATCATGCATTGCTCATCCTATATCAGCCGTGTCACTGGATTTGATTGACAGCATCGGGAGCTGATGTCTCCTGCTGCTATCAATCTATCCAATGAGGACCTGAGACCGCGGCTGGAGTTGCTGTGCTCATCCACGTCGCTGGAAAGATCGGGTTCAGGTAAGTAAAAGGAGGGCTCTGGCAGGTGCTGCACTACAGAAGGTTTTTCACCTTAATGCATAGCATGCATTAAGGTGAAAAACCTCCAGGGTTTACAACCCCTTTAAAGCGGAGCTCCACCCTAAAGTGGACCTTCCGCTCATCGGAACCCTCCCCCCCCTCCGGCGCCACAATTGGCACCTTTCAGGGGGGAGGGGGGTGCAGATACCTGTACAGTACAGGTATCTGCACCCACTTCCGGGATAGCTCTCTGCGGAAAGGGGCGTAGATTACGCCCCTTTCCGCAAGTGCCCGCCCCTTTCCGCAAGTGCCCCGCTGCCTGCTGGGAAACACACAGATCCCAGAGGCAGCGGGGACCGTCCTTATTGCGCAGCGCAACTCGCGCATGCGCAGTAGGGAACCGGGAAATGAAGCTGAAAGGCTCCACTTCCTGATTCCCATAACCAAGATGGTGGCGGCAGGACCCGAGAGACGATCTAGAGATCGGCTTCGGGTGCCGCCATCGCGGGCGCGCTGGACAGGTAAGTGTCACTATTTTAAAAGTCAGCAGCTGCAGTATTTGTAGCTGCTGGCTTTTAAAAAAAAAAAAAAAACGCGGAGTCCCGGCGGACTCCCGCTTGAAGTCAAAAGGTCCAAAAGTCTCAAACCCTGATGAAGGAAAGCTTTTTAATACTGGACACGTGTCGGTACTTCTTAAGAACATTAGGACTATTAAACTTTTTTTCTGAATTGTTAAAACCTTGTTGCGGTCTCTTCAATTTTGACTTGGATGCACATGTCTATGATGTAATTTCCCTAATATGTAATTTCTGTGTTCTGTATTAGTTTAGTGATTGCAGTGGGGGCAGTAAAACTATTAAAATAAGACGGTTGCCTATTGATGACCTTTTTTGAGGGCTACATTCTAGTAAGAAGCATCAGCATTTTAGAAATGGTCAGCAGACGCAAGCTGGTGGAGGATAGATTAATTGACCCGATTAGGTTAGAGATCTAAACAATGTTGAACAGTTTAGATGAAATAGAGATCTTTAATGGGATTCCTAATGGTGCTGTCTGGGGAGATGCCCTGCCTCTGTCTTGAGTGGTCCACTGCCACTGTCTGAAGAAGTCCACTGCCACTGTCTGAAGAAGTCCACTGCCACTGTCTGAAGAAGTCCACTGCCACTGTCTGAAGAAGTCCACTGCCACTGTCTGAAGAAGTCCACTGCCACTGTCTGAAGAAGTCCACTGCCACTGTCTGAAGAAGTCCACTGCCACTGTCTGAAGAAGTCCACTGCCACTGTCTGGGAAGGTCCACTGTCTGGGAAGGTCCACTGCCACTGTCTGGGAAGGTCCACTGCCACTGTCTGGGAAGCTCCACTGCCACTGTCTGGGAAGGTCCACTTCCATGGTCTGGAGATGTCCAGTACCACTGTCTGGGGAGGTCAAGTGCCATTGTTTTGTAAGGTCCACTTCCACTGTCTGGAGAGTTCTGTTGCCACTGTCTGAGGAGGTCCACTTCCACTACCTGGAAAAGACCACTTCCACTGAGACTGTCTGGGAAGGACACTTGATGGACATGTGTCTTTTTTCAACCTGACTATGTAATTTCCACTGTCTGTGGAAGTCCATCTATTTCCACTGTCTGGGAAAGTCCATCTATTTCCACTGTCTAGGGAGGTCCATTTTCACTGTATGGGGAGGTCCACTTCCACTGCCTGGAAAGGTCTACTTCCACTGTCTGGGAGGTTCATTTCCACTGTCTGGGAACGTCCACTGCCACAGTCTGGGAAGGTCTATTTCCACTGTCTGTGGAAGTCCATCCATTTCCACTGTCTGGGAAGGTCCATTTCCACTGTCTGTGGAAGTCCATCCATTTCCACTGTCTGGGAAGGTCCATTTCCACTGTCTGTGGAAGTCCATCCATTTCCACTGTCTGTGGAAGTCCATCCATTTCCACTGTCTGGGAAGGCCCATTTCCACTGGATAGGAAGGTCCACTTCCACTGTCTGGAGATGTCCAGATCCACTGTCTGTAGAGATCAAGGTCCACTTCCATTGTCTGGTGAGGTCAAGTGACACTGTCTGTGGAGCTCCACTTCCACTGCCTGGGAAGATCCATATCCACTGTCTAGGTTGGTCTTTTGCCACGGTCTGGGAATGTACACTTCCACTGTCTGAAGATGTCCATCACCACGTTCTGGGGAGGTCAAGTGCCATTGTCTGGGAAGGTCTGCTTCCACTGCCTGGAGACATACACTGCCAAGATCTGGGAAGGTCAACTTCCACTGTCTGGGTGGTCCACTTCCACTGCCTGGGAAGACCCACTTCCACTGTCTGGGAAGACCCACTTCCACTGTCTGGGAAGACCCACTTCCACTGCCTGGGAAGACCCACTTCCACTGTCTGGGAAGACCCACTTCCACTGTCTGGGAAGACCCACTTCCACTGTCTGGGAAGACCCACTTCCACTGTCTGGGAAGACCCACTTTCACTGTCTGGGAATACCCACTTTCACTGTCTGGGAAGACCCACTTTCACTGTCTGGGAAGACCCACTTCCACTGTCTGGGAAGACCCACTTTCACTATGTGGGAAGACCCACTTTCACTATGTGGGAAGACCCACTTTCACTGTCTGGGGAGGTCCACCTAAGTGAATTGCTCCTTTGGACCACCAAACCCATTTATCAAGCAAACTGACAGCTGTTGCAAATCCTAAACTTCTTTATCACTAAGTACAGCACTTGAGGCAGAAGACTGACATCCAGAAGAAATTCCTCAGTCTGTCACAAAATAATGTTCTGCAGATGGTTGTCTGCATATTTTATCTGAGTAAATGATCGTTCAGGAGACCGAGCAAAGGAGTGATTAGAAAGGAATTATATAAGCATTGAGGGAGGGGGGTGGGGGGGGGGTGTTGAAGTAAATTGTAGCTTTTCTCTGCATGGACAAAGCACAGGTTCACTTGCAGATGTGCGATGTCCCCCGTGTGCCGATTTCACTTGGTGTTGGGTGTTACTCCGGCACTGTCATTGGCTGTAAGCTTTCTGTGTGATGACCGTTCAGCCAAGTGAGACGGTCATCCCAATACTGAATAGTCCGTGATTGCTGAGGGCTACCGCCTGTCCTGTTTTCTCACCTTGCCGCAGTCTTCGCACTTGTAGGGGCGTTCCCCGGTGTGCATCCTCTGGTGGATCTTCAGCCTTTCGTTGGTGCTCAGGCTCTTCCCGCACTCTTCGCATTTGTAAGGTCGTTCCCCCGTGTGGGTGCGGAGGTGGGTGACCAAGTGCTGCTTCTGGATGAAGCTCTTCCCACACTCTATGCAGTTGTAGGGGCGCTCCCCAGTGTGAGTCTGCTGGTGGCGCTTTAGGCTGTCCCGCTCAGCCCCCCCCCCCCCCCAGCACACAGCAGGGGATTCACAGCCTCAGCAGTGCATATTTCCCTATGAGACAGCATTGAGGGAGGGTGCCCATTCCCTTCACTCAGGTCTCAGATTACACTCAGCTCTGTGCTCTATGCTGCACAGTGTGTAACATCAGACCCCCATTCCCTGCCTCCTGGAGCTCAGAAATAGAAGGTGTGTCCATTCCCTTCAGTCAGGTCTCAGATTACACTCAGCTCTATGCTGCACAGTGTGTAACATCAGATCCCCATTTCCTGCCTCCTGGAGCTCAGAAATAGAAGGTGTGTCCATTCCCTTCACTCAGATCTCAGAGTACACTCAGCTCTGTGCTCTATGCTGCACAGTATGTAACATCAGATCCCCATTCCCTGCCTCCTGGAGCTCAGAAATAGAAGGTGTGTCCATTCCCTTCACTCAGGTCTCAGAGTACACTCAGCTCTGTGCTCTATGCAATGCGGTGTGTGACATCAGATCCCCACCCAGTGCATGCTTGAGCTGAGAAATGATATGTGTGATTTAAGAGGCTGCAGAGGATAGAATGCAGCAGGTACAACCTATGTGGGAGGATTTGCCTGTGTATCACCTGGGGATAGTCACTTCACTGGGTGTATGGAAGGGTTTACAACCACTTTACTTTGTGCAGTGCTGTGCCACATGCCACAAACAGAAACTTCTGACTTTGGAATGTGAAGATTTACTGTACTCTAGACCAGTGGTCTCCAGACTGCGCCACTTTGCTTGACTTTATCTGGCCTTTGGGGCACTATTTTTATTCACTGATACCAACAATGGAATATAATTCTCCCAATGACAACGGGGCCCAATGACACCAATGATGGGGCGCTATTCCTCTCACTGGCACCAAAGATAGGGCACTATTCCTCCCACTGGCAACCTTTTCTGTGCCCAATGGCCACAGTCTGACCCCCCCCCCCCCCCCTTAAGTATGAAGGACAGTAAATTGGCCCTCTGGAAAGTTTGGAGACATCTGGTCTAGGCTGTACAGGGCAACAAAGGATACAAAATGATCAACGTACATCTTAGGAATGATACTACATGATCTACATACATCTCATGAATGACACCATGATACTACATGATCTACATACATCTCATGAATGACACCATGATACTACATGATCTACATACATCTCATGAATGACACCATGATACTACATGATCTACGTACATCTCATGAATGACACCATGATACTACATGATCTACATACATCTCATGAATGACACCATGATACTACATGATCTACGTACATCTCATGAATGACACCATGATACTACATGATCTACATACATCTCATGAATGGCACCATGATACTACATGATCTACGTACATCTTAGGAATGATACTACATGATCTACATACATCTCATGAATGACACCATGATACTACATGATCTACATACATCTCATGAATGACACCATGATACTACATGATCTACATACATCTCATGAATGGCACCATGATACTACATGATCTACGTACATCTTAGGAATGATACTACATGATCTACATACATCTCATGAATGGCACCATGATACTACATGATCTATGTACATCTTAGGAATGACACCATGACACTACATGATCTACATACATCTCATGAATGACACCATGATACTACATGATCTACATACATCTCATGAATGACACCATGATACTACATGATCTACATACATCTCATGAATGACACTACATGATCTACATACATCTCATGAATGACACCATGATACTACATGATCTACATACATCTCATGAATGACACTACATGATCTACGTACATCTTAGGAATGACACCATGATACTACATGATCTACATACATCTCATGAATGACACTACATGATCTACATACATCTCATGAATGACACCATGACACTACATGATCTACATACATCTCATGAATGACACTACATGATCTACATACATCTCATGAATGACACCATGATACTACATGATCTACGTACATCTTAGGAATGGCACCATGACACTACATGATCTACATGCATCTTAGGAATGACACCATGATACTACATGATCTACGTACATCTCATGAATGACACCACATGATCTACATACATCTCAGGAATGACACCATGATACTACATGATCTACGTACATCTCAGGAATGACACTACATGATCTACGTACATCTCATGAATGACACCACATGATCTACGTACATCTCAGGAATGACACTACATGATCTACGTATAGTACATCTTATGCAGGTGAAAGCGGAAGTTGCAGGTAGGTAGGTTTATAAGGCCTTTAGGTGTAAACAGTTTTTTAAAGCGGAGTTCCACCCAAAAATTGAACTTCCGCTTTAAGGGAGGTTACTCCCTGATGTGCCACATTTGGCATGTCATTTTTTTGGGGAGTGAGCGGATACCCCCCCCCCCGGCGCACTGCGGCACTGGAAAGGTAGATAACCTTTCCCCCCACCCACTCCTGGATATAATGCCCACAAGCTGCCCTCAGGCCAGAGTTTTGTGCACATGGAGCATTAAAGGTCCAAAGCATTTCTCTTCACCCATGGAAATCACTTTGGAAATTAACGCTGAAATCCCGCATTGTTTTCCAAGGTCGTCAATGACTTTTTCTTTTTTTCTGTTGCGTTGAACAAAGCCAGCCTCTGTAGATTGACTGCTCGCTCCGAGGAAGTTCCATTGACACTAATTGTCGCAGTGATGCACATTGACCTGCAACAGTTCATTAACAAAACCCCTTTTGTTGTGAATTGTTTTTCCGTACAAGCATCTGCCATGTCAGCCACTTCTCGGAGCGCTCATCAAACAGGACGCCAAGTCACAGTCCCAGGAACAGCGCGGCTGCCTGCTAGGATCATTTCCATAATATATACACAACACGCTTGCTGGTTAGACGCCTGTATGCCCAGAGATACAATGTTTATTTTCTGAAGCGCGTTAGAAAATTTGTAAACTAGATAAACGTGAAATGAACCGGTTGTGACATGATGTCTTCACAGTAAATCAAACCGCATGCATTAAAATCTATTAAAAACGATAGAAGTTTAAAGCATTAACCACCCCAATACCTCCGTAGTGTGGAAAAAAAAAAAAAAATGGACGGCACAGGGTGCAATTATAAACGGCGCTTTGGAAAATACATTTGGGCGGTCACTGCTGCTGTGAACGGCTGTGAACTGATCTGTCATTGTAGTCCCCCCTAATACTTACCCGAGCCTCGATCCAGTGATGTGCACCAGAGACACTGCCCGCTCCATCAGGGGCGCCGCCCTTGTGTCCGACCCCCTGAGCTACATACAGGGCGGTGGATGCATGGATTCCAATGGGGGGGGTTTGAAGCACATGATTAGAGCCAGAGGCCAATGGATGACGTGCCACCCCTCCTCTGAGACTAGTGAACACCAGCTGCCACTGGCAACTGCTACCCCAGCTCTCTGCTTCCTCATTGGCTCCCGCTGCTGTCAATCACAGCCAGTGAGGAAGTGGCGAGCCCCATTCTGTGTGTTTTATGGACACGCTGGGCTCGGAAACGAGCATGCGCGACTCGGAAAGGGGGCGGAGCTCAGAGTGCTGGCAGGGGACCCGAGAAGGGGAGGCTGCAGTATGCAAAACAATTAAACATGTGTAATTGTGTAACATGTTTTCTTTTTTTTTGTTGTTGTTTTTTTTTTTATTTAAGTCTTTAGTATCACTATAATGTTACAAAGCAGTCACCAGTGTTAACCGTTGTATCCCTGCAGCTGATCTTTTCCCAATTGCTGACCTACCATGCCTTGTTCTGCACATTGTCTCTTTGTGGTGTTGGCCACCTTGATAGAGGCAAGGCTTTGCTTCCTCATATCTGAGTTGCCCCCCCCCATGACTGGTGGGGTAATAATAGACATGAAGGAAGCACAGATCCACAGAATAGATGAAGAAGCAGGGAGATCCTTGCAGTGCAGGTCCTCAGGTACAGCTTCCTCTCCAGCGAGGAGAACAGTGATCAGTGCAGTAGTGACTTCACCAAATCTCACCCTAAGACCCCTTTCACACCGGAGTGTTTTGCAGGCGCTATAACATTAAAAATAGCACAAGCAAACTGCCCTAAAACAGCTGCTCCATGCACTCCAGTGTGAAAGCCCGAGGGCTTTCACACAGAAGCGGTGTGCTGGCAGGGCGTCAGAAAAAGTCCTGCCAGCAGCTTCTTTGGAGCGGTGAACCCACTGCTCCTCCACCGCTCCAGCAGCGTTTTGCTCGTGAATTTATCCCCTTAACCCCTTTTCGGCAGCTAGTGGGGGGTTATTGCCATAGTTTAGATGGGCCAGCACCATGACAACCCATGGCTTTGTGATCAGGAAACTGTGTGATTGGGGGGCTTTGTGATATGGGGGCTATGTAATTGAGAGCTCTATTATGGGGGGGGGTGGGATTGTGGTTCTCGGTGATTCAGGGAACTGGTGGTTTATAGGCTGACGTCTAATGTAAAGGGGGAGCTCTGATGTAATGGGTAGCCTTTAACATGAAGGAGTGCCTCTGATGGGAAGGGAGGGCTTCTGATGTGAAGATGAGGGTACCTTTGACATAAATGAGGGACTCTGATATGATGGGGGCTCTGACATAAAGGTGTGAGCTCTGATGAGATGGGGGACATCTGACATAAAGGGGTAAATCTGATATGATGGGGGGGCTCTGATGTGAAGGTGTGGGCTGTGATGAGATTGGGGGGGGGGGCCTCTGACAAAAAGGGGTGACTCTGATATGATAGGGGACTCTGATGTGAAGGTGCGTGCTCTGATGAGATGGGGTGACCTCTGACATAAAGGGGTAGCTGTGATATGATGGGGGGGCTCTGATGTGAAGGTGTGAGCTCTGATGAGATGGGGTGACCTCTGACATAAAGGGGTAGCTGTGATATGATGGGGGGGCTCTGATGTGATAGGTAGCCTTTGACATGAAGGGTTGACTCTAATGTGATGGAAAGGCCTCTGATGTGAAGGGGAACTTCTGATGTGAAGATGTAAGCTCTAATGAGATGAGGGGGGGGGGACTCTGACACGGAGGGGTGACTCTGGTGAGCTGGGGGGTCTCTAAAGTGAAGGGGGGACTCTAATGTGAAGGGGTGGGCTCTGATGAGATGGGGGGACCTCTGGCATAAATGGATGACTGATATGATGTTGGGCTCTTATGTAAAGAGCAGACTCTGATGTGAAGGTGTTGGCCCTGATAAGATGGGGGGGGACCTCTGACATAAAGGGGGACTCTGATGTGATGGGGGGTCTCTGATGTAAAGGAGATCCTTTGACGTGAAAGGGGGCTGCAAATGTAAGGCAGTTGTATGCGTTGTCCCAGGCTCAGGTTTCCCATTGATAAGTACAATTTTTTTTTTTTTTTTTATTTCAGATGGGAGTTTCTGCATATTCCTAATGGGTGTCGTGACTGAAAAAGGTTGAGAAACACTGCCCTATACAGCAGAGCTTAGAAAGGGGGAGGGAGAAGCAGCACAAGCAGTGCAAAGAGTATGTGCATCAGAAGAGAGAGCCAAGTGACAGAAAGGTGAGCTCATCAGTATCCTGCCTCTCCTTTCACTGTCCAATCACAGCCTAGGTTGAGCTCATCAGTATCCTGCTTTTCCTTTCACTGTCCAGTCACAGCCTTGGGTGAGCTCATTAGTATACCGCTTCTCCTTTCACTATCCAGTCACAGCTTGGGGTGAATGTCATCAGTATCCTGCTTCTCCTTTCACTGTCCAGTCACAGCCTTGTGTGAGCTCATCAGTATCCTGCTTTTCCTTTCACTGTCCAGTCACAGCCTTGGGTGAGCTCATTAGTATGCCGCTTCTCCTTTCACTGTCCAGTCACAGCCTTGGGTGAACTCATCAGTATCCTGCTTTTCCTTTCACTGTCCAGTCACAGCCTTGGGTGAGCTCATTAGTATGCCGCTTCTCCTTTCACTGTCCAGTCACAGCCTTGGGTGAACTCATCAGTATCCTGCTTTTCCTTTCACTGTCCAGTCACAGCCTTGTGTAAGCTCATCAGTATCCTGCCTCCCCTTTCACTGTCTAGTCACAGCCTAGGTTGAGCTCATCAGTATCCTGCTTCTCCTTTCACTGTCCAGTCACAGCTTCGGATGAGCTCATCATCCTGTTTCTCCTTTCACTGTCCAGTAACAGCCTTGGGTGAACTCATCAGTATCTCGCTTTTCCTTTCACTGTCCAGTACAGCTTCTGGTGAACTCATCAGTATCCCGCTTTTCCTTTCACTGTCCAGTCACAGCCTTGGATGAGCTCACTAGTATCCCGCTTCTCCTTTCATTGTCCAGTCGCAGCCTTGTGTAAGCTCATCAGTATCCTGTTTTTCCCTTCACTGTCCAGTCACAACCTAGGGTGATTTCATCAGTACCCTGATTCTCCTTTCAGTATTCAGTCACAGTCTGAGGTGAGCTGATCAGTATTCTGCTTCTCCTTTCACTATCCAGTCACAGCCTAGGTTGAGCTCATCAGTATCCTGCTTCTCCTTTCACTATCCAGTCACAGCTTCGGGTGAATGTCATCAGTATCCTGCTTTTCCTTTCACTGTCCAGTCACAGCCTTAGGTGAGCTCATCAGTATGCCACTTCTCCTTTCACTGTCCGGTCACAGCCTTGGGTGAACTCATCAGTATCCTGCTTTTCCTTTCACTGTCCAGTCACAGCCTTGGGTGAGCTCATTAGTATGCCGCTTCTCCTTTCACTGTCCAGTAACAGCCTTGGGTGAACTCATCAGTATTTTGCTTTTCCTTTCACTGTTCAGTACAGCTTCTGGTGAACTCATCAGTATCCCGCTGTTCCTTTCACTGTCCAGTCACAGCCTTGGATGAGCTCACTAGTATTCCGCTTCTCATTTCATTGTCCAGTCACAGCCTTGTGTAAGCTCATCAGTATCCTGTTTTTCCCTTCACTGTCCAGTCACAACCTAGGGTGGGTTCATCAGTACCCTGCTTCTCTTTTCACTGTCCAGTTACAGCCTATGGTGAGCTCATCAGTACCCTGATTCTCCTTTCAGTATTCAGTCACAGCATCAGGTGAGCTGATCAGTATTCTGCTTCTCCTTTCACTGTCCAGTCACAGCTTATGGTGAGCTCATTACTATCCTGCTTTTTTTTCGTTCCGGTCCACTTTAAAAATTATTTTTTGGGGTAATATTGCTGAAAATGGTGACCGCTAAGACCAATAATGATCAATAGAGTGGATTGATCCTTTGATCACATGACGCGTAGGCTTTTAGAAAGGAAGGAGCCCCAGCCTTGCCCACCACTCTTCTTCTTCTTACCCCCCCCCCCCCCCGGAATAAGAAAAAAATGTCACCTTTTAAGAAGGAAAGGAAGTTTTAACGGCGACCAAGAAGAAGCGAGCCTTCGCTGTAAGAAAAAAAAAAAAAAAAGCGCTCATAAGGCTGCGGGAGAGTGCCAGCGCCAATTATAAAAACATTTTCACTTGGGGGCCCCAAGAGGAGAGCAGAAAGGAAATAAAATGGATGGCATTGATTTTTACCAGGGGCCGGGACAGGTAAAGTAATTCAGTTTGTGAATGTCTTTAGAAATCCTAAGGGGGGGGGGGGGGGAGAGGTATGCGCTTTTATAATGGACAACGGCCACGCTCAGCTTTCTCCGCCGTTCCCCGGGCCCCAGCCGCGGCGAGGAAGAAGGGCCAGGGGGTGCGGACAGGAGGAGTGATATATGAACTTTCCCTGGCTTCTGGTCAATGGACGCTTAATTGCCTCTGATTATTAAACTTTGCTTTAACAATTTGTGCTGAGCTGCGGCAAAGCCTGGAGGAGCCCCGTGATAGATATTTTATTTGATTAATGGCGCTCAGCCCTGCCAGAACAAACAAGATGAAATATGTCCTTATCTTAACAAACAGCAAAATAAGGACTGTGGCCGCCCGAGCGGCATTAATTGCAGCGCCGGTGCGTTATGGATAAAGATCAAATAGCGAAAAAAAAAAAAAGCACGGGGGAGTCGTGATCAGATGTTCCTTACTTTGAAAGAGTAGCGAGTATTTTAAACTAACAAAAAAAGAAACTTTAATGCATTTCCTATAGAAGATACACTTCTCGGCCCGTACTCTGACTTAATCCGCGGTTAGTTCTGGTTGCCGTTGTCGGTTACGGAACATCGAAGCTCTTTGCCTTGTGAAAAGCCACCTGTAAGTGATATTTCAAGATGAATTCCAGGTATGTACAATGGGGAGAACAAGTATTTGATACATGGCAGGTTTTCCTACTTACAAGGCATGTAGAGGACTGTAATTGTTATCAGAGGTCCTCTTCAACTGCGAGAGAGACGGAATCTAAAACAAAAATCCAGAAAAAACACATTGTATGGTTTTTAAATAATTAAAGGGGTTGTAAAGGTTCATTTTTTTTATTTTCTAAATAGGTTCCTTTAAGCTAGTGCATTGTTGGTTCACTTACCTCTTCCTTCGATTTCCCTTCTAAATGTTTTTTTTTTTTCTTAGTTTTCTTTGTCTGAATTTCTCACTTCCTGTTCCTCCTCAGTAAGCTGTTCCTGGCTGACTAAACACACCGCTCGGATGATGGTGTGAAGTCTACTGAGGAGAAACAGGAAGTGAGAAATTCAGACAAAGAAAAAAAAATGCACTAGCTTAAAGGAACCTATTTAGAAAATAAAAAAACAAAGCTTTACAACCCCTTTAACTACTTAAGGACCGCCTCATGTATATGTCCTTATCTTAACAAACAGCAAAATAAGGACTGTGGCCGCCCGAGCGGCATTAATTGCAGCGCCGGTGCGTTATGGATAAAGATCAAATAGCGAAAAAAAAAAAAAGCACGGGGGAGTTGTGATCAGATGTTCCTTACTTTGAAAGAGTAGCGAGTATTTTAAACTAACAAAAAAAGAAACTTTAATGCATTTCCTATAGAAGATACACTTCTCGGCCCGTACTCTGACTTAATCCGCGGTTAGTTCTGGTTGCCGTTGTCGGTTACGGAACATCGAAGCTCTTTGCCTTGTGAAAAGCCACCTGTAAGTGATATTTCAAGATGAATTCCAGGTATGTACAATGGGGAGAACAAGTATTTGATACATGGCAGGTTTTCCTACTTACAAGGCATGTAGAGGACTGTAATTGTTATCAGAGGTCCTCTTCAACTGCGAGAGAGACGGAATCTAAAACAAAAATCCAGAAAAAACACATTGTATGGTTTTTAAATAATTAAAGGGGTTGTAAAGGTTCATTTTTTTTATTTTCTAAATAGGTTCCTTTAAGCTAGTGCATTGTTGGTTCACTTACCTCTTCCTTCGATTTCCCTTCTAAATGTTTTTTTTTTTTCTTAGTTTTCTTTGTCTGAATTTCTCACTTCCTGTTCCTCCTCAGTAAGCTGTTCCTGGCTGACTAAACACACCGCTCGGATGATGGTGTGAAGTCTACTGAGGAGAAACAGGAAGTGAGAAATTCAGACAAAGAAAAAAAAATGCACTAGCTTAAAGGAACCTATTTAGAAAATAAAAAAACAAAGCTTTACAACCCCTTTAACTACTTAAGGACCGCCTCATGTATATGTCCTTATCTTAACAAACAGCAAAATAAGGACTGTGGCCGCCCGAGCGGCATTAATTGCAGCGCCGGTGCGTTATGGATAAAGATCAAATAGCGAAAAAAAAAAAAAGCACGGGGGAGTTGTGATCAGATGTTCCTTACTTTGAAAGAGTAGCGAGTATTTTAAACTAACAAAAAAAGAAACTTTAATGCATTTCCTATAGAAGATACACTTCTCGGCCCGTACTCTGACTTAATCCGCGGTTAGTTCTGGTTGCCGTTGTCGGTTACGGAACATCGAAGCTCTTTGCCTTGTGAAAAGCCACCTGTAAGTGATATTTCAAGATGAATTCCAGGTATGTACAATGGGGAGAACAAGTATTTGATACATGGCAGGTTTTCCTACTTACAAGGCATGTAGAGGACTGTAATTGTTATCAGAGGTCCTCTTCAACTGCGAGAGAGACGGAATCTAAAACAAAAATCCAGGAAAAACACATTGTATGGTTTTTAAATAATTAAAGGGGTTGTAAAGGTTCATTTTTTTTATTTTCTAAATAGGTTCCTTTAAGCTAGTGCATTGTTGGTTCACTTACCTCTTCCTTCGATTTCCCTTCTAAATGTTTTTATTTTTTTCTTAGTTTTCTTTGTCTGAATTTCTCACTTCCTGTTCCTCCTCAGTAAGCTGTTCCTGGCTGACTAAACACCGCTCGGATGATGGTGTGAAGTCTACTGAGGAGAAACAGGAAGTGAGAAATTCAGACAAAGAAAAAAAAATGCACTAGCTTAAAGGAACCTATTTAGAAAATAAAAAAACAAAGCTTTACAACCCCTTTAACTACTTAAGGACCGCCTCATGTATATGTCCTTATCTTAACAAACAGCAAAATAAGGACTGTGGCCGCCCGAGCGGCATTAATTGCAGCGCCGGTGCGTTATGGATAAAGATCAAATAGCGGGAAAAAAAAAAGCACGGGGGAGTCGTGATCAGATGTTCCTTACTTTGAAAGAGTAGCGAGTATTTTAAACTAAAAAAAAAAGAAACTTTAATGCATTTCCTATAGAAGATACACTTCTCGGCCCGTACTCTGACTTAATCCGCGGTTAGTTCTGGTTGCCGTTGTCGGTTACGGAACATCGAAGCTCTTTGCCTTGTGAAAAGCCACCTGTAAGTGATATTTCAAGATGAATTCCAGGTATGTACAATGGGGAGAACAAGTATTTGATACACGGCAGGTTTTCCTACTTACAAGGCATGTAGAGGACTGTAATTGTTATCAGAGGTCCTCTTCAACTGCGAGAGAGACGGAATCTAAAACAAAAATCCAGAAAAAACACATTGTATGGTTTTTAAATAATTAAAGGGGTTGTAAAGGTTCATTTTTTTTATTTTCTAAATAGGTTCCTTTAAGCTAGTGCATTGTTGGTTCACTTACCTCTTCCTTCGATTTCCCTTCTAAATGTTTTTTTTTTTTCCCTTTGTTTTCTTTGTCTGAATTTCTTACTTCCTGTTCCTCCTCAGTAAGCTGTTCTAGCTGACTAAACACCGCTCGGATGATGGTGTGAAGTTTACTGAGGAGAAACAGGAAGTGAGAAATTCAGACAAAGAAAAAAAAAAACATTTAGAAGGGAAATCGAAGGAAAAGTGCATCAGCTCTGAAAGCTGAAAATTGGTCTGGTTAGGAAGGGGGATTAAGTGCCCAGTGGTCAAGTGGTTAAAGAAAATATAACAGGTCTGTGAGAGGCGGAATTCTTACCAGTTGGTAGGTGATCAAATACTTATGTCATGCAACAAAATCCAGATTAAAGGGGTTGTAAAGGTTCGTTTTTTATTTTCTAAATAGGTTCCTTTAAGCTAGTGCATTGTTGGTTCACTTACCTCTTCCTTCGATTTCCCTTCTAAATGTTTTTTTTTTTTCTTAGTTTTCTTTGTCTGAATTTCTCACTTCCTGTTCCTCCTTAAGTAAGCTGTTCTAGCTGACTAAACACCGCTCGGATGATGGTGTGAAGTTTACTGAGGAGAAACAGGAAGTGAGAAATTCAGACAAAGAAAAAAAAATGCACTAGCTTAAAGGAACCTATTTAGAAAATAAAAAAACAAAGCTTTACAACCACTTTTAACTACTTAAGGACCGCCTCATGTATATAAATACATCGGCACTTTGAAGAGGGATAGCTCGGTAACGGCAGAAGCTGCTGCCACAACCGAGATATCCCTCTTTACAGGAGGCGGTCCTGTGTGCGATAACGGTGGTCTCGCCGCGAGATCACAGTTATCGGCGGCGGGAGAGGTGCCGCCCCCCTCCCGCCGCTCTCCCTCACCCTCCGCCACTTACCGGAGCCTTCGGTAGCCTTTCATCTGCTGGGTATAGAGATGAGTGAGGCTAAGATGGCCCCCACTGGTGCCGCCCCCTCTCCCGCTGCTCTCCCTCGCCCTCCACCGCTTACCAGAGCCTTCGGTAGCAGCGGAGGTGATCGAGTCCTTTCATCTGCTGGGTATAGAGACGAGTGAGGCTAAGATGGCCCCCACTCGTCTCTATACCATAGGAGGGCGGAAGCAACGTCAAAACCTCACTTCCGCCCATACTTCTTAACCGCTTAAGGACCGCCTCACGTCGATGTACGTCGGCAGAATGGCACGGCTGGGCACAAGCACGTTCCTGTACGTTGCTTTTTAAGTGCCCAGCCGCCGGCGCGCTCCCAACCCGGTCCTGAGCTCCGTGACCGCGGGACCAGCGGACCTGATCGCCGCCGGTGTCCCGCGATCGGGTCGCAGAGCTGAAGAACGAGGAGAGGTCTGTGTAAACAAACCTCTCCTCATGCTTCCTAGTGTGGCTGTCACCGATCGTCTGTTCCCTTTTATAGGGAAGGACAATCGGTGACGTCACATGCCAGGCTACGCCCCCCTACAATAAAAAAAACACATAACATCATACATAACCCCTACACTGCCCCCTAGTGGTTAACTCCTTCACTGCCAGTGTCATTTACACAGGAATCAGTGCATTTAAGTAGCACTGATTGCTGTATAAATGACAATGGTCCCAAAAATGTGTCAAAAATGTCCGATGTGTCCGCCACAATGTCGCAGTCAGAATAAAAATCGCTGATCGCCGCCATTACTAGTAAAAAAAAAAATATATCAATAAAAATGCTGTAAAACTATCCCCTATTTTGCAAACGCTATAACGTTTGCGCAAACCAATCAATAATCGCTAATTGCGATTTTTTTTTTTTTTACCAAAAATATGTAGAAGAATACGTATCGGCCATATAAATGTTTTTTTATATATTTTTTGGTGATATTTATAATAGCAAAAAGTAAAAAATATTAAATTTTTTTTCTAAATTGTTGCTCTATTTTTGTTTATAGCGAAAAAAAAAAAAAAACCCAGGGGTGATCAAATACCACCAAAAGAAAGCTCTATTTGTGGGAAAAAAAGGACGCCAATTTTGTTTGGGAGCCACGTCGCACGACCGCGCAATTGTCAGGTAAAGCGACGCAGTGCCAAAAAGGGGCTTAGTCCTTTGGCTGCAAATTGGTCCAGGGCTTAAAGTGGTTAAGCGAGTGCATTGTTGGTTCTCTTACCTTTTCCTTTGATTTCCCTTCTAAATGTTTTTTTTCTTTGTCTGAATTTCTCACTTCCTGTTCCTCCTCGTTACGCTGTTCTGGCTGACTAAACACCGCTCGGATGATGGTGTGAAGTTTACTGAGGAGAAACAGGAAGTGAGAAATTCAAAAAAAAAAAAAAATTTAGAAGGGAAATCGAAGGAAAAGGTAAGTGAACCAACAATGCACTCGCTTAAAGGAACCTATTTAGAAAATAAAAAAGAAAGCTTTACAACCCCTTTAATTTGGATTTTGTTGCATGACATAAGTATTTGATCACCTACCAACCGGTAAGAATTCCAGCTTTCACAGACCTTTTATTTTTTCCTTAACCACTTGACCACTGGGCACTTAAACCCCCTTCCTAACCAGACCAATTTTCAGCTTTCAGCGCTGATGCAATTTGAATGACAATTGCGCAGTCATAGAACACTGTACCCAAATAATTTTTTTTATTTTTTGTTAAAAAAAAGGCAGAATTTTTGTTTTTATATATATTTTTTCATAAAAATTTTGCAAACAGGTAATTGTTCTCCTTTATTGATGTACACTGATGAGGCGGCAGTGATGGGCACTGATGGGTGGCAATAATGGGCACTGATAGGTGGCACTGATTGGCACCAATGGTGAGCATTGATAGGTGGCACTTGTGGGCATTGATAGGTGGCACTTGTGGGCATTGATAGGTGGCACTTGTGGGCATTGATAGGTGGCTTCAGCCCGTCGGCTGATTCTCGGTCACAGGAGAGCCCTAAGTGCACTCCTCTGACCCACAAGAGAAGTATGACCAAAAAAACGTTGCCCATACTGCTCTGTGAAAAGAATGGTGTATCTTCAAGCATGCACCAATCTGACTGGCCTAGTCCAGAAGCTTCTATAGAATTATTATTTTTAATTATCTGAGAAAAATGAGAACCCCTGGGCTGCAGCCCGATACCTATCCGTGGAAGACCGGGCCGCACGACGGGAGGTGAGCGCTGACCGCGGTCCTAACTGAGCTATTGCAGACCCCGGTCCTGACTGAGCTAACCCAGACCCCGGTCCTGACTGATCTATCACAGACCGCGGTCCTGACTGATCTATCACAGACCGCGGTCCTAACTGATCTATCACAGACCGCGGTCCTAACTGATCTATCACAGACCCCGGTCCTGACTGATCTATCACAGACCGCGGTCCTAACTGATCTATCACAGACCCCGGTCCTGACTGATCTATCACAGACCGCGGTCCTAACTGATCTATCACAGACCCCGGTCCTAACTGATCTATCACAGACCGCGGTCCTAACTGATCTATCACAGACCCCGGTCCTAACTGATCTATCACAGACCCCGGTCCTGACTGATCTATCACAGACCGCGGTCCTGACTGATCTATCACAGACCGCGGTCCTGACTGATCTATCACAGACCGCGGTCCTAACTGATCTATCACAGACCGCGGTCCTAACTGATCTATCACAGACTGCGGTCCTAACTGATCTATCACAGACCCCGGTCCTGACTGATCTATCACAGACCGCGGTCCTAACTGATCTATCACAGACCCCGGTCCTAACTGATCTATCACAGACCCCGGTCCTAACTGATCTATCACAGACCCCGGTCCTAACTGATCTATCACAGACCGCGGTCCTAACTGATCTATCACAGACCCCGGTCCTAACTGATCTATCACAGACCGCGGTCCTAACTGATCTATCACAGACCGCGGTCCTAACTGATCTATCACAGACCGCGGTCCTAACTGATCTATCACAGACCGCGGTCCTGACTGATCTATCACAGACCGCGGTCCTAACTGATCTATCACAGACCCCGGTCCTAACTGATCTATCACAGACCCCAGTCCTAACTGATCTATCACAGACCGTGGTCCTAACTGATCTATCACAGACCCCGGTCCTAACTGATCTATCACAGACCCCGGTCCTAACTGATCTATCACAGACCCCGGTCCTGACTGATCTATCACAGACCCCGGTCCTAACTGATCTATCACAGACCCCGGTCCTAACTGATCTATCACAGACCCCGGTCCTGACTGATCTATCACAGACCCCGGTCCTAACTGATCTATCACAGACCCCGGTCCTAACTGATCTATCACAGACCCCGGTCCTAACTGATCTATCACAGACCGCGGTCCTAACTGATCTATCACAGACCGCGGTCCTAACTGATCTATCACAGACCCCGGTCCTAACTGATCTATCACAGACCCCGGTCCTGACTGATCTATCACAGACCCCGGTCCTAACTGATCTATCACAGACCCCGGTCCTGACTGATCTATCACAGACCCCGGTCCTAACTGATCTATCACAGACCGCGGTCCTAACTGATCTATCACAGACCCCGGGCCTGACTGATCTATCACAGACCGCGGTCCTAACTGATCTATCACAGACCGCGGTCCTAACTGATCTATCACAGACCCCGGTCCTAACTGATCTATCACAGACCCCGGTCCTAACTGATCTATCACAGACCGCGGTCCTAACTGATCTATCACAGACCCCGGTCCTGACTGATCTATCACAGACCCCGGTCCTAACTGATCTATCACAGACCGCGGTCCTAACTGATCTATCACAGACCCCGGTCCTGACTGATCTATCACAGACCCCGGTCCTAACTGATCTATCACAGACCGCGGTCCTAACTGATCTATCACAGACCGCGGTCCTAACTGATCTATCACAGACCGCGGTCCTAACTGATCTATCACAGACCCCGGGCCTGACTGATCTATCACAGACCGCAGTCCTGACTGATCTATCACAGACCGCGGTTCTAACTGATCTATCACAGACCCCGGTCCTAACTGATCTATCACAGACCGTGGTCCTAACTGATCTATCACAGACCCCGGGCCTGACTGATCTATCACAGACCCCGGTCCTGACTGATCTATCACAGACCCCGGTCCTAACTGATCTATCACAGACCCCGGTCCTAACTGATCTATCACAGACCCCGGTCCTAACTGATCTATCACAGACCCCGGTCCTAACTGATCTATCACAGACCCCGGTCCTAACTGATCTATCACAGACCGCGGTCCTAACTGATCTATCACAGACCCCGGTCCTGACTGATCTATCACAGACCCCGGTCCTGACTGATCTATCACAGACCCCGGTCCTGACTGATCTATCACAGACCGCGGTCCTAACTGATCTATCACAGACCCCGGTCCTAACTGATCTATCACAGACCCCGGTCCTAACTGATCTATCACAGACCCCGGTCCTGACTGATCTATCACAGACCCCGGTCCTAACTGATCTATCACAGACCCCGGTCCTAACTGATCTATCACAGACCCCGGTCCTAACTGATCTATCACAGACCCCGGTCCTGACTGATCTATCACAGACCCCGGTCCTCACTGATCTATCACAGACCCCGGTCCTGACTGATCTATCACAGACCCCGGTCCTGACTGATCTATCACAGACCCCAGTCCTGACTGATCTATCACAGACCCCGGTCCTGACTGATCTATCACAGACCCCGGTCCTGACTGATCTATCACAGACCCCGGTCCTGACTGATCTATCACAGACCCCGGTCCTAACTGATCTATCACAGACCCCGGTCCTGACTGATCTATCACAGACCCCGGTCCTAACTGATCTATCACAGACCCCGGTCCTGACTGATCTATCACAGACCGCGGTCCTAACTGATCTATCACAGACCGCGGTCCTAACTGATCTATCACAGACCCCGGGCCTGACTGATCTATCACAGACCGCGGTCCTAACTGATCTATCACAGACCCCGGTCCTAACTGATCTATCACAGACCGCGGTCCTAACTGATCTATCACAGACCGCGGTCCTAACTGATCTATCACAGACCCCGGGCCTGACTGATCTATCACAGACCGCGGTCCTAACTGATCTATCACAGACCCCGGTCCTAACTGATCTATCACAGACCCCGGTCCTAACTGATCTATCACAGACCCCGGTCCTAACTGATCTATCACAGACCCCGGTCCTGACTGATCTATCACAGACCCCGGTCCTAACTGATCTATCACAGACCGCGGTCCTAACTGATCTATCACAGACCGCGGTCCTAACTGATCTATCACAGACCCCGGGCCTGACTGATCTATCACAGACCGCGGTCCTAACTGATCTATCACAGACCCCGGTCCTAACTGATCTATCACAGACCCCGGTCCTAACTGATCTATCACAGACCGCGGTCCTAACTGATCTATCACAGACCGCGGTTCTAACTGATCTATCACAGACCGCGGTCCTAACTGATCTATCACAGACCCCGGTCCTAACTGATCTATCACAGACCCCGGTCCTAACTGATCTATCACAGACCCCGGTCCTGACTGATCTATCACAGACCCCGGTCCTAACTGATCTATCACAGACCCCGGTCCTAACTGATCTATCACAGACCCCGGTCCTGACTGATCTATCACAGACCCCGGTCCTAACTGATCTATCACAGACCCCGGTCCTGACTGATCTATCACAGACCCCGGTCCTAACTGATCTATCACAGACCCCGGTCCTAACTGATCTATCACAGACCCCGGGCCTGACTGATCTATCACAGACCCCGGTCCTAACTGATCTATCACAGACCCCGGTCCTAACTGATCTATCACAGACCCCGGTCCTAACTGATCTATCACAGACCCCGGTCCTGACTGATCTATCACAGACCCCGGTCCTAACTGATCTATCACAGACCGTGGTCCTAACTGATCTATCACAGACCCCGGTCCTGACTGATCTATCACAGACCCCGGTCCTAACTGATCTATCACAGACCCCGGTCCTGACTGATTTATCACAGACCGTGGTCCTAACTGATCTATCACAGACCCCGGTCCTAACTGATCTATCACAGACCGCGGTCCTAACTGATCTATCACAGACCGCGGTCCTAACTGATCTATCACAGACCCCGGTCCTAACTGATCTATCACAGACCGTGGTCCTAACTGATCTATCACAGACCGCGGTCCTAACTGATCTATCACAGACCGCGGTCCTGACTGATCTATCACAGACCGCGGTCCTAACTGATCTATCACAGACCGTGGTCCTAACTGATCTATCACAGACCGCGGTCCTAACTGATCTATCACAGACCGCGGTCCTGACTGATCTATCACAGACCGCGGTCCTAACTGATCTATCACAGACCGCGGTCCTAACTGATCTATCACAGACCGTGGTCCTAACTGATCTATCACAGACCCCGGTCCTAACTGATCTATCACAGACCCCGGTCCTAACTGATCTATCACAGACCCCGGTCCTAACTGATCTATCACAGACCGCGGTCCTAACTGATCTATCACAGACCCCGGTCCTAACTGATCTATCACAGACCCCGGTCCTAACTGATCTATCACAGACCCCGGTCCTAACTGATCTATCACAGACCCCGGTCCTAACTGATCTATCACAGACCCCGGTCCTAACTGATCTATCACAGACCCCGGTCCTAACTGATCTATCACAGACCCCGGTCCTAACTGATCTATCACAGACCCCGGTCCTAACTGATCTATCACAGACCGTGGTCCTAACTGATCTATCACAGACCGTGGTCCTAACTGATCTATCACAGACCGCGGTCCTAACTGATCTATCACAGACCCCGGTCCTGACTGATCTATCACAGACCGTGGTCCTAACTGATCTATCACAGACCCCGGTCCTGACTGATCTATCACAGACCGCGGTCCTAACTGATCTATCACAGACCCCGGTCCTGACTGATCTATCACAGACCCCGGTCCTGACTGATCTATCACAGACCGCGGTCCTAACTGATCTATCACAGACCCCGGTCCTGACTGATCTATCACAGACCCCGGTTCTAACTGATCTATCACAGACCCCGGTCCTAACTGATCTATCACAGACCCCGGTCCTAACTGATCTATCACAGACCCCGGTCCTAACTGATCTATCACAGACCCCGGTCCTAACTGATCTATCACAGACCCCGGTCCTAACTGATCTATCACAGACCCCGGTCCTAACTGATCTATCACAGACCCCGGTCCTGACTGATCTATCACAGACCGCGGTCCTAACTGATCTATCACAGACCCCGGTCCTGACTGATCTATCACAGACCCCGGTCCTGACTGATCTATCACAGACCGCGGTCCTAACTGATCTATCACAGACCCCGGGCCTGACTGATCTATCACAGACCCCGGTCCTAACTGATCTATCACAGACCCCGGGCCTGACTGATCTATCACAGACCCCGGTCCTAACTGATCTATCACAGACCCCGGTCCTAACTGATCTATCACAGACCCCGGTCCTGACTGATCTATCACAGACCGCGGTCCTAACTGATCTATCACAGACCGCGGTCCTAACTGATCTATCACAGACCCCGGTCCTGACTGATCTATCACAGACCCCGGTCCTAACTGATCTATCACAGACCGTGGTCCTAACTGATCTATCACAGACCGCGGTCCTGACTGATCTATCACAGACCCCGGTCCTAACTGATCTATCACAGACCGCGGTCCTAACTGATCTATCACAGACCGCGGTCCTAACTGATCTATCACAGACCGCGGTTCTAACTGATCTATCACAGACCGCGGTCCTAACTGATCTATCACAGACCCCGGTCCTGACTGATCTATCACAGACCGCGGTCCTAACTGATCTATCACAGACCCCGGGCCTGACTGATCTATCACAGACCCCGGTCCTAACTGATCTATCACAGACCCCGGGCCTGACTGATCTATCACAGACCCCGGTCCTAACTGATCTATCACAGACCCCGGTCCTAACTGATCTATCACAGACCCCGGTCCTGACTGATCTATCACAGACCGCGGTCCTAACTGATCTATCACAGACCGCGGTCCTAACTGATCTATCACAGACCCCGGTCCTGACTGATCTATCACAGACCCCGGTCCTAACTGATCTATCACAGACCGTGGTCCTAACTGATCTATCACAGACCGCGGTCCTGACTGATCTATCACAGACCCCGGTCCTAACTGATCTATCACAGACCGCGGTCCTAACTGATCTATCACAGACCGCGGTCCTAACTGATCTATCACAGACCGCGGTTCTAACTGATCTATCACAGACCGCGGTCCTAACTGATCTATCACAGACCCCGGTCCTGACTGAGCAATGACAGACCCCGGTCCTGACTGATCTATCACAGACCCCGGTCCTAACTGATCTATCACAGACCGCGGTCCTAACTGATCTATCACAGACCCCGGTCCTAACTGATCTATCACAGACCCCGGTCCTAACTGATCTATCACAGACCGCGGTCCTAACTGATCTATCACAGACCCCGGTCCTAACTGATCTATCACAGACCCCGGTCCTGACTGATCTATCACAGACCCCGGTCCTAACTGATCTATCACAGACCCCGGTCCTACCTGATCTATCACAGACCGCGGTCCTAACTGATCTATCACAGACCCCGGTCCTAACTGATCTATCACAGACCCCGGTCCTAACTGATCTATCACAGACCCCGGTCCTAACTGATCTATCACAGACCGCGGTCCTAACTGATCTATCACAGACCCCGGTCCTAACTGATCTATCACAGACCCCGGTCCTAACTGATCTATCACAGACCCCGGTCCTACCTGATCTATCACAGACCGCGGTCCTAACTGATCTATCACAGACCCCGGTCCTAACTGATCTATCACAGACCCCGGTCCTAACTGATCTATCACAGACCCCGGTCCTAACTGATCTATCACAGACCGCGGTCCTAACTGATCTATCACAGACCCCGGTCCTAACTGATCTATCACAGACCCCGGTCCTAACTGATCTATCACAGACCCCGGTCCTAACTGATCTATCACAGACCCCGGTCCTGACTGATTTATCACAGACCCCGGTCCTAACTGATCTATCACAGACCCCGGTCCTGACTGATCTATCACAGACCCCGGTCCTAACTGATCTATCACAGACCCCGGTCCTGACTGATCTATCACAGACCCCGGTTCTAACTGATCTATCACAGACCGTGGTCCTAACTGATCTATCACAGACCGCGGTCCTAACTGATCTATCACAGACCCCGGTCCTAACTGATCTATCACAGACCGCGGTCCTAACTGATCTATCACAGACCCCGGGCCTGACTGATCTATCACAGACCCCGGTTCTAACTGATCTATCACAGACCCCGGTCCTAACTGATCTATCACAGACCGCGGTCCTAACTGATCTATCACAGACCCCGGTCCTAACTGATCTATCACAGACCCCGGTCCTAACTGATCTATCACAGACCCCGGTCCTAACTGATCTATCACAGACCCCGGTCCTAACTGATCTATCACAGACCGTGGTCCTAACTGATCTATCACAGACCCCGGTCCTAACTGATCTATCACAGACCGTGGTCCTAACTGATCTATCACAGACCCCGGTCCTAACTGAGCTATCACAGACCCCGGTCCTAACTGAGCTATCACAGACCCCGGTCCTGACTGAGCTATCACAGACCCCGGTCCTGACTGATCTATCACAGACCCCGGTCCTAACTGATCTATCACAGACCCCGGTCCTAACTGATCTATCACAGACCCCGGTCCTAACTGATCTATCACAGACCGTGGTCCTAACTGATCTATCACAGACCCCGGTCCTGACTGATCTATCACAGACCGCGGTCCTAACTGATCTATCACAGACCGCGGTCCTAACTGATCTATCACAGACCCCGGTCCTAACTGATCTATCACAGACCCCGGTCCTAACTGATCTATCACAGACCCCAGTCCTAACTGATCTATCACAGACCGTGGTCCTAACTGATCTATCACAGACCCCGGTCCTGACTGATCTATCACAGACCCCGGTCCTAACTGATCTATCACAGACCGTGGTCCTAACTGATCTATCACAGACCCCGGTCCTAACTGATCTATCACAGACCCCGGTCCTGACTGATCTATCACAGACCCCGGTTCTAACTGATCTATCACAGACCGCGGTCCTAACTGATCTATCACAGACCCCGGTCCTGACTGATCTATCACAGACCCCGGTCCTAACTGATCTATCACAGACCGTGGTCCTAACTGATCTATCACAGACCGTGGTCCTAACTGATCTATCACAGACCCCGGTCCTAACTGATCTATCACAGACCCCGGTCCTAACTGATCTATCACAGACCCCGGTTCTAACTGATCTATCACAGACCCCGGTCCTAACTGATCTATCACAGACCCCGGTCCTAACTGATCTATCACAGACCCCGGTCCTAACTGATCTATCACAGACCGCGGTCCTAACTGATCTATCACAGACCCCGGTCCTGACTGAGCAATGACAGACCCCGGTCCTGATTAATCTATCACAGACCGCGGTCCTGACGGAGCTAACCCAGACCCTGGTCCTGACTGAGCTATCACAGACCCCGGTCCTGACTGAACTAACCCAGTCCCCGGTCCTGACTGAGCTAACCCAGACCCCGGTCCTGACTGAGCTAACCCAGACCGCGGTCCTGACTGAGCTAACCCAGACCCCGGTCCTGATTGAGCTAACCCAGACCCCGGTCCTGACTGAGCTAACCCAGAGCCCGGTCCTGACTGAGCTATCACAGACCGCGGTCCTGACTGAGCTATCACAGACCCCGGTCCTGATTGAGCTAACCCAGACCCCGGTCCTGACTGAGCTAACCCAGACCCCGGTCCTGACTGAGCTAACCCAGAGCCCGGTCCTGACTGAGCTATCACAGACCGCGGTCCTGACTGAGCTATCACAGACCCCGGTCCTGACTGAGCTATCACAGACCCCGGTCCTGACTGAGCTATCACAGACCCCGGTCCTGACTGATCTATCACAGACCCCGGTCCTAACTGAGCTATCACAGACTTTACATTTGTCGTGGATATTCCACCACACTCTTGCGCTAATAAGCGCCCTTCAATCTAATGATATAATGCAACCTTTTGATCAAATGTCTCCCCTGGTTCCCCATTCCCCAGTAAGCAGACATTACCACATTCTTACGTCCTCATTTCAGCATGGCTCGGTCAGCATCTCTGTCTTCCTGACCCATGCATCTGCTTTTATTTACATCTCAACAGGAAGCCACACCCTGGAGGCATGCCTCCAACAGCTAATCCCCTCCTACACAGTTTGTGACCCACAGGAAAAGGTATGACCATATAAGGATTTGACAACACAGGATGTAGACAACACAGGACATTACCAAATAAGGACATGACCATATAAGGATGCAATACAGGATAAATGATTCAATAACCAATGACTACAGTTCCTCGTGGGTGGGAGTTTATCTGCAGGTGTACGTCATGGCACCCCAAATATGTTGATCAGGCACACAGGGGGGGCGACAAGAGCGCAAGTCCACTAAAACTGATAATGTGTTTGCAGGGCGAACAAATCCCCCACCCCCCCACATGATCGTTCCGTGCATCGCACAGGGGCCCTTCGCTGGCGGTCATGTCCTCACTCCGCAAACACCTCCCCCTCCAAACAGGAAGTTTACCGCCACCTAACAGGTCTCAACCGGCGTCGGTCTGCCCAGCGCCGGGAGGGATGACATGGTGAGCTGTAGTAGTCGCCGTTTGGTCTGGGATCCTCTGTGTCTTGTACGTGGGTCGGGCTTCTTGGGCGTCTCATTGAGGAACATGTGGTCATCTGCTCGGGCTCTGGTCACGCGTCCAATCAGGCAACAGGAGCCCCTCACTACGACATATAGAAAGAATAGAAACAAAAACAACATGAGTATATATACCCCTACTTCCTTCAACCATGATCCGCTGCAAAAATAAAGATTAAAGGGGTTGTAAAGGTAAATGTTTATTCACCTTAATGCATTCTATGCATTAAGGTGAAAAAACATCTCACACTGCCGGCGCCCCCAGTCCCCCCGTTTTACTTACCTGACCCCTCGAAAGTCCTGCGCTTGCCCCCGACATCTTCTTCGCCACTCAGCCTGGCCGTTGATTGGCTGGAGTGGATGAATTGAAAGCAGCGCAGCCATTGGCTCGCACTGCGGTCAATCACATCCAATGACGTGGCGCGCCGGGGGGTGGGGCCGTGTGATACAGCCGGCGGCTATAGCCGCCGGCTGTATCACGGGAGCGCGCCCGCAGGTGCTTCTCACCATGCGAGGGAGCTCGCATGAACGTGAGAAGTACCTGCGGGAGGAAGCAGAGATGCCGCCGGGGGGGACCCCAGAAGAGCAGGTTCGGAGTCAAGTATAACATGCTTGTTATTTTTAAAAAATAAAAAATAAATACCTTTACAATCCCTTTAAATCTCCGAAAATTCCCAGACCCTTAGGGCCGGTTCACACTGCAGGCGATGCGAGGTGACACCGACTTGTCTCGCCGCGACCTGCCGCGACCTCAGCAGCAACTTGCAGATGACTTCTGTATAGAAGTCAATGCAAGTCGCCCCGAGGTCGCCCGAAAGTAGTACAGGAACCTTTTTTCTGAGTCGGAGCGACTCGAGTCGCTCCTCTCAGAACGGTTCCATTGTACAGAACGGGGGTGACTTGTCAGATCGAGGCGAGGCAAGTCGTGTCGCCTCGCATCGCCCGCAGTGTGAACCGGCCCTTAAGCCCTTGTACACACGGTCGGACATTCTGACAACCAAATCCGTTGGATTTTGTCCGACGGATTTTGTCCGAAACTGTTGCATACACACGGTTGGACTTATGCCGCGTACACACGGGCGGACTGTATGGCGTACTTAGTCCGTCGTACAATCCGACGGACAGTCCGTCCTACTTTCGAATGAACGGACTTGACCACACACGGATGCACAAACAGTCCGTCGAAAGCTTGCGCGATGACGTGTACAGCACGTACGACGGGACTAGAAATAGGACGTCCAATACACAGCAAAGCACCTTTCCGCCGTGTAAATCATTTCTGGGCATGCGCCATTCTTAGTCCGTCGAACTTGCACACTGACGAGCAGATTGTCCGCTGAAACCAAAGTACGGCGGACAATATTACGGAAATTCCGAAATACTTAGTACGCCAGACTGCACGCTGAAAAAGTCCACTGAAGCCCACACACGAGCGGACTGTCCGCTGAAATGTGTTTCGACGGACTAAGTTGGCCAGACAGTCCGCCCGTGTGTGCGCGGCATAAGAATGGCGCATGCTCAGAAAGGATTTACACAGCGGAAGGGTGCTTTGCTGTGTATTGGACTTCCTATTTCTAGTCCCGTCGTACGTGCTGTACACGTCATCGCGCAAGCTTTTGACGGACAGTTTGGCTATCCGTGTGTGGTCAAGTCCGTTCAGTGGAAAGTATGACGGACTGTCTGTCGGATTGTATGACGGACTAAGTACGCCATACAATCCGCTCGTGTGTACGCGGCAAAAGTTGTCGGAAAATCCGATTGTACATAATGTGATGACGTTATTTCGTTACGACGGGACTACGTTCAGGCTAGTAGCCAATAGCTTTGGTCTAGGAATTTGATCTGAGCATGTGTGGCACTTTGTCCGTCGGAGTAGGCTACACATGATTGGAGTATGTCCGATCGGAGCATTTTGTCGCAAAATTTTACCGGCAAGTTGGAAAAGTTGGTCAGTCCGATGGAGACCACACACAGTCGCAATATCCGACAAAACGGTCCGATAGGAAACATTCCGTCAGAATCTCCGACCGTGTTAGAGGATTCCAACCTTCGCTAGCTATAGGTCTGGCTTTGCCTTTCAGGCATTTTAGCCTTATCCATATGGGCCTGAACTTTGTCACCCATATCCCCGATCCAGGTGTAGCAATGTTTACTTATGAATTCCCAGGAACCCCCCTTGGGCTGTGGGAACTTCCTTGTTGCTTCAACAGTTACATGAAAACATCCCACCCTCAATGGATGAGAAATTGTTCAATTGTTCAATCGTTTCATAAGCTCAAGCCCCCACCGTGTACAAGCAATTCCCTTCCAGCTGTCCCTGCCATTCTTAAGCCCCATACACACTATCCGTTTTTCTGTTGAGTTTTTCCTTCAGATTTACCAAAACCATATACTATGAGGTCAAACCTTAGGAGTTTCAATGTGTATGCAATCAGGCAGACCCTCGCACGACATGGTTTTGGTAAACCTGAAGGAAAAACCGATTGTGTGTATGGAGCTTTACCTTCTCTCGCGCCATCAGATCCTCATGATCAGCCATGACATAAGATGCTGGCAGGACCGTTTTTAAGGCAGGGCAAAAGGGGCAGCTGCCCTGGGCCCCATCATTATTGTGGGGCCCAAAGCAGCTGCCTCATACTTGCCAACTATCCTGGTTTAAATTCCCTTATCCCTTGAAGATTGAGTCCTGTGCTGTGTCCCGATACCTCAATGTGAAGTTCTGTTACTAATGCTGCCGAGCTTTGCTCTACATGATTCAGAATTTGCCACAGTGTACTGCCTCCTAACTAATCCCATCCCACCCCACTGCCACTGATCCAAACACCCCCTCCCCCCAGCACTGCCACTGATCCCAGGAGTCCTGGGATTCCTAAGAGTTTTCTGTCTATTGATGGGTCCTTTCACCTCCCCAGTCAATGGTGTGCATGCAGTGAGGAGATGTGCTGTAAGACCCCTTTCACACCACACCGCCCATAGCGTCGGCGGTAAAATGCCGCTATTTTTAGCGGCGTTTTACCGCCGCATTTGCGGCGCATTTTGGCCGCTAGCGGGTTCGCTTTTACCCCCGCTAGCGGCCGCAAAAGGGTTAAAACCGCCGGCAATATGCCGCAATAGCGGCGTTTTGCCGGCGGTATTACAGCGCTGCCTCATTGATTTCAATGGGGAGTAGCGGTGGAGGAGCGGTAAACACACCGCACTTTCACCGCTCCAAAGAAGCTGCTGGCAGGACTTTTTTCTGACGTCCTGCCAGCGCACCGCTGTAGTGTGAAAGCCCTCGGGGCTTTCACACTACACACAATGGTGCAGCTTCTTTAGGGCGGATTGCAGGCGCTATTTCTAACGCTATAGCGCCTGCAAAACGCCCTGGTGTGAAAGGGGGGTAACCTCTAGCAACCAATCATTGAGTGGTAAGGATATACAGTAAACTCTAGGAACCAATCAGTGAGTGGTATAGATGTCCAGTAACCTCTAGCAACCAAGCAGTGAGCAGTATTGATGTACAGTAATCTCTAACAACCAATCAACAAGCAGAAGTCATGTGCTGTAACCTCTAGAAAATAAACAGTGACCCATAATGTGTGCTGTAACCTCTAGCAGCCAGTCACTGAGCGGTAATGATACACTGTAACCTCTGGCAACAAATGGCAATCGTTGCCTGATCTCATTCAATAAACCTCGGGGCTTTCACACTACACACAATGGTGCAGCTTCTTTAGGGCGGATTGCAGGCGCTATTTCTAATGCTATAGCGCCTGCAAAACGCCCTGGTGTGAAAGGGGTGTAACCTCTAGCAACCAATCATTGAGTGGTAAGGATATGCAGTAAACTCTAGGAACCAATCAGTGAGTGGTATAGATGTCCAGTAACCTCT
This sequence comes from Lithobates pipiens, assembly GCF_037356315.1. Classification (NCBI taxonomy): domain Eukaryota; kingdom Metazoa; phylum Chordata; class Amphibia; order Anura; family Ranidae; genus Lithobates; species Lithobates pipiens. The sequence continues at coordinate 3,454,104 of NW_027507764.1, forward strand.
AGCAACCAAGCAGTGAGCAGTATTGATGTACAGTAATCTCTAACAACCAATCAAAAAGCAGAAGTCATGTGCTGTAACCTCTAGAAAACAAACAGTGACCCATAATGTGTGCTGTAACCTCTAGCAGCCAGTCACTGAGCGGTAATGATACACTGTAACCTCTGGCAACAAATGGCAATCGTTGCCTGATCTCATTCAATAAACTGATTTTGAGTGTAGCTGCTATTTGATGTATGTCTCAAAGCATGTGGAGAGTGAAATTGCATGTGGGGGGGGGGGCCCAAGAAAATGTTTGCCCAGGGTCCAATCAATGTTAAAGACGGCCCTGGATGCTGGGACGAGATTCACCAGCACACATGAAGCTCTTGCCTTAGGGGGAATTACCTTATAGACTCAGAGTAGACCCCACCATGTGTCCTGTTCGCTTTCTTAGCTAGTTGGAAAATGCACTTAAAAATATAAATAAACAAAGATACTCCTCATCCGTTTGGTGTAGTTGAGTAGCTTCTTGCAGTGGCTGTCGTGGACGCAGTTGTCCCGTCTTCTTTACAACGGCCCAGTCGCCTGTCACAAACTTGGCTAGGATTAGAGCAGTTAGTATTATTGGTTTGAAAAATTGTCACTCTCATCCCCTCCTACCCGGCTCGCCATTTTCAACTGTCGTGGATATTCCTCCACACTCCTGCGCTAATAAGCGCCCTTCAATCTAATGATATGAAATGTGCCTTTTGATCAGATGTCTCCCCTGGTTCCCCATTCCCCAGTAATCAGACATTACTACATTCTTACATCCTCATAATGTGTTTGCAGGGCGAACAAATCCCCCTCCCCCCCCAGACGCTCGTTCCGTGCATCGCACAGGGGCCCTTCGCTGGCGGTCATGTCCTCACTCCGCAAACACCTCCCCCCTCCAAACAGGAAGTTTACCCCCACCTAACAGGTCTCAACCGGCGTCGGTCTGCCCCAGTCAGCTCTTTAGAGCGGGCTGGGGGGGGAATGAAAACTGGGGGGACTCTTATGACAATGCATTAAAATACAGCTTCATAAAATTTTCCACAACACAGTGCATTCCCCTTTCCATCACAGCCCCTCTTTACAGGGCAGTCCCCATCCCATCACAGCCCCCCCCCTTTAAAGTGGAGTCCCCTTCCCATCACAGCCCCTCTTTACAGGGCAGTCCCCATCCCATCACAGCCCCCCCTTTAAAGTGGAGTCCCCTTCCCATCACAGCCCCCCTTTAAAGTGGAGTCCCCTTCCCATCACAGCTCCTCTTTACAGGTCAGTCCCCTTCCCATCACAGCTCCTCTTTACAGGTCAGTCCCCTTCCCATCACAGCTCCCCTTTATAGTTGAGTCTCCTTCCCATCACAGCCCCCCTTTACAGTGCAGTCCCCTTCCCATCACAGCCCCCCTTTATAGTGCAGTCCCCTTCCCATCACAGCCCTCCTTTATAGTGCAGTCCCCTTCCCATCACAGCCCCCCTTTACAGTGCAGTCCCCTTCCCAACGCTGCCCCTCTTTACAGGGCAGTCCCCATCCCATCACAGCCCCCCCTTTAAAGTGGAGTCCCCTTCCCATCACAGCCCCCCTTTAAAGTGGAGTCCCCTTCCCATCACAGCCCCTCTTTACAGGTCAGTCCCCTTCCCATCACAGCCCCCTTTATAGTGGATTCCCCTTCCCATCACAGCTCCCCTTTATAGTTGAGTCTCCTTCCCATCACAGCCCCCCTTTACAGTGCAGTCCCCTTCCCATCACAGCCCCCCTTTATAGTGCAGTCCCCTTCCCATCACAGCCCTCCTTTATAGTGCAGTCCCCTTCCCATCACAGCCCCCCTTTACAGGGCAGTCCCCTTCCCAACGCTGCCCCTCTTTACAGGGCAGTCCCCATCCCATCACAGCCCCCCTTTATAGTGGAGTCCCCTTGCCATCACAGCCCCCTTTACAGGGCAGTTCCCATCACAGCCCCCCTTTATTGTGGAGTCCCCTTGCCATCACAGCCCCCTTTACAGGGCAGTTCCCATCACAGCCCCCCTTTATAGTGGAGTCCCCTTCCCATCACAGCCCCCCTTTATAGTGGAGTCCCCTTCCCATCACAGCCCCCCTTTATAATGGAGTCTCCTTCCCATCACAGCCCCCTTTACACTGCAGTCCCCTTCCCATCACAGCCCCCCTTTATAGTGGAGTCCCCTTCCCATCACAGCCCCCCTTTATAATGGAGTCTCCTTCCCATCACAGCCCCCTTTACACTGCAGTCCCCTTCCCATCACAGCCCCCCTTTGCAGGGCAGTCCGCTTCCCATCATAGCCCATCTTTACACAGCAGTCCCCTTACCATTACAGCCCCTCCCCCCTCTTTAAAATCCAGTCCATGTTGCATGAATGTAAAGAAGGGGACTGCACTGTAAAGGGACGCAATAATGTGAAGGGGGGCTGTCAAGTGAAGGAGAACTAAGGACACTGTGGGACTTCTTTAAAGGGGGACTGTGCTGTAAAGGGGGACTGTGGACACTCATATGAAGGGGGAACCGTGATGTAAAGAGGGGTTGTGGACACTAATAAAAAGGGGGACTGTGGACACTAATATAAAGGGGGGACTGTGCTGTAAAGGGGGGTTGTGGATACTAATATAAAGGGGGGACTTTGCTGTAAAGGGGGGTTGTGGACACTAATATAAAGGGGGGGCTTTGCTGTAAAGGGGAGTTGTGGACACTAATATAAAGGGGGGGCTTTGCTGTAAAGGGGAGTTGTGGACACTAATATAAAGGGGGGACTTTTCTGTAAAGGGGGGTTGTGGACACTAATATAAAGGGGGACTTTGCTGTAAAGGGGGGCGTGGACACTAATATAAAGGAGGGGTTGTGGATACTAATATAAAGGGGGGACTTTGCTGTAAAGGGGGGCGTGGACACTAATATAAAGGGGGGGTTGTGGATACTAATATAAAGGGGGGGCTTTGCTGTAAAGGGGAGTTGTGTACACTAATATAAAGGGGGGACTTTGCTGTAAAAGGGGGTTGTGGACACTAATAAAAAGGGGGGACTTTGCTGTAAAAGGGGGTTGTAGACACTAATAAAAAGAGGGGACTTTGCTGTAAAGGGGGGTTGTGTGCACTAATATAAAGGGGGGACTTTGCTGTAAAGGGGGGTGTGGACACTAATATAAAGGGGGGGTTGTGGATACTAATATAAAGGGGGGACTTTGCTGTAAAGGGGGGCGTGGACACTAATATAAAGGGGGGGTTGTGGACACTAATATAAAGGGGGGGTTGTGGACACTAATATAAAGGGGGGGTTGTGGACACTAATATAAAGGGGGGGCTTTGCTGTAAAGGGGGGTTGTGGACACTAATAAAAAGGGGGGACTTTGCTGTAAAGGGGGGTTGTGGACACTAATATAAAGGGGGGACTTTGCTGTAAAGGGGGGTTGTGGACACTAATATAAAGGGGGGTTGTGGACACTAATATAAAGGGGGGTTGTGAACACTAATATAAAGGGGGGTTGTGGACACTAATATAAAGGGGGGACTTTGCTGTAAAGGGGGGTTTGTGGACACTAATATTAAGCGGGGACTGTGCTGTAAAGAGGGGGTCGTGGACACTAATATAAAGGGGGTAATGTGATGTAAAAGGGGGTTGTGGACACTAATATAAAGGGGGGACTTTGCTGTAAAGGGGGGTTTGTGGACACTAATATTAAGCGGGGACTGTGCTGTAAAGAGGGGGTCGTGGACACTAATATAAAGGGGGTAATGTGATGTAAAAGGGGGTTGTGGACACTAATATAAAGGGGGGACTTTGCTGTAAAGGGGGCGTGGACACTAATATAAAGGGGGGTTGGGGACACTAATAAAAAGGGGGGACTTTGCTGTAAAGGGGGCGTGGACACTAATATAAAGGGGGGGTTGTGGACACTAATATAAAGGGGGGACTTTGCTGTAAAGGGGGCGTGGACACTAATATAAAGGGGGGGTTGTGGACACTAATATAAAGGGGGGTTGTGAACACTAATATAAAGGGGGGTTGGGGACACTAATAAAAAGGGGGGACTTTTCTGTAAAGGGGGCGTGGACACTAATATAAAGGGGGGGGGTTGTGGACACTAATCTGAAGGGGGGACTTTGCTGTAAAGGGGGTTGTGGTGTGAGGACTGGCCCGTGAATATCCCGTCACTAACCCGTCCCGCTCTCCCCAGTCCCTGGAAAAATTGACTGCCACGAAATGGGTCCCTGGGGCAAATAAGATTGGGGACTGCTACTTTAGACTTTAGGGGACCAGGCTGTGGACATTGGGAGTAGAAAACGCCCCAGCATCCAATAAACCAACACTTATCAAACAAAAATAAAAAGAATTTCCATTTCTTTTTTTAAGCATTATTTATCTATAAATTCCATGGAAAAATAAAATGAATGCAGAACAATGTTGGGAAGAGACGCTTGCTTTCTCGGTGAAGAAACGATGAATGTGTGACTTTGTTATCTTCAGTAATGATACAGTTATTAGGAAATAAACAGACCCGCGGGGGGGGGGGGGGGGAAGGGACGATCGCTCTGCCTATGAGGGGTTCAGGTCGGAGAGCTGATACCTCTTGGAATTTAGAAAAAATAATAAAATCAATGATTTAAATGAGATAATGGGTAGTATATCTCTCTCCGGAGATCGTGGCCCCCGGGGTACTTAAAATTATCCATTTGCCACTTAAATGAAAAATCCTCTTTAAGCCGTTTCCACCGTCTCCTGAGGAAGATTAATATTTAATGTACCCAACTTACTGTAATTTACTTTAAAATTACTCAACTTTCCAGATCTGCCGCGTTCTATTAAACTTTCTGCAACAAGTTGGAGGAACTAAAGGAACTCTCCCGACTCTGAATGTTTTATAGCGAGGGGCCGAACTCCCATGTGATTGGGATGACTGAAAGTCTTAGAAAGGAACTCCAGATACACTATATTACCAAAAGTATTGGGACGCCTGCCTTTACACGCACATGAACTTTAATGGCGTCCCAGTCTTAGTCCGGAGGGTTCAATATTGTGTTGGCTCCGCCCCTTTGCAGCTATAACAGCTTCATCTCTTCTGGGAAGGCCGTCCACAAGGTTTAGGAGATGTGTCTATGGGGAATGTTTGACCATTCTTCCAGAAGAGCATTTGTGAGGTCAGGCACTGATGTTGGACGAGAAGGCCTGGCTCACAGTTTTTGCTCTAATTCACATCAAAGGTGTTCTATGGGGGTTGAGGTCAGGCCAGTCAAGTTCCTCCACCCCAAACTCGCTCATCCGTGTCTTTATGGACCTTGCTTTGTGCACTGGTGCGCACGCCTTAAGAGTTCCCTTCACTGCAACTAAGGAGCCAAACCCCACCGCTTAAAAAAAATCTGATCTAAGTAATCTAAAGAGGGAATACAGTGAGCTCGATATGTGGTGCTGAAGACCAAACCAGTATCAGGGTAGTAATCTAAAGAGGGTGACAGCTCTAATCCAGTAGGGCAACCATATAATACTGCAGAGTTACTAAAAACGAAGGGAAAAAGAATAAAAATTCAACATACAGTGCCTTTGAAAGTATTCGGCCCCCTTGAACTTTTCAACCTTTTGCCACATTTCAGGCTTCAAACATAAAGATATAAAATTTTTATTTTTTGTGAAGAATCACCAACAAGTGGGACACAATTGTGAAGTGGAACGAAATCTATTGGATAATTTAAACTTTTTTAGCAAATAAAAAACTGAAAAGTGGGGCGTGCAAAATGATTCGGCCCCTTTACTTTCAGTGCAGCAAACTCACTCCAGAAGTTCAGCGAGGATCTCTGAATGATCCAATGTTGTCCTAAATGACTGATGGTGATAAATAGAATCCACCTGTGTGTAATCAAGTCTCTGTATAAATGCACCTGCTCTGTGATAGTCTCAGGGTTCTGTTGAAAGCGCAGAGAGCATCATGAAGACCAAGGAACACACCAGGCAGGTCCGTAATACTGTTGTGGAGAAGTTTAAAGCCGGATTTGGATACAAAAAGATTTCTCAAGCTTTAAACATCCCAAGGAGCACTGTGCAAGCCATCATTTTGAAATGGAAGGAGTATCAGACCACTGCAAATCTACCAAGACCTGGCCGTCCCTCTAAACTTTCAGCTCAGACAAGGAGAAGACTGATCAGAGATGCAGCCAAGAGGCCCATGATCACTCTGGATGAACTGCAGAGAACTACAGCTGAGGTGGGAGAGTCTGTCCATAGGACAACAATCAGTCGTACACGGCACAAATCTGCCCTTTATGGAAGAGTGGCAAGAAGAAAGCCATTTCTCAAAGATATCCATAAAAAGTCTCGTCTAAAGTTTGCCACAAGCCACCTGGGAGACACACCAAACATGTGGAAGAAGGTGCTCTGGTCACATGAAACCAAAATCCAACTTTTTGCCCACAATGCAAAACGATATGTTTGGTGTAAAAGCAACACAGCTCATCACCCTCAACACACCATCCCCACTGTCACACATGGTGGTGGCAGCATCATGGTTTGGGCCTGCTTTTCTTCAGCAGGGACAGGGAAGATGGTTAAAATTGAGGGGAAGATGGATGCAGCCAAATACAGGACCATTCTGGATGAAAACCTGTTGGAGTCTGCAAAAGACCTGAAACTGGGACGGAGATTTATCTTCCAACAAGACAATGATCCCAAACATACAGCAAAATCTACAAAGGAATGGTTCACAAATAAACGTATCCAGGTGTTAGAATGGCCAAGTCAAAGTCCAGACCTGAATCCAATCGAGAATCTGTGGAAAGAGCTGAAAACCGCTGTTCACAAACGCTCTCCATCCAACCTCACTGAGCTCCAGCTGTTTTGCAAGGAAGAATGGGCAAGAATTTCAGTCTCTCGATGTGCAAAACTGATAGAGACACCCCAAGCGACTTGCAGCTGTAATCGCAGCAAAAGGCGGCTCTACAAAGTATTAACGCAAGGGGGCCCAATCATTTTACACACCCCACTTTTCAGTTTTGTATTAGTTAAAAAAGTTTCAAAAATCCAATAGATTTCGTTCCACTTCACAATTGTGTCCCACTTGTTGGTGATTCTTCACAAAAAATAAAAATTTTATATCTTTATGTTTGAAGACCTGAAATGTGGCAAAAGGTTGAAGAGTTCAAGGGGGCCGAATACTTTCACAAGGCACTGTAAAAGAAAGCAATGAGGAGATGCTTGCGTCGAGGAGCAGCAGTGATAATGACCATCCTAAATAGGGAGCTTTTTATATGGGCTGAAAAGGCGCTGGCATCTGCGCGATACGGCCCAGACATCAGCTGTGATGCATTACGGTAATGGGCAGTGTGTGGCAATGTCAGGAGAGGAGTGGAGCGATGTCCAAGACGTCACGTCATACAACGGCTAGATGTGCAATTGCACATGCGCGTCAGTACGAACGCATCATGACAACCGCATTGCTCCGATAAGCAAGTGGGAGAGTCAGTGACAGCGCCGTAAACGGCAACAGAACAACCGACGTCTGTCTAAAACTGGCACCTGACAGACGTCAGTTGTTCTGTTTCCGTTTACGGCGCCGTCACTGGCACTCCCATTTGCTTATCGCCGCAATGCGGTTGTCATGGCGCGTTCGTACTGACGCGCATGCGCGATTGCACATCTAACTGTCGTAGGACGTGACGTCTTGAACACCGCCTACGCCTCTCCTGACGTTGCCACACACTGCCCATTACCGTAACGCGTCACAGCTGATGTCTGGGCCGTATCGCGCAGATGCCAGCGCCTTTTCAGCCCATATAAAAAGCTCCCTATTTAGGATGGTCATTATCACTGCTGCTCCTCGACGGGAGGATCTCCTCATACACTTGGTTCTGGCACCCTTTGGTATATATACTTATACAGTGGTGTGAAAAAGTGTTTGCCCCCTTCCTCATTTCCTATTCCTTTGCATGTTTGTCACACTTAAGTGTTTCGGAACATCAAACCAATTTCAACAATAGTCAAGGACAACACAAGTAAACACAAAATGCAATTTGTAAATGAAGGTGTTTATTATTAAAGGTGAAAAAAATCCAAACCATCATGGCCCTGTGTGAAAAAGTGATTGCCCCCCTTGTTAAAACATACTATAACTGTGGTTGTCCACACCTGAGTTCAATTTCTCTAGCCACACCCAGGCCTGATTATTGCCACACCGGTTCACAATCAAGGCATCACTTAAATAGGAGCTGCTTGACACAGTAAGGTCCACCAGAAGATCCTTAAAAGCTACACATCATGCCGAGACCCAAAGAAATTCAGGAACAATTAAGAAAGAAAGTAATTGAGATCTATCAGTCTGGAAAGGGTTATAAAGCCATTTCCAAAGCTTTGGGAATCCAGCGAACCACAGTAAGAGCCATTATCCACAAATGGCGAAGACATGGAACAGTGGTGAACCTTCCGAGGAGTGGCCGGCCACCCAAAATTACCCCAAGAGCGCAGCAACGACTCATCCAAGAGGTCACAAAAGACCCCACAACAACGTCCAAGGAACTGCAGGCCTCACTTGCCTCAGTTAAGGTCAGCGTTCATGCCTCCACCATCAGGAAAAGACTGGGCAAAAATGGCCTGCATGGCAGAGTTCCAAGGAGAAAACCACTGCTGAGCAAAAAGAACATCAAAGCTCGTCTCAATTTCTCCACAACACATCTTGATGATCCCCAAGACTTTTGGGACAACATTCTGTGGACCGATGAGACAAAAGTGGAACTCTTTGGAAGGTGTGTGTCCAAGTATATCTGGCGTAGAAGGAACACTGCATTTCATAAAAAGAACATTATACCAACAGTAAAATATGGTGGTGGTAGTGTGATGGTCTGGGGCTGTTTTGCTGCTTCAGGACCTGGAAGACTTGCCGTGATAAAAGGAACTATGAATTCTGCTGTCTACCAAGAGATCCTGAAGGAGAATGTCCGACCATCTGTTCGTGTACTCAAGCTGAAACGAACTTGGGTTCTGCAGCAGGACAATGATCCTAAACACACCAGCAAGTCCACCACCGAATGGCTGAAGAAAAACAAAATGAAGACTTTGGAGTGGCCTATCCAAAGTCCTGACCTAAATCCTATTGAGATGTTGTGGTATGACCTTAAAAAGGCCGTTCATGCTCGAAAACCCTCTGATGTAACTGAATTAGGACAATTCTGCAAAGATGAGTGGGCCAAAATTCCTCCAGGACGCTGTAAAAGCCTTATTGCACGTTATCGCAAACGCTTAGTTGCAGTTGTTGCTGCTAAGGGTGGCCCAACCAGTTATTAGGTTTAGGGGGCAATCACTTTTTCACACAGGGCCATGATGGTTTGGATTTTTTTTCACCTTTAATAATAAACACCTTCATTTACAAATTGCCTTTTGTGTTTACTTGTGTTGTCCTTGACTATTGTTTAAATTGGTTTGATGTTCCGAAACACTTAAGTGTGACAAACATGCAAAGGAACAGGAAATGAGGAAGGGGGCAAACACTTTTTCACACCACTGTAATTGCTTTCTTTTATATTGAATTTATTATTTTATCCTTCGTTTTTGGTAACTCTGCAGTATTATATGGCTGCCCTACTGGATTAGAGCTGTCACCCTCTTTAGATTACTACTCTGATACTGGTTTGGTCTTCAGCACCACATATCAAGCTCACTATTAGGGATGAGCCAAACACCCCCCCCCGGTTCAGTTCGCACCAGAACCTTCAAATGGGCCGAAAATTTGTACGAACTTTAGAACCCTATTAAAGTCTGTGGGACTCGAACGTTCGAAATCAAAAGTGCTAATTTTAAAGACCCACTTTAACTCCTGCAGATGCCTGTATTAGAGAGCACTAGCAAAAAAGAGTAGATACAGGTGTATACTGTGCTGGAGGCACACAACACCCACTAACTCCTGTAGATGCCTGTATTAGAGAACACCAGCAAAAAAAGGTAGATACAGGTGTATACTGTGCTGGAGGCACACAACACCCACTAACTCCTGCAGATGCCTGTATTAGAAAACACCAGCAATAAAGGGTAGATACAGGTGTATACTGTGCTGGAGGCACACAGCACCCACTTTAACTCCTGCAGATGCCTGAGAAAAGAACACACTGTCGATGCCTATCTTGCTCTTTCCCTGCACGCCAGAACACACTACACAACGCCGCCGCGCTGGCGGCCTTATATAGTGTGGGACGTGTACTAAATCCCCTGAGCTATAATTGGCCACAGGCATCCTGCCTGTGGCCAATTATGGCTCTCCTCGCTGCTGGCGCTGTGATTGGCCAAGCATGCGGGGTCACAGTGCATGCTTGGCCAATCATGAGCCAGCAATGCACTGCGAAGGTGTAGCTCATTGTGGGCCATTCGTGCCACACGAATTTGGTGCGAACGGTCCACAAAGTTCTGAATTCGCCGAACAGACGAACGGCCGATGTTCGAGTCGAACACCGAGCTCATCCCTAATCACTACATTTCTGTTCGCTTGTTGGATGCTCTTTTCAAATTGATACGAGACAAAATATAAAAAATGCTATTTGGATTACAATGGTCTTGACTTTTTATGCCCTCACTGGAGGACAGTACTTTGATGCCCTCTGGTCTTCATATTGGTGGCTAATTGTCACTTAATCCATGCCATTCGTGATAGTTCACTTTACTATACACAATATCAAGTTTTTTTTAACATAGATAAACTTAGATGTTTTACAATGTATTATTTCTATTTACTTTTTTCTATTCTGTTGACCAAATAGGTGAACCATTACCTGTTCATGTATGGGCTTCCTGCAAATCAAACACCTGGGCTTGGTTGGCTCTTGACACCTAACATCTCAATCCAGCGTTACCAATCGGTATCTGGTCCCAAGAGTTTTGCCTCAACTTGGCGTTTGGATCTTACTTTCCTCTACTTTTGGTTGGCATCCAGCAGTGAATCTTCCTCTTTTTTTTGATACCAGGTTACATTTGCTTCTTATTTTTGGTGGTTGGACTATACATGCGTGGGTGGTGGGAGATATTGTTTGCTTTTCCGCCCTCAACGATGCTCATTATTTGCCCCTCGTTTCTATGTCTCTCAATGCTAATGTATGTTTTTATTATAGATGCACACTGTTCTCCACAAGGGAACGCCCCTGGAGAATAATACAATCCTGAAATGCGTCGGGCCTAATCTCTAATCAGGAGACAATATCAATGTCACTCTGTATCTATCATTTATGTTTTGATATTGTTCTTAATCGATCAATTACAATGTTATACATACATTGACTTCTTATAATATTTAATAAATTACGTTACTATAAACTTAGTTTTTGTATCTATATTTAGTTGCCTTTAAAGTCCCAACCCTCCTTGGGGGACCTTTCTTTGCATGCTTGGTGAAGGGAGGTCTGTACTGACAGAGGGGGGTATGTACTAAGAGAGGGGGTCTATACTTAGTGTAGAGAGGATCTGTACTGAGGGGAGTCAGTACTGATGGAGGGGGGTCATTACTTAGTGGAGAGTGGGGTCTGTACTGAGGAAGGGGGACCTGTATTGAGGGGGGTCAGTACTGATGGAGGCAGGACAATACTTACTGAAGAGTGGGGTCTGTACTGAGGAAGGGAGCCTGTACTGAGGGGGGTCAGTACTGATGGAGGGGGGGTCAATACTTACTGCAAAATGGGGTCTGTACTGAGGATGGGGGGCCTGTACTGGAGGGGGGTCAGTACGGATGGAGGGGGGTCAATACTTACTGAAGAGTTGGGGTCTGTACTGAGGAAGGGGGCCTGTACTGAGGGGGGTGAGTACTGATGGAGGCGGGTCAATACTTACTGAAGAGTGGGGTCTGTACTGAGGAAGGGGGGCCTGTACTGAGGGGGGTCAGTACTGATGGAGGGGGGTCAATACTTACTGGAGAGCGGGGTCTGTACTGAGGAAGGGGGGCCTGTACTGAGGGGGGTCAGTACTGATGGAGGGGGGTCAATACTTACTGGAGAGTGGGGTCTGTACTGAGGAAGGGGGGCCTGTACTGAGGGGGGTCAGTACTGATGGAGGGGGGTCAATACTTACTGGAGAGTGGGGTCTGTACTGAGTAAGGGGGGCCTGTACTGAGGGGGGTCAGTACGGATGGAGGGGGGTCAATACTTAGTGGAGAGTGGGGTCTGTACTGAGGAAGGGGGGTCTGTATTGAGGGGGTCAGTACTGATGGAGGGGGTCAATACTTACTGGAGAGTGGGGTCTGTACTGAGGAAGGGGGGCCTGTACTGAGGGGGGTCAGTACTGATGGAGGGGGGTCAATACTTAGTGGAGAGTGGGGTCTGTACTGAGGAAGGGGGGTCTGTATTGAGGGGGTCAGTACTGATGGAGGGGGGTCAATACTTACTGGAGAGTGGGGTCTGTACTGAGGAAGGGGGGCCTGTACTGAGGGGGGGTCAGTACTGATTGAGGGGGGTCAATACTTACTGAAGAGTGGGGTCTGTACTGAGGAAGGGGGGCCTGTACTGAGGGGGGGTCAGTACTGATGGAGGGGGGTCAATACTTACTGGAGAGCGGGGTCTGTACTGAGGAAGGGGGGCCTGTACTGAGGGGGGTCAGTACTGATGGAGGGGGGTCAATACTTACTGGAGAGTGGGGTCTGTACTGAGGAAGGGGGGCCTGTACTGAGGGGGGTCAGTACGGATGGAGGGGGGTCAATACTTAGTGGAGAGTGGGGTCTGTACTGAGGAAGGGGGGTCTGTATTGAGGGGGTCAGTACTGATGGAGGGGGTCAATACTTACTGGAGAGTGGGGTCTGTACTGAGGAAGGGGGGCCTGTACTGAGGGGGGTCAGTACTGATGGAGGGGGGTCAATACTTACTGGAGAGTGGGGTCTGTACTGAGTAAGGGGGGCCTGTACTGAGGGGGGTCAGTACGGATGGAGGGGGGTCAATACTTAGTGGAGAGTGGGGTCTGTACTGAGGAAGGGGGGTCTGTATTGAGGGGGTCAGTACTGATGGAGGGGGTCAATACTTACTGGAGAGTGGGGTCTGTACTGAGGAAGGGGGGCCTGTACTGAGGGGGGTCAGTACTGATGGAGGGGGGTCAATACTTAGTGGAGAGTGGGGTCTGTACTGAGGAAGGGGGGTCTGTATTGAGGGGGTCAGTACTGATGGAGGGGGGTCAATACTTACTGGAGAGTGGGGTCTGTACTGAGGAAGGGGGGCCTGTACTGAGGGGGGGTCAGTACTGATTGAGGGGGGTCAATACTTAGTAGAGAGTGGGGTCTGTACTGAGGAAGGGGAGCCTGCACTGAGGGGGGCCTATAGTTGGTGCCCCCCACCAACTATAGGCCCCCCTCAGTGCAGGCTCCCCTTCCTCAGTACAGACTGGAGAGTGGGGTCTGTACTGAGGAAGGGGGGTCTGTATTGAGGGGGTCAGTACTGATGGAGGGGGTCAATACTTACTGGAGAGTGGGGTCTGTACTGAGGAAGGGGGGCCTGTACTGAGGGGGGTCAGTACTGATGGAGGGGGGTCAATACTTAGTGGAGAGTGGGGTCTGTACTGAGGAAGGGGGGTCTGTATTGAGGGGGTCAGTACTGATGGAGGGGGGTCAATACTTACTGGAGAGTGGGGTCTGTACTGAGGAAGGGGGGCCTGTACTGAGGGGGGGTCAGTACTGATGGAGGGGGGTCAATACTTACTGGAGAGTGGGGTCTGTACTGAGTAAGGGGGGCCTGTACTGAGGGGGGTCAGTACGGATGGAGGGGGGTCAATACTTAGTGGAGAGTGGGGTCTGTACTGAGGAAGGGGGGTCTGTATTGAGGGGGTCAGTACTGATGGAGGGGGTCAATACTTACTGGAGAGTGGGGTCTGTACTGAGGAAGGGGGGCCTGTACTGAGGGGGGTCAGTACTGATGGAGGGGGGTCAATACTTAGTGGAGAGTGGGGTCTGTACTGAGGAAGGGGGGTCTGTATTGAGGGGGTCAGTACTGATGGAGGGGGGTCAATACTTACTGGAGAGTGGGGTCTGTACTGAGGAAGGGGGGCCTGTACTGAGGGGGGGTCAGTACTGATTGAGGGGGGTCAATACTTAGTAGAGAGTGGGGTCTGTACTGAGGAAGGGGAGCCTGCACTGAGGGGGGCCTATAGTTGGTGGGGGGGTGACACCATGTTTTACAGTACTGGGTGACACCAACACTGGTGACGCCACTGGGTACGTTAGCCATACTTGCCGATGCATCTTCACCCCTCGGGCGGCTCCTGGCCTGCCTCACCTCTCCACAATCCCTAGGCAGACTCTCCATCTGTCAGGCAATCTCTTTATTGTTTCGAACACGGATTGAGTACATTTTGGCTACCATTATTATCTACACCCTGTCAGAAACATCAAACTCCTAATGAAGTAAACATTTTTTTCATGAAACGCGTTGAGCTCTATGATGTTGCTTCATTCTATACATTCATTGCTACATAATTCTTTATAGAAGAAAGTGTGTAATCTGTATTTTTTTTCTAATTTTGTAATCTGTATCAAACATGAAAACTGTAATTCCCCATACACACGGTCGGACATTCTGACCGCAAAAATCCGTCGGAAAAAATTTTGTCCAAAACTTGTGTAGCATACACGCGGTCGCACAAAGTTGTCGGAAAATCTGATCGTTCAGAACGAGGTGACGTACAAAACGGGACTACGTAGAGGCCAGTAGCCAATAGCTTTCGTCTCCATTTTTTTTTTTCTGAGCGCACGTGGCACTTTGTGCGTCGGAATTATCTACACACGATCGGAAAAGGTTTTTTGCGTCGGAAAATTTTAGATCCAGCTCTCAAACTTTTTCCGTCGCAAATTCGCGACGGAAAAAGTCCGATAGAGCCCACACATGATCGGATTTTCCGATAATATAATCCAATCTGACTTTTTTTCCGTTTAAATTTCCGACCGCGTGTATGGGGCATAAGACTTCTCTTGGTTTTAACCATTTTGTAACATTCCTTTTTTTTTTTTGTTTAACCACTGAGATCCGTGCTATTGCCAAATGACAGCTACAGCGCGGATCTCCTTTTCCGGGACTACGTCTATTGACGTAGTCCCGTGTACGAGCAGCCTGCGCGCCCCCTGAGGGGCGCGCGCGGCGCGCTCTGTGATCGGCGAGTCCATGAGACTCGCCTGATCACCGATCCGTGCAAGGGGTCGTTACCGACCCCTTATCACGTGATCAGCTGTCAGCCAATGACAGCTGATCATGTGATATAACGGAGCCGGTAATCGGCTAGTATTCCTCCTCGCGCTGACAGCGCGAGGAGAAAAAAAAAAGCCGATCACCGGCGGCCGTGATCGGGACATCAGTCCCGATCACGGCCAGCCCTGCTAGCGACCATCTGCCCCCTGCCAGTGCCCACCTGCCCCCTGCAGTGCCACCCTAATAAAAAGTAAGTGCCCCCCGTCAGTGACACCCAGCAGTGCCCATAGTGCCACTCAGCAGTGCCCACAGTGCCACCCAGCAGTGCCACCCACAGTGCCACCCACAGTGCCCACAATCTGCCTCAAAGGTGCTGCACCCCAGTGCCGCCCATCAGTGCCCAGCAGTGCCGCCCATCAGTGCCCAGCAGTGCCACCTATCAGAGCCACCTATCAGTGCCACCTATCAGTGCCCATCAGTCCCATCTATCAGTGGTACCTATCAGTGCCCATCCGTGCCACCCATCCGTGCCACCCATCCGTGCCATCTTATCTGTGCCCATCTTTGCCCATCAGTGCCGCCTTATCTGTGCCCATCAGTGCCGCCTTATCTGTGCCTATTAGTGCCGCCTTAACTATGCCTATCAGTGCCCACCAGTGCAGCCTATCAGTGCCCACCAATGCAGCCTATCAGTGCCCACCAATGCAGCCCATTAGTGCCCACCAGTGCAGCCTATCAGTGCCGCCTAATCAGCGCACTTCAATGAAGGAGAAAAATGACCTGTTTGCAAAATTTTATAACAAACTATTAAAACATGATTTATTTATTTTTTTTTGCATCTTTTTTTGTTTGTTTAGCAAAAAATAAAACTCCGAGCTGTAACTAAATACCACCAAAAGAAAGCTCTATTTGTGGGAAAAAAATGATAAAAATGTCATTTGGGTACAGTGTTGTATGCCCGCGTAATTGTCATTCAAAGTGCATCAGCGCTGAAAGCTGAAAATTGGTCTGGGACTGAGGGGGGTTTAAGTGCCCAGTAAGCAAGTGGTTAAGGTGTAATTTTGTTTTGTACACAAACAATAAGTACACACCAACATAAATACTGATAGTGGAGCAAACAGTGCTCAATCAGCAATAGGTCGCATCTCAAATTATCAGTCACACAATCAAGTCGTGAAACCGATCCAAGCGCACTACAAGGACAAATCTCTCTCTATGTATACAGCTGCTGTTATAATAATCATAAATAATAAAATAAAATAAAATATGCGCAGGTACAATCTCAAAATTTTGCTAAACACAGTACCTATACATTAACAGCGCTATAAAAAATACAATGAGTACCATACATATATATATATATATACACACTATAGGGAAAACAAAGAGTCCAAAGAATGGAAAAGGAGTGTTGTGATTCCAAAAGCCCTTAGGTTTGATAGGAGAGTCTTCTCAAAGAATCCACAGCACACCTTGCATATAAACAGCCTTGTGCACTTACCCCCAAGGGTTTAAAGTGGTTGTAAACCCTTACAACACACTTTGACCTACAGGTAAGACTAGATTAAGGCTTGTAGGTCCAAGAAATATCTCCTAAACTTATACGGTTTAGGAGATATTTGCCCCGAAGACGGGCACCACTGTCTACGGCGCACTGAGCGTGGCATTTTCAACTACGTAGCAGCCGCGCGTGGCGGCTCCCGTGCGCATGCACGGGAGTGACGTCATCGCGGCTTCGCCGAATGACAGCGGCGGAGCTGCGAGACGACACCGAGAAGATGGATGCGCCGGACTACAGGGGACAGCGGTGACTTCGCTGGCTCCTGTGTCAGGTAAGTGACACATAATGGACTACTATGCGATGCGATGCGATGCAATGCATAGTAGTCCATTATGCTTTGCCTTTGCAGGGAATGAAAGAGGAAGTAACACCCATCAGGGTTTACTTCCACTTTAATCTTAGGATAAAGGAGCTCCTTTATCTCAATTGAGGAAGAGGGCCATATTCAGGTTCTGAGGTTTTAGCCTAATTATTAGTATAATGGATGTGCATCACATGCGAGTCTGGGGGGGGGGTATATTGATTTCGCCTAGTGGAATCCTGGATGGAGTATAAGCAAAAGTTCCAGGGTGGAGACGCCTTTGGTGGGCTGAT
Source organism: Lithobates pipiens (assembly GCF_037356315.1). Lineage (NCBI taxonomy): Eukaryota > Metazoa > Chordata > Amphibia > Anura > Ranidae > Lithobates > Lithobates pipiens. The sequence continues at coordinate 3,471,382 of NW_027507764.1, forward strand.
GTTTGCAGTGCAGGAGGACTTCCCAGTAAAAACCTTTTACAACGCCTAAGGCCGCGTACACACGCGCGGACTGTTCGCCCAACCTTGTCCGCTGAACAGTGTTTGGGCGGACAGTCCGCTCGTGTGTGGGGCTTCAGCGGACAGTTTCAGCGGACAGTTGGCCGAACAAGGTCTTACGGAAATTCCGAAAAACTGTCCGCTGAAACAAGGTTTCAGCGGACTGTTCGCTCGTGTGTAGGCTTGTTCGGCCAACTAAGTCTCGCGCATGCTCAGAAAGGATTTCCACGTCGGAAGGTTGCATTGCAGTGTATAGGACGTCGTATTTTTCGTCCCGTCGTACGTGCCGTTCACGTCATCGCGCACGGTTTCAGCAAACTGTTCGTCCGTCGTGTGTGGCCATGTCCGTCCATGCTAAGTTTGAGCGGACTGTTCGCTCAAACTGTTGGACGGACAAAGTTGGGCCAACAGTCCGCGCGTGTGTACGCGGCCTAAGATTAAACCCTTAGGGGTAAGTGCATTGGCAAAGGGAGGAATCACACGGAGCACAAGGCTGTTTATATGCAAGGTGTGGATTCTTTGAGAAGACTCAAAAATTAGAAGAAAAGAGGTTTAACCTTAAACTGCGTAGAGGGATCTTTACTGTAAGAGCGGCAAGGATGTGGAATTCCCTTCCACAGGCGGTGGTCTCAGCGGGGGGCATCGATAGTTTCAAGAAATGATTAGATAATCACCTGAACGGCCGCAACATACAGGGATATACAATGTAATACTGACATATAATCACCCACATAGGTTGG